>NC_058495.1:27163053-27538053 GCF_020382885.2 Scatophagus argus | reverse complement strand
TGTGTGAGCAGCTGTTGAACTGTCCACTTCACTGTGTGGAGCAGGTATTGGCTCTGTCATACAGTAAACTCACAGCACTGTGGAGCCACAAACACACATAACAGTGCATTAAAATGGACGTGTCTTCTGTTGTAATCTATTTTTCTGCTTGTGCATGAGAGTGATGTTCAGACAGCAGGATGGGAATGAGGAGGAGTGTGTGTGTGTATGTCCTCGTATGATGAGTGTACTCATCTAACAGATTGGTATTGCCTGCATGCTCGCCACCCTCCTGTAATTTACCTGAACCAAGTCAGACATCAGGTAGCTCCATTGTACCGAGACACAAGTGTAATTGTCTTGCTTAATGAGCCTTGGCACCTTCTCTGTCTGTGTTCAAAAGCAAAGCCCAGAAATTTGCTCTCCATTTAGCGAGTGCTAACAGGAAGTGAAATAACCCACTGAGGCCACTGAATCAAAGACGGCCTCACAGCAGCTGATGTTCAGTCAGGGGGTGGCTGCCCTGGATGCATGCATGTTCATATTTATTATTGAGATTAGACAGACATGAAACTTCTGTGGACAGCAGAAGAGACAGTATGAGCCACACGGCGGAGGACATCCTGCGACGAGCTGCGCTGACATCGTAAGCACACGAGGCTGAACTGATGGTGTAGCCTCCCTCCTCCTCTCACCTGTTCTTACTGCACACCTGTCCAGCATCAGCTTTGTGGTCCCGTCCTGTTCCCAGTGTTTTCCTCAGCCTATCAGCTCCTGTTGATCCCTCCCTGTGTGTCTCCACCTGTCTCTCCACCTGCTCCTCAGTCCCTCATCAGTTCAGTTTGTGATTTCCCCAGTGGAGGACTAATGAAGGCCTGTCTTAGTCCACTTTGAGTCTGGAGTTGAGTCATTTGCTCAGTTTCGATGGTCCTGTTTTGTTACTGTCAACGAATCCTGCTATGTGTCCAGTCTTCTGAGTCAGACTGTGATATCTGTGATGTCCTCTTGCTTCTGTTGCCAAACTTCACATGACCTACCAAGCGAACAAATCAGGGCTATAAAAGAGTGCTGTAGCCAACTCGATGGTTACGGATTGCACTGCACACTGGACTCTTTGGAATGAAAGTGTTATTATTAATACATTTTCTGATTGAGTACAAAATTCCAAAATGTGTGTAATTATAACCACTCTAGAAAGACTGAAATGGATGTTCAACACCTTCCATGGACCAATTAGATGAGAGGCAGACGCACCTGTTTGTAGTTGTGTCATCACGGGTCAGTTTCTCAACAGGTTCTGAGAGGGAGAAGCTGAAGGAGAACATAGAAACGTGAAGAGGAAAATGACAGATAATGACAGAGGCAAGACCAGTGAGAGAGAAGGTATTTTGAAAGGATTTCTTAGTTTTTTAAGAGTGGAGAGGAAATGAAAGACAATAATGAGAATAGTTTAATGAGAGAAATGCTGGTGGGGTGTCTGCCTTGGCGTGCAATTAATACCAATATCCCCGCTTCTGTCAGGCCGTTAAGCGGATCAACCCACACAATTTAGCGCTGAGATGAGGCGAGGAGCGTTCATTTGTGTGAAATAAACGACCTGGCTGTGTGACCACAGCTGCCACGTTACTCGTGTGTGTATGTACCATCGAAGAAGAGATTTCCTGTCTTAAGGCCCGGCCTGTAATAACAGTAATGAGTTTTGCATTTGTTATTATCACAGAAATTCAGGGTAAACCATGACTGTGGGTCAGTGCTCTCATTCGGGTTTATGATGTCATTTCTTGACTGGGAGGCAATATTTATGTGATTCACACATGAAAAGCTGGAAAACGGCTAAAGCTTTCTCAATAAGCACAACATTTGATTCATCCATTTCAATGTGGCAGCGGTGGCTCAGAGCTGCAGTGTCATCATGTAATAAATGCAAATGAAAGCAATCAAAAGCTTATGAGCTTATATGAGGTTATACTGAAATGGGCAGACACTAAGTGTGTAATTTTCTGCTGGTAAAAGTGTGTTTTTTAAATGATCATTTGCTGGATAAATTCCCTAAATCATTCTAATTTTATATTTGCCACATTTTAAAGCTACACAGGAGAAAATGTGTTAGCCTCTTATCACCAGGAATCACAGTCAGGCTGCAGTAGTAAAAAACTCTCCCATTTTCTGTCATAAAGTTGCAACATTATTTGGCACATTATGCCGGAAACAGCGTCTCCAACTGGGCTGACTGGGTGAAACGGGGAGCAGGGATTGAATGGGTGAATGAGCGGGGAAGGTCAAACCAAACCATTTGTCTGCACTCCTGCGCCTAAAGGTCACACAGAATGAGTCACAGCACTGTTTTTAACATAAAAAGTGAAGTTTAATGTCTGCAGGCTGAACTGCAGGGAGAAATTAGTGCTGTAGGTGAAGTTTTTGCTTTCGGGCAGCTCTGTTGGAGTTTGTCGTTGAATCTGTCTTTGTTTCTGGAGGCCAAGCTCAGCGTCTACCTAAGGATGGATCTGGGTTTTAGAAATAGCCACCTGCTGTACATCACTGATATTGATTTTGTTCAGTTCATCAGGTTGTTGACTTTATTCAGAATTCCCCAACCAGCCAGGCACATACAGCTGAACACAAACCCAGTTTTTTATGTTTTGTACTCTTGCATAACCAACACAACCTGACACAGAAGCTTATTTCTTTTGTATGTGCCTCCTGGAAATATTTTACAACACTCTTGAAGTCATAAAGGGCCTTTGAAGCCTGTCCAATCCCATGAAAGCTTAACATCTGGTAGAGCAGAGTAACAAGGAGGAAAGCAGCACAAAGAAATGTTTGCTTTATAATGTCAGGGCTACATTTCTAAAAGCATTCAGAGTCCGTCGGTGGAGGACCAGCACAGTTTCTCTCAAAGCCATGCATCAGAACAGCACATCAGTGACACACTGAGACACATCCATTACCCAGGAATTTTTAGGTCAAACACACAGAGTGAATTCAAGAGTAGAGCTGCTCCCAGTTAGACACAAAAATCATTCATTCCTTTTTACAAAGCCCAAAGAGATCCAGATCAATCACTCATTCTACATCTGGACCTGTTTTCAGCCAAACTCTGTCCTGTCAGTGTAAGCATCACAGCTGGAGGGGCCGAGCCCTCACAGTCCTCTTAAATTAGTCTGAACACACATTTAAGGCACAGAGTTTAGAGCTGCCACAGAGTTCACCTCTCTGCTCAAAGCTGTGCATGTGAAAAGGGATTGAGGTAACTGCTGAAAGGAAGAAAATGTGACTAAGGCAAAAAAAAAAAAGAAAGAAAGAAAGAAATAAGAGAGTGTCAGAGAGAAGTTCAAGTCCTACGTACTCACTGACTTGGACGCTGCCAGCCAATCCCTGCACACAGCGTCAAAGCTGTTTAATAATCCCAAGAGCAGCATGAGGTTCAAGGTGGAGTATGTGACCTGTAGCAGCAATATGGAGCGCCTCGTCTACAAACGTGTCCCCATCTTGTTTGATGTGCAAGGTCTCACAGTATTTCTGTTGCACCACATACGTGTTTCAGGAAGGAGGAAATGCACTCCACATGTGTGCTGAAGGATTCACTCAGTGTGTTTGTGTGCATAAGAGAGGATGTGAACATGACTTTGGTTTGCTCAGCACAGAGCTCCTCTCCTGCAGAAGCAGTTTCTCATAGCACTGCAGGCTTACCTCTGCACAGGAGGTATCCAAGGACCAGTTCATTTTTTTAACAGTCTCAATTAACTTGTCATCTCAATGCACAGCTGGCCTGCTCCTTGGAGGGTGAAAAAAACACTGTCCTCCAGCAACTTCAGTGAATAACTAGTAATGGCTGTGAATAACTCTCTCTCTCTCACACACACACACACACACACACACACACACACGTGTCGACTCATGTGACAGTCAGTGGCTGAGTTGATTCCCCTGGCAGCAGCTGAAGCATTACATGTTTGTGTAACCCATTTTCTTAATGGATCTCATGCACTTGGAGTATTCTATCAAAACCCACAGTCATTAAATCATTACTGATGTCATGAATTGCAGGGTATTTACATTTCCTCATTTCATGCTTGGGCTTCCTTGCTTTTCTGCAAAACAAGTTGGCATCCAAGAGAAGCTTGCAGACATTCCTGACAACAGAGAATCAACAGTGCTGAACCTCTGCTTGTTTACCCATCTGGAGCTCAGACTGAGAACTTAAACCTGCAGGCGTCTGAAGAGAAACCAAAGGATAATTTTATTTCTCTTAGAGAAACAGTCAAAAATGTTGCTGCCTCGCTGAGAGTTCAATGAGAAAATCAATTAATTTCTGCGCTTTTCATGCTGCTAGAAAGTCCAGTATATTGTTCACAGGCTGCAATGAATCACAGCCACTCCAATTCAGTGTGATGGTAGGTAAACGTTTCCTCAGGCCCTAACAAGCATAAGCAGAACACACTTAATGTGTTGAGTGGTGAGCCAAATGTGATTCTGAAAGATGAAGTAAAACCGTGTAGAGAAACTTGTTTCTGTAACCTGTTTCTCGTGTCATGTGACTCACGTGTCTGCTTCATGATTACACCTGAGTGTTTATGGTTTGGCTTCCTGTGAGCAGACCCGAGTCCTGGAATGGTGCCAGGTGCATAATCTTCACCTGATGGAAGAGTTGAATTTATTTACACCACATGAATCAACTTTCTTTCAACCTTTAGCCAAGCAACAAAATATTCATGTTAAAACATCCATTATATTCGTTGGGTGTTGTAATCTCATTTCTCCCTCAATTCTACTTCAAATACTTCGTTACTCGAATTTTCATAATGGAAGATTATCTTATCTGATCTTAGTTCACTGGATTTGGTTGAAATTGGTACTTAACATCAAGGAAGCCCTGAGGATAATTTGTATGTTGTTTTTTTGTTTTTGTTTTCTTTTTTTTTTTACCTGAATGATGAGTATGTAATTTTCTCCACTAGTTTTGACTTTCTTGCAACCGGCTTTTGTTTCTCTGTAGTATTATTGTAGTTCTATCAAATTTACTTGGTCTAACGTGAAAAGTGTCGCAAATCCTTTGAAATATCACTGCTGAAAAAGAGCTGAAAAACACACTTTTTAAGATTCACTATACACACTCAATTATCCAGACACCCCTCTTTATGAAGCTGTTTTTCAGGGTTTGGTCTCGGCCCCTGACCTCCAGTGAAGGGAAATCTTAATGCTTCAGCACACCAAGACATTTTGGACAATGCTATGCTTCCAATTTTGTGGCAACAGTTTGTTGAAGGCCCTTTTCTATTCCAGCATGACTGTGCCCCAGTGCACAAAGCAAAGCTCCATAAAGACATGGTTGGATGAGTTTGGTGTGGAAGAACTTGACTGGCCCACACAGAGCCCTGACCTCAACCCCATCCAACACCTTTGGGATGAACTGGAACGGAGATTGTGAGCCAGGCCTTTTGGTCCAACATCAGTGTGTGACCTCACAAATTCTCTAATGGAGCTTGTTCGTTTGCGGGCTTTTCCCGGGCCATCAGTGACTCTTCCAGCTTCATTCTCCTCAGGGACAGCAAACACACAGAGAGGTGACCCGATCACATCAATCTGTGCACCTGACTTCACTCTGATGTTCAGACATTTGAAAAGGGGTTACATGTCAGGCAGGTCTGTGCCATTTTCCACCAACCAGATCATGTGACCATCCAGGATGTAGTCTAGACCAAGTACTTAGTGAGTCATGCACTACTGGGTATTTACCTCTTACTGTGTTACCTCTAGGGCTCCTGCCATCTCAGCCTTTGTGCACAAACTTTTTAAAAAGCATAAATGACAGGAGGTGGAGAGAGATTATACCTGATTGTTTTAATAATCCAGATTCATCCCGCTAAAGACACTGAACTTCTGCTTGTTCTCTTGTTGGATAAGACAGAATTTAAACTACAGAACTGGCTGCCTGTGACATTTAACACCTCATTCTATGTATATATATGTATATGTATATATATGAAGTTTCAGACAGATATATATATATATATATATATGCATATGATGACAGTCAGAGTGACCAGTGTACCAGAGTGTATTCTGGTCGAAATCTGTCTGCAGATGTTGGACTGATTGTCCAGGCCTCCTTTTCTTCCTGCCGGTGCAGTGAAAGAGTGTGTTGGCCATTTCAACAGCTGTATATGTGAACCCAAAAAAACCTCATCCAATATTAAAATGAATGTGACACCAGCAGTGACTGGAGGGAGCTGATGCATTGAATAAATTTCACAAACTGAACCTGTTGTGACATTTGGAAAGGCTGCCTCGGCAAAGAAGAGGTGTTACGAGTTCTCTGACTGACAGCATCAGCGAGTTTCATTTAATGGGTCCAACGTCCGTCCTTCAGCTTGCGTTGGACTTAGCACTTGTGCTATCACCTGAAATGCTCGAATGAACTCAATCTGGAGACTGTGAGACTTTGTGTTAACTTTTATACAGTTATTTATTTTTGAGGCAGTGATGCATAGTTAATTTCAATGTCAAACAGCTGAAAGTCAGGCTGTGCTTTTTAAGGGCACCAAGCGCACTCAGCATGTGTGGAAATCTTAATGCTTCAGCATACCAAGACATTTTGGACAACGCTATGCTTCCAACGTTGTGGCAACAGTTTATTGAAACTGTTGCCACAAAGTGATGGGCTCACTTTGGTTTGAGTTAATTCGACATTTAAATGTGTTATTTTCCACTCATCCAAGTACTTCAAACTTGTTTCTAAACGTGTGTATTTGTTGCTCAGAATAATATGAAAGCACTGACAAAGGTTTCATTGTCTTTAGGTGATTCCCCGAGGGCACAGATATTTATAGAACAGTGAACCCGACACTTGTGAGTCAGTAATGAAACACTTCACTTTGACAAATGAATTTACAGACAACCCGGAAGTGAGGAAGGCCGTCAGACAACTTTTCCCTCCCACAGAGGTCGGCTGCACCTTTTCTCTGTGGGTTGGATGAACTGATTGACAGCAATAAGTCATGTTTTCCTCCGGGTTTCAGAAGTCAACAGCAGGAATCTCTTACATTGCATTCACACCTGCACTTACCACGTCACCGCGCAGCCGGAAGAACAAAACACCCCCGAGCCGATAGCTTGTATTGGTCCACTCTGGAAAAACATGGTGGACACTGAATGGTGATGTCAGCAGACTGAATGCCAGTGCCAATGTGGGACTGTTGGCCCACTTCTCTTTTCAACACTAAAACATTGCAACAACTATGAAACGGACGAAGTGATGAAGTTTTAGACAGATGTTTATGAATGTATCAGATGTTTTTTGTCATAACTCGACTATTTCCATTTGTTGTGCTCAGTAAAACATCGCAGGCAGTACTCCACGGACTGACAGGTAACTTTGTGCGGTCGGATGTCGTACACAAAAGTCACACTTAACTAAAACTAAAGAGACTGTACTAAAATATTACTTTGGTAAAAATTAAAATCGCCAATTTAAATAATACCTGAGTAAAAGTCTTAAAGTGTCTGATATTTAATGTATTTAAAGAACAGTAAATTACACATATAGTATATTCACATGTATGTTGTGGATTGTAGTCAAAGAATCAGAACAGCAGAATGGAAGTACAAGTACCTAAAAATTGCTCTTAACTTCAGTAAGTGTGTACCTTGTTACATTCCATGACTGGTGTTTAGTCATAATTAGCAAAGTGTCGGACTTCTCTTCATTATAATGGAACTAGAAAGAACTTCACTCAAAGCACCAAGAAAAACTCACCAGCAACGTCTCTGACCAAGAATCCTTGACAGACCTTGTTGTGAGCAGGTTGGTGGAGGAACTGTTTTCTTTTAGGATCTGAAAGAAGTGTGCATTGTGGACAAGAGGCTAACTCGCTGAGCTAACTAATTGAGCTAACTTTACAGCTCAGCCAATGAGGACACGTCAATGTTTCCATTAGTGTTAATACAACTTTTTATACCTCATTACTCCCCCCAAATCCCAAAGCAGGACTTTGACTTGTCTGTAGTCTAACTGATCCCAAACACACATACATATCAGATATTTGACTGTAGCCTTCATTTCTTTGTCTGGTCGTACAAGGCCAGGTGTCATGAACAACATGAATAATTTCTTTATTTGCACACTAACATCATTTCATCATTTCAGAGTTTACTAAAGTCAGGAGAAAAGAAATGAAAGCAGATGATGACAAGCAGTGAAGTCTGACAAGTAGAGCAGATGTCAGCAAAACACTCAAATACATGTAAACACATGTAAGAAGATCCAAAAACGAACACACACACACTCAGCACTGCAGGTTCATGGGACAGAACAGAGACGGGAAAAGCGAAGATGCTGAGTCAAAGTGTTTGACTGAGAGCAGCAGGTTTGTGAGTGTGAGTGTGTGTGAGAAATGTGTGCTCTGCAATGGAAAACATGACGACAGGTTTATTCCAGCTGACGGAGCTGCATGTGAAGTCAGTCTAATAACAGGCCCACACATCTGGAATTTCTCTTCAGATTCCTTTCTGTGATCATCACAACTGTTGGCAGCTCACATCTCATATTGCACAAGTCCAATTAATTTGCTTTCAGCAGCTAACCTCAGAAAAACTCCTGGTTTTCTTTTGACAGAGATGAGGACATTCAGACGAGCAGAGAGATAAAACTGTATGTGAAAATACCCTGGTCCAAATTCTACTCAAGTAAAAGTGCAGAAGTACCTTAAGTAAAAGTCTGCGTAATGACCCCTCAGCCTACAAGGGGTTAAATTATGAAGGTCGGGAAAGATAATTTTTTTGCAAGTTAAACACATGAAAATAAATTGTTCAAGATAATTTTAGAATCCATCCATCCATTTTCTATACCCACTTATCCATCAGGGTGACGGTGGTCTGAAGCCAATCCCAGCTGACTACAGGCGAGAGGTGGGTTTACCCAGGACACACAAAGACAACCACACACACACTCTCTCACACACTCACACCTCGGGGCAATGAAGAGCAGCCAGTTAACCTGATGTGCATGTCTTTGGGATTGTGGGAGGAAGCTGGAGAACCTGGAGAAAACCCACACAGGCAGAGCGAGAACATGCAAACTCCACACAGAAGGACCCAAAATGGGATTCAAACCTTCTTGCTATGAGGCATCAGTGCTAACTACTGCACCACTGTACTGCCCTACTAATTTTAGAATTGTAATTTTATTTTTGTTCAGTAAAGTTCCTTTATCATATTTTCAGCAACAGTTTGGACAACGTGAGCTGTAGGCCTCAGTGATTTAAACTTATCTCCATGTGTCCATAAATGGTTGTGTTTCATGAAGAAACCACTCATTGCATTTAATAAATAGTTGAAGTACCCTTGTTGAGCAGCAGATGGTGTATTTATCTTTCATATCCAGACAGGTGTTTTTCTAAATTTACTTTAAAGATCAATTTACAGCATAGCAGTGAGGACTCGATAAACTGATCACAGTCAGGAGGTACATAAAGTACATACCCTGTAAAAAGAAAAAAATATAATCCTCCTCTGGCCCTCTCTGTGGTGGTGTGTGTCTTCCTTAAGTCCGGGTCCTCTACTACAAGCTTGGGAGTCTTGAGAGTTCTGGGCAGCATCTTAGCTGTTCCTCAGACTGCGCTCCTCTGGACAGAGACCACAGATGTTGTACCTGGAATCTGCTGGAAACACTCTTCCACTGTGGCCTTGGAACTTCCGGCCCATACTCAGTGCAGATGTTCCTGTGTACTATGTCAGCCACTTGATTATGGCTTTCCATGTATGCTGTTCCTGCCATCATCTTACACCTTTCTCTTATGTGCTGAGTTGTCTCATGGGCATCTTTGCACAGCCTGCACCTGGGGTCCTGTCCAGTGTGGTAGACCCCAGGCTCTATTGATTTTGTACTGAGTGACTGTTCTTATGCGGCCATGTTAAGCACTTCTGTGCTGTCCCTCAATCCAGCCTTCTCCAGCCATTGGTAGGATTTTTTTGATATCAGCCACTTCTTATCGGTCAGTGGTACACGCCATGCAAAGGCTTGTCCCTCCATAATGGTTCATCCTCTTCTTCCTCATCATTGCCAGGTTTCTGCTCCCTGAGGTATTCACTTAGCAGTTTATCTCTGTGGGCCATCTTCCTGGTGTATTCCTGGATCTTTCTAGTCCTTACTCGATGTGCTTGGTGTACAATCTCAGGGTACTGGATTTGAGGAACCCTCCATACATCATAAGGAGCTTCCTTGTCTTGATTGATGGCCTGTGTCTCCTCCTTTGGCCAACTTACTATGCCAGCAGGATATGTGACGACTGGCAGGGTGTATGTGTTGATGGCATGGACCTTGTCTCTACCATTGAACTGACTTCTCACGATCTGCCTCACTCTGTGTAGGTATCTGAATGCAGCTGACTTCTTTGCAGCCTCCTCATGGTTTCCATTTAACAGCAAGATCCCAAACTATTTGTACCTGTCCTGAACAATTGTAATGTTGCTATCTGGTAGTTCAGTCTCCTCCATTCCAATCGTCTTCCCTCTCCGTGTTACCTTCTGACCACACTTATCTTGTTCGAATGACCTTTCGATGTCATCGCTATAGATCCTGGTGATGTGGATCAGCGATCGCTCCTGGCATACAGCTTGTTGTCATCCATGTAGAGCAGGTTGCTCCACTTTGAAACCGGGATTCACAACCACTCTTTGTGATGATCTGGCTGAGGGGGTTCAGGCTTATACAAAACAGCAATGCGGGTAGAGCATCACCTTGGTATGTGTCGTACATGATGGTAACTTGTGCAATTGGCGTTGAGTTAACCTTTAAAGTTGTCTTCCACAGTGCCACTGAGTTCTTTATGAAGACTCTTAGTGTTGCACATGTCTAGGCTTTCCAGTATCCATGTGTGTGGCAGTGAGTGGGAGGCTTTCTTGTAGTCAATCCAGGTAGTGCACTTAGGACTTTCAGAGGGTATTTTGTCACTTAGCCGTGGTTATCAACCACGAGGGTGCCAGGTATCCAGCTTTGTCATTACCTTTATTCATTCATTCATTCATTCTCATTCTCAGGTCAGCTGCCCTTGTGCTCAGGGACTCTGTGTATGGTACTGGGGCTTGACATCCAATCTCAGATTGTGGGGATGATGATAACCCCCCCACCCCGGCATGTCATCCTGACTCCCTCTTGCCGTAGCACTGTTGTTGTACCTCGTCAGTGCCGTTTGCTTATGTTGGAACACTGGGCTAGAATTTACTGCTTTCTGGTTTTCAAAGCATACATATATCCCAGAATGTCTGCATGTATCCTCTCTCTCTGGGATAAGATAGACCCTTATGAGTTTATGAGTGGGGAAATTCACATTGCTTGTGGCATTCCAACAGTTCCCTATTTTCTGCCCTTGTCCACGAGTGCCTTGTTCCAGTAGCCCATTTCTCATCAGGTGTCCCTGGTCCTCCAGCACCTGACCTGGACCTTGTTGACCCAGGCAACGTCCAAGCTTGTGTGACTCTTGTTTGTTCAGTATTGCTCATGCCTGAGGTAGCCTGATAGTATTAAGGATCTTGCATCAGGACCTGTATGTGTGTGTGTGTGTGTGTGTGTATCTGAGGAGTCAAAACGCAGAGCAGACAGCTTCTACAGACAGAGCGCTGTATCACTGCCAGTCAATACCAGCAATCAGACTTCATTATGGACACAGCATGGTGCCGGGAGCAGAGCAACAAATGTTCTGTAAGTGTGTAAGTGCTGCTGTCTATTCTCGTCCGTCCGCTGTTCCTCTGTGGCAGATTCATGATCAGATTTTTAATGTTGCTGTCTGTTTTCTGGATCGTCCTCAGTGTGAAGTCAGTCAGCAGATGTATGCAACGCATTGATTAGGGACATACTGATTTCACCCACCACCCATTTCAAAGATCTCATATGCAGCTTTTGTTTTATTATTGGTTCCAAATATAAGTGACTGTTCTCTGTGATTACTAAAAATCAAAATCAACCCTGAAAAAAGGGTAAAAAGGGCCCTACTTTTTGATCTTTCTGTTTTTTTCTCTTCTGTTGTCACTGTCATGCAGTCTGCACACACATATGAAACAGCACAAGTAAAGTTTTTCTCCAGTTTAAAAAATAAACATGAATGCTCTTAAATTGCTGAATGTTCCCCAAAGCAGCACCTAAGAACTTGTCCACATGTCCAAATAAAAAGAGAAGGTGTTAGACAATGTCAATGTCAACCCATTTTACATCAAATGTCAGAGAACTTTAGTGATCAAGCTCCCTTCCTATGGAATCATCTTCCTGTTTCAGTTCGGTCTCTCAGGTTCCCATGGACGTGTCTGGACCTCCTGCTGTGGTCCTGCTCGACACCGACAACTGTTATTACCACCTGTTATATTTCTGCATTATTATGTTACTGTTACTACTACTACTATCAAAATCATTATTGTTAATACTGTCATTGCTGTTCCAATACAATGTTTTTGTCACACACTCTATTTCTCTCTGTCTGTCTGTCTGTCTCTTTCTGTCTGTCTGTCTGTCTGTCTCTTTCTCTCTGTCTGCCTACATTGAGTCGGGGTCTGCTCTGAGGTTTCTTCCTTCTAAAAGGAAATTTTTCCTGTCACTGTCACGAAGTGCTTGTTCATGGGAGTTTTGGTCTCGATGTGCTCTGATTGGAACGTGTCATGAGACAACTATTGTTGTGGTTTGGCACTATATAAATAAACTAAATTGAACTGAACTGAATTAAAAAATATCAAATAACAAAATAAAAACTCAACAAATTTGGAAGTTTTTGGTTCCACGTACGTGTTCAAGAGCCCATAAAACCTCCTGTGGGTGGGCAGGAGGTTTTCCTACAATAATTTCATCATTTCAAAGAATTTTAAATGTTGACATTTCTGGATAAACACTTCTACTGTTCAAAGACATCTGTATGATCAATTTTAAGATCAGATTAGCATCAAAAGGCTATTTTTGGAGTTCACATACTTCTGTCAGATGAGGGTTTGTTCATAATAATAAGAAGAAAATGATTAAAGTTCAGCAATGTTTTTGTTGCAGTAACTTTCATTCAGGTGCTTTACCCTCCACCTGCTCTACCTCACATCTACCTGCCACACCACCACCCACCTCCCTCCCCACTTCCCTCCTCACTGCTGGCACATCAATAGGAAATCGATGGCCGTCTGGGAGAGAAGGGGTGAGAGGTGGCAGCAGCAAAGCTATTGCTCCACCTGCTGAATGCAGCGTGCCTGGAATACCAAAAGCTGCGTAAAGATAGAAAGAGAGGGAGGGGGAGAAGACAGATAAGACACAGAAGGAGGGAGGAAGGGAGGGAGGTGGTGGCTGCAGAGCTCTCTCTCTCTTTCTCTCCACATGGAAAAGGAGAAAAGGGAGGGAGGGCTTATTGACTGAAGGGTATATACTGTACAAGGAGTAGAGATTATCTGTCCCTCAGAAGACTTCACATCTCCATGTCTCTCTGTCCCACTGTTTGTCTTTCAGTGGCTCTCACTCGCTCTGTCTCCACAGCAGATGGATGGTATCAGAATTGGATTGTAGTGATCCCTGCATGATACCATCTCTCTGTCTCTCTTCTCTCTTTCACAAATAAAGAGAGATGCCTGAGGAGATGCTGGTAGAGTGGTGGAAAACATGAAGAGATAAGCGGTAGAGCTGAGGAGAGGGCCAAATGGAGAGAGAAAAACGGAGGAGGAGAAAACACTTGAAGGAGAATTATGATAGCAAGGGAGAACATAACTAAAAGGAGGGGGTGAAGGTCAGAGAGGACAGACAAGATGGGGAAGGAGATAAGAAAGAAGAGAAGAATGGGAAGGGAGGTGTTGAAGGTCAAGAGAGGAGGAAGGTAAAAATAAGGGCAGATAGAGGGTGGAGAAGAGGACGTGAAGGTAGAAGGAGGCAAAGGAAAGGGTTGGAACAAAGAGATGGGTGAAAGAAGAAACGCAGCATTGCCAGTCACTTGGCTCCCATGAAGTTAAGGATGAAGGAGAGACATAATATAATGTCATGTAACAGAAATTCAGACAGATGAGCACAGTCACTGTTATTCCTTTAAACATTTTCTTTTTTGAGCCTACACATCAGTATCAGCATCGGGGGGATACAATTTCATAGCACATATCAAATTATGAAACTCTTCTTTTGATGGAGTTCACGATGCACAGGATGTTCTGAGGTGAGGAACCCGCATAATGTAGAAAAGTGCAGGTTTGTCACCCACGTCTGCGTTTAGATCGTTTCTATCAATAATGCAACTGAACTCCTCCTTTACACAATCAGCAGTGATCACAGGCTGCACACACAGTCTGCTGACACTGCATTTAACACGTTAGCTCACAAAATCTCACTCAATAATTTACATCTTCACCTCCAATCTGGACAAGACGAGGCCAAAGGGAAGCTTAACCCTCCTGGCTTAACACGACCCTGTCAGCACTTCAGATGTATTAACAATCACAGGGAACATCAGTGCTGCAGGGAATCCACACCTCTTCTCCTGGAGTCTTTCTCTTTGTTCCCACCCTCACGTGTCTTTCAGTCACCGTTTTTTCTTCTTATACTGTACAAACTGGTTGTAATACGTGATATGCATCATGCGCACTTAGTGTTCCATGTTAACAACGATCTCATGAAAAAGCTGAGAATCTGACCTCAGTGCAACATTAAGCAACAACTTTGATATGCAAATTATTCTCTTTAAAGTGTAAGAGAGGATCAACATGCAACATCCCAACACGAGGATGTGCTGGGATGTTTTAAAATCAGTACAAAAGAAACACAGATATCTGTGGTAGATCTGTGTGCCCACATTACCCACAATGCAGTAGGACCACTGACCGTTTGGATGGAGATTCAGGTGGGTTGCGGTTGTCCGGGCCAATAAGAAACAGGCACAGAGTTCAGGCTCACGTCTTTCTGAGCTCCATCGTTACTGGACATTTGATCTCAGATCCATAAGGTCCATACAGTAAGGTGAATTTTCTACTTCTAAGCTCAGACAAAACTGAAGTTATTTTGCTGGGCCCTAAACATCTTAGAAACAAATTATTTAGTGCTATAGCTACCTTGGATGGCATCACTTTAGCGTCCGGCCCCATCGGAATCGGAGAGTGATTTTTCATCAGTATACGTCCTTTAACTCACACAAAGCCAAAATTTCAAGGACTGCCTTCTTTTGCAACATTACAAAAATTAGGCACATTTTGAGTCAGAAAAATGCATAAAAATTAGACCACACATTTAGTACCTCCAGGCTGGACTACTGCAACTCCCTGTTATCAGGCTAATAAGTTCATAAAGACTCCCCAACTAATCCAGAATACCACAACACATTTACTGACAAAAGCTCATTTTAGAGAGCATATTTCTCCTGTACCCGTTACCTGTGATTCCGCGAGTCTTCGAAAGTAGATCGGGACCCAGAGCCTTTAGTTATCATCTTCCGGTTTCGGTCCAGGAGGCGGACACCCTCTCTACACTCAAGAGTAGACTTATAGGTAGTTATAGTTAGATAAAGCTTATAGTTAGAGCTGGTTTAGGCTGGTCTCTAGTTATGCTGCTATAGGCTTTGACTGCCAGGGATCTCCCATGATGCACTGAGCTTCTCTCCTCCTCTAACTCTCCTTCCACACATATTCACATCACTAACTTGACTTCTTCTCTGGACTCCTTGTGCTTTCTCTTCTCTCAGGTTCCCTTGGATCGTGTCTGGACCTCCTGCTTGACATCATCTGCTATCACCACTTACCACTTAGTCATATTTCTACATTTTTATTATTATTACTACTACTATCACTACTATCACTATTAATATTGCTTATGTTGTTTTTTATCCAGCTGCAGCTGGGGTCTGCTCTGAGGTGTCTGCCTTCTAAAAGGAAGTTTTTCCTCACTATTGTCGCCAAGTGCTTGCAGTTTGCTGTCTTTCTGTACTAAAAACTAAATTAAACAGCCTGTGTGTCATGAGACAACTTTGACATGATTTGGCGCTACATGAATACAAACTGAACTGAACTGAATTAAACACAGGTTTTCCATTGTAATATTTAGATGTTTCTTCAAAGGAAATGACCGACAAAGTTATATGCAAATCTAGTTTAATCCTCAAGGTCAACAATTAATAATGTCAATGAAAAGATTAAAAATGCATCAATGATAAAATGTAAACAGTATTTTACATTTGCACAGATATAAATGTGATCCGGTTCATGTTGAATGATGGACAGCAGACACGCGACTGAACATTTCTTGTGCATCTTCTCCGTTAGCTGACTAAAACTGTCCGTTATTAAGCTGCAAAATACACCACCGAGAATTATTCTCACTCAGACCAGCATTCATTTGAATCTGTGTGTGACACTTTGCATCCAGCGCAGATAAATCTTTGTCTCCACTGGGAGTGTGTGTATGTGTGTGTGTGTGAAGGCTCTCAAACCATCTCATTAGCCATCTAATTATTGTGGAGATGTGTGACAGAGGGAAGAGAGAGATAAACAGAGTTTTTAGTGTAGTGAGTGCTTTTCCACCGTGTTACCATCCATGTACCTCTGTGATAAAATGTTGGAATTGCACAGTCATGCAGTACCTCTAAAGAGATGATTATTATTTGGGACATTGTGAGAATATTTCCTCTCGTGGTGTCAGTTTTTAGGGTGTACAACTCCATTCTTTTGAATATTTGACAGGTGGATGCTGACTTCTGAAGACCAAATAGCTTTAAACAGCAGGCACTGACAGGCTGTTTTGCTTGCAGTTTGTAGAATTTCCCTTTATGGGAAGCAGGATGTGAAACAGGACAGAATCTCGTATGTGCCTCATGCAGAGGAATCTTCCCTCAGTGAAGAGATTACTGCTTCCATCATCACAATGAGAGAGAACGGTGACAGGAAACACAAGAGAGGGGTGGACAAGCCGAATCAGTGATCGAATCCTCTCCTCAGCAGGCTGTGTGGTTATGGAGGGAGACAAATTATGCTATGAAACTGGATGCACGATGAGAACCACAGTCCGACTCTGACCTGTTCTGCAGTGGTTTGCCTGTATGTGTTCAGGGTGCCATTTAAAATGTGAGATTTTTAAGGTCAACCCCACGCCAGGTTACATGAACCAGTGCTCCCGACACTCTGTCATGAACCCAATTCTCCCAAAACTTTGCCATCTGTCCACCCACCCATCCGTCCCTCTCCCTCCCAACATTTTCCATCTCTCTCGGGGATCCCAACGTGTTCCCAGGTCAGATGAGATATCCTTCCACATGCCTCTAGTGAGTTGTGGCTCTACCCCAGGGTCTCCTCCCAGTTGGACGTGCCAGGACAACCTCCAAGGGGAGGCGCTCAGGAGGCAACCTAATCAGATGCCCGAACCACCTCAGCTGGGTGCTTTAGAGGCAAACGAGCAGCAGCTTTGCTCTCACCGGATGTCCGAGCATCTTGCCCTATCTCTAAGGCTCAACTACCACCAAACAGAATGCACACACATTTTTAAATCAATAAACACAGCAAACCATCACACAGACATGTTTGATAACAACCAATGTATAATTCAGTTAACCTACACAACAGTTCAGTTGTTCAGTTCAAAATCACTTCAGTTTCATTCCTTTTCAGGTTTTTCCCTTGAGTCAATCCTCTTAGCAAAAACAAAAACAAACAGCAAGAAAAGTATAGGATCTCTGCTTAAAATCTCTAACAACCGACCCATCAGCTGTGGATTTCACAGGACACACAGGATACAAGAGTTGAGGTCCATGTCCTACAGCATGAGGATGATGATGATATGGAAGCAGGTACAGCCAGTGGAGAGTTGGAATTTGTTCACTCATTAGCAGACGTGATGAGCATGGCAATGGGTGCAAAAGTTAAAGGTTATTAGGAGAGCTGAATATGGTTCCTCCATGTTTGCACCAGCGTGGCCATTTAGAACAACTACTAAAGCTTTTGTCATCCATCGCAGTCGCATGTCATGTCATAAAAGCTGGTTCTTTCCTGACATAACCCATTCTTTGCAGATAATTTGTCCCTTTGGCCAACCACTGTATTGCAACTAATGCAAAGACCACATCTACATCTGTAAACCAGGCCAGTTGTGTGTTCTATAAAAATCTGTGGGGAAATGCTGAAACATAGGTGAGGCTTTCTCAGGGCCTAGAAAAGCTATTTTTATTTGGCATCTCAATATAAAGTCTACAGGAAAACACTAATGCACATGAGGGTCACTCAACCAAAGCAAAGCAGAGGGAGGGAAAGCTTTTTGGGCTTATGTACTGTCTTTACAACTTTCTTTGGAATTATTTGGTGCCAGTTTGTGTATTGTTGTGCAGAATCCCTGAGTATCTTTATAATCCAAAGAGATACTGTGTTTGTCCACAGCTGCTCAGAGCTGGCATGGAGCAGTGACTCCCTCCAGCTCTAACAGCAGTAAGATAAGTTTACACTCCTTCTTTCTTTGCTATCCTACCTCATTTTAAAGGGGTTAACAAAGTTAATAACACCAAATGTTCCATCACTGCAGCTGCAAAATCCGTTTATATGCTGCAGTGGAAATGAGGCCAGTAATCGGCACCTTCCAATGCTGTAACCTTTAGCAGCCTGCAAGACTTTATCGTGGTTTGTGTGTGTGTGTGTGTGTGTGTGTGTGTGCGTGTGTGAGAGAGAGAGAGGAAAAGTGCCATACAAGGTGAGATATACAAACAGACAGCCTGACTGAATTGCTTCCCAGGACTACAGTATATGCAGTATTAGAGTACACACACACACACACACACACACACACACAGAGCAGGTGATTTTCAGAAAATTAACAAGGTGAGCAATCTTGTTTCAGCACAATCCGTGTGCAAGTTTGCTCTCACAAGTCAGGAGATTCAAACTGAACGTTTGCAGTCCTGTGTGACAAACTTCTGATGAAATGATGATTTAAACTTGCTTTGGGAAAGTGAAGGAAGTCACTCTGAAGCTTTATGGAAAAATCACCATGTAGTCTGGACAATATCAAGGTCAGCTGATTCAGTGGGTGCTGTGTTATCTGTGAGCTCTATTGCAGGAATAAATCAAAATTATCAAGATGTCACATCATCAAATGATCATTTTCAGCCATCGTTAACAGCCAGGAGAAAAGTGAGAGGATAAACTGATAGCTTCAGCTCTCTTTAGCTGTCAACTTGAACGTCTGTGCAGATTACAGATTACCAGCCACAGTGAAGCTAACAGTGTAACAGCTGATGATGGTTGGAGCCAAAGAAGTAACTTTGAATGAACTGCAGTAACGGCGGCATGGTGGTGCAGTGGTGAGCACTGTCCCCTCATAGCTAGAGGGTTCTGTCTGGGTCCTTCTGTGTGGAGTTTGCATGTTCTCCCTGTGCCTGAGTGGGTTTTCTCCGGGTTCTCCGGCTTCCTCCCACAGCACCAAAAACATGCACGTTAGGTTAACTGGTTACTCTGCATTGCCCTGAGGTGTGAGTGTGTGGTTGTCTGTCTTTGTGTGTGTCAGCTGATTCGATTGACTGGCGACCAGTCCAGGGTGAACCTGCCTCTCGCCTGTAGTCAGCTGGGATAGGCTCCAGTTCCCCCGTGACCCTGATGGATAAGCGGTATGAAGAGAAAGAAGAGAAAATGGATGGATGGATGGATGGATGAACTGCAGTAACTTATTATCAAAATGATGATAAAAGTGCCGTCAAAGTCTCAGTCCTGATTATAACTCAACCACAAAGATGCAGAAACCACTGCAAAGACAACACTAGTCTACAGTGTAAAGCTGTGCAGACTCTACACAGTCTTTCTGTGTTATTAATATGATATAAAGTTAAATCAGTTAAAATATGCAAAATAAAAGCAGGAGGGTCAACAAGAATGTTTTAGAAAGAGCTTGTTTATTGACTGTAACCACTGCAATCATCGGTCCCTCTGTTTTTATTAATATATTCTTCTGGCTTTGACAGACTCGTAGAGGACAGTCACATTGTCGGGCCTGACTGCCTGGCTCGCTGGGAACATCTCCAATATGTCACCGAAAAAGAAAATGGGAGGGAGGCTGGTGAGGAAGATGGAGGGTATGTAGAGAAACACAGGACATGGACAGGAGACAAAGACAGAGTGAGAGGACAGTAAAGGCTGTGGGAGAAACCTGAGAGATGGACCGCTAGGGGGACAAAACAGAGAGGACAAAAAGACAGTGGTCATTATCTTAAACCCCTCCCCACCCTCCCAGATTGGTTTGTCCTCCACCTGCAGGACTCAGTGCTCGGGCTTTTCTAAATCTCACAGCAAAAAACACTCATGAGGCTTTGTGAGACCACGTTCTCTCACCTAAATTCAGCTGATAGTATAGGAAAATGTGAATCTCTATGGGGCAGGAGCAGGGACAATGTGGACGTCTCCACCTGCTGTTGTGGTTCATGTAGGGGAAGACAGGCTTGTATGTAAATACACAGCCCTTCTGTGTTTCTGTCCAGCTGGGGATTCTTCTGGATTGATTGTCCCGTGTGACGACACGTGTCACTAACAGGGCTGCACGATATATCGAAAATATATCTTCATCACGATATTAACATCTGCAATAATGATATCGCAAAAAAGTCCTTGAACTGCAATAATGTCACGTTCAACGCATTTACTTTAGTGCCCCCTGGGGACTAATAAAGGTTTCTGAATAGAATTGAATTAGATGGAGTTCAAAAAAGCTAGCATGAGCCACTGCAAAGAAGTTAACCAGCCAGCAAGACAAGCAACTGCAAGCCACATCTGATTGGACAATGAGAAAACAGTCAGAGCAGACACTGGTTCATCGCCACTTCTAGGCGACAGTTCATCATCAAAGGTATAACAAACGTATCTCTAAGTATGTGTATATGGCGTACTTTAGCTCTTTCCCACAAGTGACGCCAATCCAACATCAGTCCAGGTCATGGCGACCTGTAGCCATTGTTTTCTCATGTTTCCAGGTATCTCCTATCTATTCGATTCTCAGAACAGCCTTGGCTCTCATTCTGCTACACCTTCACCTACACTGCTCCCAGAAAAGGACTGTAAGAGGAGTGAGGAAAATGTAGGGCAGTAGTGCAGAAGATCGAGGCTCAAGAGGAGACCCTGAAGACCGCAAAGTGAAGTCCTCCTCGGGATCACTGAGAGTTTCTGACAGTGCAGAGAGACTGTGCCTGAGGCTTCAGAGAAACAGAAACCAAACCAAATTGAGTCCTCTGGAATTAATTTGAACTTTTCCAGGCAGTCAAACATTAATGCATGTCTCTTATGCAACTTAAAATTAGTCTCCATTTCTCTCCCTCTCTCTCTCAATGGCCTGTTGAAGGCAGATAATTAAAAACACATTCAAATGAGCCAAACATGGAAATTTAGCGCCGCACAGAACAAATCCACACGCAGAGGACAGACGGGGGCCCCGATCCCAGCAGACACTGATGTAATCTGTGACCTTTGGATGAGTCCACATTTACATTACACACAAGGCAGCAGTGAATTCATCTGCTGTTTTAGACAAGTACGCAACAGAGAGGGAGAGAGGACAGAGAAGGACAGCAGAGGCGATGGATGGAGGCAGGAGAGGAGGAGACAAACTGAAAGTCTGAAACACTGAGACATAAAATAAGACACGATGATACTTTACCTCCTCACGATCACAAAGGTTACAGTCCAGAGTTCTTTCATGGTTCTTCAAGTGCTCACCTCCGGCTCTTTGACTCTGTGATGAAGGTCCACCCTGTCCAAAATGACAGTCGTGTCGTGTGCTGTGTGGGTTTGTGTGACTGAGAACTGATGACTGAGAAAGCCTGTCCCTGTGTTTGTCAAACTCTGCCACAGACAGACAGGCAGACAGACAGGCAGACAGCAGAGAACAGAAATGAATGCCTCCATAAATTAGGGACATTGGCCTGGCTGCCATATTGAATGCATTTGATATTTTGTTCACCATGTGCACATGTCTGATGGTGTGTTAGTGAAGCTCAGCCTCTGACTGAACTCACTGTAGCTGTAGCTTGCCCTTTGTGTCTGTTTTCTCTCACTTGTGTCTGTCAGTAAACTTTGTCTGCAGTGGCCCTCTTCATGTTACTGTGATGATTCATGTTTGTAGTGTATGTACAGTGTGTACACTCGAAATCTTGTTTGTGGAGTCTCATCTCTGGTTTCTGTCCGGATCTCTTTCATGACTGTCACAGTAAAACCTTTAACAATCTTTAACAACATGTTTTGCACATGAGAGCTTTGTGGAAATTAAGCAAAATTAAGAAATTAAACTGGTTCAATTTCTATTTCTTTCTCGGTGCTGTAGATGATTCTTCTCCTCAGAATGCACCGAGTACAGCACACAGCAAACATTTCACTTCATCAGGAAGGAAATCAAAACAAACTCCACTGTATGACTGTATTAATCCATCTAATACATGACCAGCACACACAGTCAGACACTCACACTAACAGCATTTCTCAATTTCTTATTCAACACAGACATCTCAGCTTTTAATAACTCAGCTCCTTTCCCCGCCGTCATTCATCTTCCCTTTTAAGGAGTGGTGGGCCTGCGACTGTTCCTGACTTGTCAGCTGTGATTTACCACACCATTATAGGACCGAGTAGAAAACACGCTCCTGATAACAAATGCATGGAAAAATGAAAATCTGCAGGTGTTTGCAGTGGTGGGTTTGTGTGCTTCTCCAGGCGAAAAATCAGACAGAGTTCCTGAGATCATTTCTCTTCTTCTTAGACAATGCCACCAATCTCTTTCTCTCTGCACATCTCTTTCCTACCCTCTCTCTCTCTCCCTCTCTCCCTCTCTCTCTCTCTCTCTCTCTCTTCCCCCCTCTCTCTCCCTCTCCCTCTCTGCAAAGCCAATGTGCATTCCTCACTGTATGATTAAGAGGAAGCAGCAGTCAAAAAGAAAACCAAAAAGCCACATTTGTCAGAGGGTGAATGTAAAACATCTTATTCAGTAAGTGTCACCGTATAAATGCAGTCTGTCTGTTAAACCGGGGTGAGTTTGACGCAACCTGAACTCAACACATCCATCTTTTTATTATGGGAAATTAGAGGAGAACCAAGTGTTGAGAACGTTTCAGATGAAAGGAGGGGCAAACAGGATGTGCAGGTACTCAGTGCAAGTAAAACTTTTTGTGCTTCAGTATGCTGTCACAGCTACATGAAGATGAGAACGCAGCATTAACGCACTACAGTGATTGCATTACCACTGAGGATTCAGTGTCTCCAGCTTGGAACAGCTGCTCACACTGGATGACCAGTTGTCCTGCATTTGATCTTACAGATTCAGACTCTGGTCATCTCTTACTGAGATCGCTGCAGGTCGGTCCTGGCTGATGTGCCTTCATGTGCCATTTGACCTCCACTCTGCAGCCTGCACCGGCTCCCTGTGGCTCAGACCCATCCTACATCCAGCACACGTTCAAAGCATACACCCCATCCTGCTACGCTCGCTACTACCAACCCGCTTACTCCCTACGAGAAGGATCCAACTACCAATCCACAAAATCCAGACAGTTTGCAGTCCAGGCTCCACAATAGTGGACATCAAGACAGCAGGATCTGAAAACTCATCTGTTCGCATAAATTTAACTCCAAAATGTCTGAGTATTTCAGCATATTGGTGAACTGATGTACCTTCTTGCAGGTTTTAGGTTGCTGTAGCCACTCATGCCCACAAAACTAAAAAATACAATCCACAGGCTAACACTCTCAGCCTGGAAAACCAACAGCACACTGGCTTCAGCTTGTGGAAGTGTTTTGAAGTGTGGAGGACGCAGATCTGGTATCAGCAGCAGCCCAGCTTGGTTTAGTCAAGTTCCCAACACCCGTGTTCCCGTGGTGTTGGGAAGGTGGAGGAGTAGAGATGGTGGTGGTGCTGGGAAGGTGGAGGAGTAGAGATGGTGGTGGTGTTGGGAAGGTGGAGGAGTAGAGATGGTGGTGGTGCTGGGGAGTAGAGATGGTGGTGGTGTTGGGAAGGTGGAGGAGTAGAGATGGTGGTGGTGTTGGGGAGTAGAGATGGTGGTGGTGTTGTGGAGGTGGGGGAGTAGAGATGGTGGTGGTGTTGGGGAGTAGAGATGGTGGTGGTGTTGGGAAGGTGGAGGAGTAGAGATGGTGGTGGTGTTGGGGAGTAGAGATGGTGGTGGTGTTGGGGAGGTGGGGGAACTGCTCGGTGGATCATGTTTGTGTCTCCCAGCAGCATAGGCCTATAGCAGCGTAGCTATGATAGAGATTAAAGATTAAGAGTTAGTCACACCTGTTCTACCTGTGGCTGTCTGTCAAGAAGTGACTGTAACTATGGCTACCAGCCCTACACACTTTGTTTGAGGCTACCTATACGCTTTACTAAACAGAAAGGTCTTAAGTCTGGTCTTAAAAGTGGAGGTGGTGTCTGCCTGTCGAACCCAGATTGGCAGCTGGTTCCACAGCAGGGGTTCCTGATAGCTGAAGGCTCTTGGAGAGCTTTTCATTTCAGGACAATCAATGAAGCCTTGAATCATCGCAGCTCTTCACTGAAGCAGTGGGTGCTTGCAAATCATCAAGGTGTTCAGAAATGTTGAGAGAGAAGAAAATTAGAGTGAGGATGTCAGGCCTGTTTAAGTTTCACACAGGCTCATGTGAAACATCTTTGATTGGACTGCACATGACAGTTGGAAAACATGTCCACATTTTATGGTTTAAGATGAAAAGACAGGGAGGTGAAGGGCTTCACTCACACATCTTCCAAAGTTAAAAATACATGAATTTATAAACTTCTAAATTTGTTTCTTAGTTTAAGGATACAATTTTGTGTACATAAACATACACAAAATGTGTACAAAGCAGATAGAAAAGAAAGAAACTTTTCACAAAGAACAGCTGAAGGAGATAATTAATGCATATGATTTTGCATCACACCTGTCACACCTGCTGATGGCAGAACTGATTGTCAGACTTTGTTTCAGGGTTAACACCAAGAACTTTTCTAACTCACAGGTCATCCTGCAACCAAAAACTAAAAATCCATATGCAACACACAGCGGTGGAAAATAGCTAAAAACACTGAGGCACATTTGTAAGGTACTTGTACACTACTTGAATACTTACATTTTCTGCCTCTTTGTACTTCTACTCCACTGCAATCCACAGACAAATATTGTACTTTGTACTTCACCTCATTTATTTGTCAGCTTTGGTTAATTTTCAGATTTAATTTAATAATCCAAAATAAAATGACAATTTAATATCACAGATGAAAATAAAACTTTATTGATCCCAGAGTAATGATTCACAAGCTACACCTGAAGATAAACTGTATTTACTTCAGCATTACAGTGATGAACACATGAATGCATCAGCCATAATCCATCCATCCATTTTCTATACTCGCTTATCCATCAGGGTCGTGGGGGACTGGAGCCAATCCCAGCTGACTACTGGTGAGAGGCGGGTTCACCCTGGACTGGTCGCCAGTCAATCACATGACCGACTCACAAAGACAGACAACCACCCACACACACACACACACACGCACACACTCACACCTCGGGGCAAAGTAGGATAGCCAGTTAACCTGATGTGCATGTTTTTGGGAGAACATCTCAGACCGGGATTCAAACCTGGAACCCTCTTGCTATGACACCCCATTACAATTCAGTACTATAAAATTCCTTTCTGGCAGTACATGAATTAGAAAGTTTCTAACAATTAATCAAACTTTAAGTTCCATCCCTGGGTTTCTGCTTATCAAAATCAAGTTGTTTCCATGCTGTTGCTTTCATATGAATTTTCCCAGCCTTGAACTCATTTTTCTGATTACTCCACCACCTCATGAATGCACCATTAATCAGCGTTTAAAAATCTGGAAAACGATTTCTGTCCAAACCTGAGGCAGTCAGGTTTTCTTTCAGGAAACACTGCAGAGAGGTGAAAGTCTTGTTGCAGGAATGACAGAAAACGTTAGGGAAAAATCCCTGACGTGATGAGCCGAGTGCATCCAGAGGCAGCGCTCCGAAGCCACAGATCGATCGGAGAGGAGATGACTCTGACAAGGTTGACTCACTGAGGTTAGGACAATCACAGCACTTTCCATCTGCAGGCCAGAGCTCACTGATCTTTACAATCAAACAGCGACTCGACTGCTCCTCCGCGATCCTCAGATTCTCAGCTCAGCGTTTCCCTTCTCCTCGTCTTTCACTCAGACTTCTTTGTTTGTCTGTCTTGCTGTTGAACCAATCACATCTCTCCATCAGTCTCTGACCCTGACCAAAATCTCAGAAGATTTCAGAATTTCATGTTAGGACGTCATCAGCGTGGAATTCCAATCACTTTCTCTCCTGACAGAGACTTTGACCGTCTTTGACTGTTTTCACTGTGCTCAGTGCTCATTCATCTCACAGGAAAACATCTCAGACTCTAAAGACATGAGAACGGTGTTCAGCCCTGCTGAGGGTGGAAGTGTTGGTCAGACAACTGAAACATCTCAACGTGTGTTGAAAGGCCATGAGACTTCGTACGCACGTTCACCTTCAGCCGCTTGACTTCGTCCTTTCCTGCACGACTGGAATCATGAAATGTGGTCAGCATTAAACGACATGTGGAAAGCTTAAAATGACTTGTGAAATGTTCTTAAAGGTGAGGCTTCACTCGTTCACTAAAACTCTCTCTCTCTGCTGCTCTCAGTCTTTCAGTTACTCATCATTCTCTTCATCCCATCATCATCATCATCATCATCACTGACGTCTCGCTCACATCACGATGGGCCAAAGATTCCTGCTCCTCATCTTCATGATGAATGTGCCAGTGAAGCTTTTACTCATCCTCTCTGCTCACTGAAACAGTGTTGAGGTTTGTTCATTCATCACTGAACTTATTACTGAACTAAATGCCAGTTTGTTGTGTAATTAAACTCATCAGCTTGTGAATTTCCCCACAGCCAAATGAGAGAATCTTATTGTCCAATTCTTATTTGTGTTTTGGTGTTTTGGCATTTTGTGAAGTAAAATCATTGCTTCTTACTTTGTTGATTATATTTATTTTGATTTCACTCGAAGTTTGAAGACTTTTCATTCTCTTCTTCCTGTCTGTTTTCATTGGATTTCATCATCATGTTTTTGTTCTTTCTCTTGTAAACGTTTAGAAGTTAAACGACATGAAAAACTGAAGCAGCTCACAGATCCTGAGATGGCTTGAGGTCCTGGTCTGGTCTCTAAGCGGATCCTCGGAGGACTTAAGGCTGTAAATGACTGTGTCTTCATCTGACATCAGTGTGACAGACAGCTGCTCCCTCCTCTCACCCTCTCAGGGTTATCCTGTGCTGCTCTGAGGCTAAAGCTGCGAGTCTTCGTCGGTTGCATGTTTCTTACATAAGAGCGACACCTCAGCGGCGCTCTTATGTAAGAAACGTATCATCGACCCGGGCCCAAAGAATTTTCTCTGCTTCTCGCCTCTCAGAGGGGCTTCACCCAGCAGGGGGGCAAGTTCAGAACCGACAGACAGACTGAATATCCTGGTTTGACTGGCTTCTTATCGTGGAGAAACCAGACAGATGGCACTGACAACTGGCAGAGGGACTGACAGAAAATGAAATAAAGAAAGGAGGATGGAGACAGCAGCGGACAGACAGACTGGGCTATGCCAGGGGTATGGGTCTCAGAGATAAAAACCCAGTGGACACCGCGACTTGGACGAGCGTTTCTCTGTGTCCCCCTCCCTCCACCCGTCCCTCCACCCCTCCCTCAGCCCCCTCTGAGCCCCTGCAGCTACATGCTTGCCTGCGCAGACCATCTGGGAGACGGGGATTGTTTCAGCAGAGGGAGCCGCACTGCCAGCTTCCTACACTGACTGATCTGGGGCTTTGGAAAGCCCTGCTCCCCCAGCTTCAAACACAATAAACAGAATGGATGAATGTGTGCCATTGTGCTGTATCTCGAGGGGGAGACGGGGGAGGCGGGGGAGACGGGGGAGACGGGGGGAGGGGAACAGCGAGGGGACTGATAGCAGCACAGGAGGACTGAGCAGCACTTCGCTGCTCTGAAAACAGACTGTAACACAATCGTTTCAGAAACATCCCCTCAAAGGAAAAGTTAGAATGAACAAAGATGTGCCGTATACGCCCTTTATTTTCTCTGAAAGTGAATCATTGTCAGTTTTGTGATTAGTTGCTTTGTTGTTCTGTACTTTTGTATTCTGTGCCACAAACAAGTAAACTGAATTTAAGTGTCTGTTGTTATGACCGGCTCAAAGTCACAACACATTAAGGTAAAATGATACTAGATCTGAAGCAAGAAAAGCATATTTATTTACAACAAAAGATGGTTAACACAAACAAAGGCTGGGATCCTGTGCCAGGGAGATGAGAGAGAGAGAGGGCGGAGAAAAGAGCCACTTATATAGGCCACACCCACAGCTTGATGCAGGTGCCCTGCATCTTCTCTCAGGAAACTGCACCTAGAACACAGACAGACACACATACAAGGGACAGCAAAATATACAATGGCACGTAACACTGTCTTGATTTCAGCAGGATCAGGCGGCAACGTCTGCCAATCATGTGTTCTGCATTTCATTTACATAAAACATTTGAAAACCTTGCAAAGTTGTACTCTGCTCCTGAATGCAACATTCCAGGCTGCAGGGGTTTCTGGATGTTTATCCCACCTGTCCAGGGCCTGACCTTGTGTGACCCGCTGATGAAGCCCACCTGTGCAGGTACGACTCTGTACATCATCCTCTCAGACTTTATTTGGCTGCTAATGACACAAGCACCTCTGAGGCCTCATTTATAAAACAGACTAAAGCAGAGATGTGTGAACCTGAATGAATCTGATCCATAACAAAACGCAGACCGCACCTCAGTGCTTCTCCTGCTGGCTGTGAGGGGGTACTGCAGCCTGAACTCTGAGCTTCATGAGCTTTGTGAAGGTGTGAGGAGTTCATTTCCAGAGCTTTTCCTTTGCGTGTTTCTCTGTGCTGAACCTGTTGTCAAGCTTCAGTTTCCTCTAACATCACTGATCTCATCTTCCTAAGAGGAAACCACAAGGCAGGTGCTGTCAGCTGAAGATGACTTGAGATCACAGGTGTGTAGAAGTAGAACCTGCTTCAACATGGATTTCAATGCTCAGCATCTTTTCGGAATCAAACATAAGCAAACAGAAATGACCTTCATACTTAGATCAGGTATAAATCTAAATCCATCGCTCATTGTCGAGGAGTCACAAGACAAAATCGATCTGAGGGTTAAACTCTGAGAAGGAAAATGTGCGTACGAATGAGTGGGTGGATGGATTCTCTCTGTCTGAATCTGTTTGCTCATGCCTCATGACAAAACATAATTGAAATAAATGAAACTAAAGCAACTTGAGGAAGCAAATGAGATGAGAATGAAGAATCTTAGCATGAGGCTGCAAATCAGAAATCATGAAAATTAAAAATGATTGGTGGATTAATAAGTCTAATATGGATTAAAGCATTTTCCCATTTGTCTTATTCTCTGAATATCATTCAGCATAGTGCTTTGATGGCTGTGAGCCGATTAACTTCAGAGTTATTAAACTGACACAATGCGCCGCTGTGCATGTGGAACATCAGGTAATTCGCCTTGTTCAGAACTGATCCGAAACGTTCAGGAAACCTCGTTTCAGTCTTATTCGGATATCAGTACAAGGCCAGAGAGGAACAGCAGCTGATTCCTGCCTCTGCCTGATAAAGCCGTAGGTGTGCTGTCTCACCCTGATAGCAGGGCTGCACACCTGAATCTCATTCAGACAGGAGATTGTGCCCGCTGGGGGCAAGCATTTATCATTTCCCTGAGATGGGATGTTTTGCTGTGGAGATGTGAATGAGCTCAGTGTAAGAGAGGCCTTTAAAATGTAACACCTCTCACTGACTGTGATGGAGGTCCAGTACATGGAGTAAGCCTGCCCTCTGCTGGATACCGTTTGTAATGACGCGTGAACATCTGCAGAGGCCTGCAGCAGCAGTGCCGCTGCCCTCATAGGGAGCAAAACAGTTGAGATGTCTGTTTTAAGTCAAACTCATTTCTTATAAAAACACAAATAAATAAATGCTCTCATTTCATCTCACTTTCATCTTCTTGTGGTTTTCTACAATCCATCTATGACATCTGAAAAGGCCTGGTTCTGAGTGCTCCGTAAGATTCAGTGCAGTTCACGCTACAAGGCAACGTGCTGCTGGCCCTTTAAGACGCTCACTGTCGCCATGGTTTCAAACAGGAAGTGTCTTTAGCATGTCAGCATCTGCGACTTCAAGCGTTTCAGTCTCGCTTTTATTTGTTGTCGTCGGCTTTTACAAACCGCGAGTTCTCTCCGACAAAGAAATGTAAGTACTGAACCAACGCGGCGCGGCCTCGTGGACCTCTGCGACTCTTTTTCCACGCGAAATGTCGACTCATCTGCTAGCTACTGTGCTAACGCCGGTTTCTGCACTGTTAGCTCCTGCGCTAACGCCATGCTAACCTGGTGCGGATGTGTAGCAGCACCACGACAATGTGTATTGAGTATTCTTAGCGTTACAAGCCGTGAGTGGAGCTGCGGGCCAGTCCCTTAAAGTCGGGGACATGTCGCTGTCCATGGTGCTAGCAGACTGAAGACAAGTCAGACAGTCAGCTCCGCTGCGTCACGCCGACGGCAGGAAGGAATCATTTTGTTTTGTTCCTGTTTGTCTGCTAAGAACAACCACAGGAACCAAAGTCCAGTTTCTGTTTTTGAATAGTTGTTGGCTGTACAGCAAATTCATCTGAAATGTGAGACATAACTAAAACTAAAACGATCAGCACCATCGACAACTGAACTGAAGTTACTGTTTGAGAATTTAAAAAGTAATTTGTGTTTGATATTTTTGCCACGTTAAAACTTCATGTTCCTCTTTTCCCTCTTGAAAAATCCAGAACTTACGACCTTGCAGCAGTTGTTCATTTCAGAAGTTCATTTGCTGCACACAAGATGTCGTCTCTTAAATGTCACTTAAAGGTACAATGCACACAGTTTTGTGTAGACTCAAGCGATCGGTCAGTCAGTCATCACTGCTGAGCGTGTAGAAGTCTGCATCGTCACAGCCGTGTCCTCTGCCCGGACGGGTCGGCCCCAGCCGGTGACGGCACCGGACAGAGTTCCTCACTTTGAATCTGGTGTGTAATTTAAGTATCGTTTGTTTCCAGAAGATGAGTGCGAGCACAGATGTCGTGGAGCCTGTGAACTGCACGGTCAAACCTGCCGTGTACCTGCACATCGGGGACACCAAAGCAGACCCAGCTCACTCAGGTGTTTGCGTGGTAGACGTCAGCCTCCCCTTTGGAAAGCCTGTCAATGTAAGCCGCCGCTGACCTCAGGGAGCTGTGGATTTAATGCACAGCACTGTGGTATGCATGTTCAGCCTCAGCCTCATCAAAATTATGTTCATGTTTCATCCCCTCCAGACCAACCTCAGCTCAGCTCTTCTTTCCACTGCTAAATGGGTCACTTTAATATTACTCTGAGACGAGCTCGTACTGGATGTTTTTGTCCAGGAACTGATGCAGGTGGATCACATTGTGTGTGAATAATACGATAAGAAACTAGCTTGTGTATGCCATGAACAGATACCGTGCAGATGTTTTAACGTCCTTCTCACAGAACTGTGAGCTCACTGGTTTCTTCACAAGCTTCCATTCATCAGCCACAACCACAGACGCCTTCGGGCCAAACGTCACCGGTTAGCGCGGTCACTCGTTAAACCGAAACACCAGCAGTGCAACAGACTTTTAACTTGTGCCTTCAGTGGGTTAAATATTTCTTCACTCAGTTTTGCTCAGAACCAGATTTTGGTGAAATGAGTGAAACTTTACTTCGTACAGTAGCTCCTCCTGCTCAAAGTCAGCTGTCTCACAGAACAACATGCCAGACCACAGAGCAGATGTAGAGCCAGTATCAAACCAGGAGTGGGGAGGAGGACCGGACCGGTGATCCTGGACCAGAAGCTGAGAACTAATTATTGCTTTGTAGGAAGTCCTGACGTTCTCGCAAAGCTCGTAGAAGAAGCAGATGTTAAGGTTCTTTGTTTGTGTGCTGACCACACTGAACTGAGAAGAAACATGAATTTTTAGAGTCTGATTTTTTTGCCTTCAACAGGAACATAAATTCTCAAAGTGCCATCAGCTCATTTTATTCAACATTCAGGTCTCTACTAAAGCTGAGAATACACACGCTTACAAACAGAACAGTTGTTTGAATATTAAACTGTACTCCCGTCTTAGGAGAGACTTTATAATAATGTTTTGGGCACTGACCTACTTTTTAGCATTTAGTGCTAATTAAAAATCATTTCTAATGCAGAGCAGCTCCTCATTAGCTCATAGCTTCAAAGACGTCTGCCTGGAGCATGAAAGAATTATCTGCGCCGAGCGTTTCCACGCTTCTGTCTTTGGGTTTGAATGTTAATACTGTGATTTGGCAGACTCAGTGTTTCGAGACCCACTGCAGACCGGAGGCATGCTTATTCTAGGCACCAGTATGCTTTAATGAGTCTGATTTACTGTGAGAGACTCTGTATTTTGAAGTTTCTCCAGCAGGTCACCAGAGAGCTTTGTGTTATTTATATCAACAGCCCTGTGAGATCTAATGCTGAAGAGATAGAGCAGATAGTTTGGAATAAATCCAGAGATCTGAACTGAATCCTAACAAGAGTCCAGTCACTGAGCGTGTCTGATCTGTCTCTCAGGTTGAGGAGATCACCTTTAAGAACTACTACACAGCCTACGTGACGGTGCGGCTGCTGAGGAGGAGCCCCGGGCAGGAGGCCCCCGCCAAGTGGTGCACTGCTGTGAGAGACCTGCCTCTGATGGACAACCCGCACACCGAGGGAGGCTCCCAGGACTACTACTCCATTCACAGGACTCAGGTGAGTCTGCTGTGGTCAAACAGTTTTTGGAGACAAAGCGACCAAATTTTACAAATAGGAGCTTGCAAATTTGACCCCGTTTTTCTTCTTCGTGATCAGTGTGAAACGCCAGGAGCAGCGTTTCCCCGGCAACGCTGCCACAGCATTACGAGCTACACTGCAGAGCCCAGTCTGTGGTTCTCGCTCTTCACTGAGAAACCAGAAAATGTCGAGCAACTCTTTTGTGTCACGTCTACGCTCCACACCTGACCCCCCGCAGTACAGCTCAGTGTCTCCGTTATCTTCTGAACTCTGTCCAGCACTCTGTCCAGCACTCTGTCTGTCCCTGATGTCCGTTAGATTCCGTGGGACACCTCAGTGATTTGGGGTGATGGAGTCAGCATTATGAGGGATCTACTAAAGGACACAGAATCAAAGAAGAAAAAAGAAGTGAGATCCTCTTCCCCACAGCAAAGTCTCGATACTCGTCTGAGTGCTCTGTGCCTTTGAATCTCCTTCCTGTCGCAGAGCTTTAATTTGAAAAGGCAGGTGCAGGATGACTTTAAAGTGTGTTGTGATTGTTGACTTCTCTGTACAGAGTTTGGTTTCATGCTCATCTGTGGAAGCAGAAACGTTTCTCAGAGCTCACCTTAAAGGAACAGTTCACCCAAACTTCATCTCATCGTCCCCGTTTCTGAGTGCAGAAAACATTTCAGGAACTTCGCAGCTCAACAGCATCACAACAACCTGCTGAAGAAGCTGGAGAAGCTGATGCCGGAGGCGAAGCCGCCCTGCTGAGACGTGAAGACGAAACGATCTGAGTTACTTCTCTTCTGTTCACTTCATTTCCTGTTTATTCTCATTGCCAGCGGAACCAGATGGTTTGGGCTGGTTTAACTGGCTGCTGCTCACAATGTGAAGGCTAATCGTGACAGAGTAGACGGCTTGATGTTTGTCATCTGCAGCCTTCAGCGACGCTCAGTGGATTCTGTGACTGCAGTAATCACTTGGTGGGTCACAGTGGTTAATTTAAAGAGACGTTTCAGCCAAAATCAAAAACACACACTGTTGCAGACTGTTTTGGTGTGTGTTGCAGGGTCAAGTAAAGATCACATAACCAGTCTTTGAGGCTTCCTGCTGTGCTTTCCAGAAGTCACAGAGGCCTCCGGTTGCATTTAGCTCCTCGCCTCAGCATGTTTCACGACTTTGGACTCATGTTAAACCGCTGACTGTGATTGCTGTCCTTCTCTCTCATTTAAGATGCGGGTGGAGCCGGATCACGTGGTGTCTGTGAGGCTGATCCTGAGACAACCGTCCTCCGCCTGGCTGAGCTTCATTCTGGAGGAGATCAGAATCTACCCCCACGTGGAGCCGGTTGGTTCAGTTCTTTTATTCCTGACAGGGAGAACTTTAATCCACATGACCGTACTGAGATCCAGATGACACAGAGACTTTGCTTTAGTTCACAGTGTAATATTCAGGAGACCGACTGAGCTCCTGCCCACTGAATCTGATCCTCGTACAGGCTATCAGCCTGTCAGCTGCATATTCATGAAGCACACTCACACTGCTGTGGGAAACTCCTGTTGACACCACCCGAGTTCAGTCCTCCATCCTCGAAACAGACCCCAGTGATTAGCAGCTACGTGTTCACATAAGGATCCACAGGCACACAACACGAGGGGAGTTAAACCAGCTGTGTGACGAGGCAAACATCTGTCTCTTCAGCTGCTAAAGGCTCCACTGTGTGTCCAAACTGTCCTCAGAGTCTCCTGGTGCAGAACTCCTCACTTACTTTTACACTGACCATGTAGGTGGTGGTGTAGGTGTTCCTCCTCTGTTGCTCTCCTGAGGGTTAAAGGGTTTTTTGGTGAGCTGGGTTCAGGCTGTGAGGACAGAGCTGCCGTCTGTTGTCCAGGGCAGACTGTAACGAGATACTGGTCTGCGCAGATCAACCTGACTTCGCCTGATAAACTTGGTCTGTGGTTTGGTGCTGAGCAGGTCGTGTTCAGTGGGGGTTTTTTTTTTTAGCTGAGTTTGACTGACTTCTGTCCATTTTGTTGTTGTTCTTGATGCAACCACCAGATGGCGCCAGATTACAGTCTTCCTTAACTGAACAATGAAATGTCCTCATTCCAGGACCCGGAGAAGGAGGTGTCTGATTGGCTGTCTGACCTGACCCTGGGTGACCATCACCCTGACTTGCAGGTACACAATGAGCTTGTTTCTGTGTGTCTGACGGTCTGACAATCAGTTTTAAACAAGACAGATAGATGGATGGAGTCTTTACTCATCCCCAGGGGGGGAATTCAAATATCCAGCAGCTCACATATAAAAACAAACAACTCTTCCAGTCACAAAAATAACCCTAAATGAATAGTGTTAAAAACAGGATAAAAGCAAACATGGTGACAGTATTATACAGTCCTGGGGAGAGTTCACGAGGCACAGTCTGCTTGTTTTGTAATATAAATGCATGTTTTTACACTTTGAAACTGACTTCAGCAATTCTCCTACTTTTTAGTCAAAATGGGCCATTTAAACCCCACTGGATTAATGGAAGCTGCAGTTTTTTTCTTCAGAGGTTAAAAATCCCAAATCAAATCAACACCAGTTTTGTGTCGGGGCAGGATGCACTGAAATCCTGCGTGTAAACTAACGACTGGACATCCTTCAGGACAGCGTGGCCTCTGCTGCTTGACGTCTGTCTTCCTGTGTGTCTCCCAGGGCCTCCCAGACCCCCAGACCGTCTCATCCAGCATCCAGCAGATGTGGGCTCTGACTGAGGTGATGCAGACCAACCAGACCACAGCCTCCATCGGACGCTTCGACGTGAGTGTTTGTATGTCGGCGCACCATATTGAGCTCTTTAGACTTTACTCTTTCATCTCTGATGAGGCTTCAGGCCGAGACTCGGGGCTTCATCACTTTGTCCTCCGTGGAGGCGATCAGGAGAGAGATGAAGGTGATATCATTGAGAGTTTTTCCCCGAACAGCAGAGCGGTCAGCTGATGTTTTCCACCCTTCACTGACTGTCATGTTTCTGCACTGCACACAACCAAAGATGTGTTCTCTTTGTCCCATTTGATGGTCTTCCTGTTGCCTTAAAGTTAATGTTACAAAGTAGAGGTTGTTCATTCATGGTCTGATTTATATTCATTTATTTGTCAGTAAAACGTCCAGATTTTTTTCTTTTCAATAGATTTTCAACAAATATGACAAAAATGCTTCTAAAATCTGTTTCCATCACTACCTCAAAGTTGTTATTTATAACACGTGAAACAAAATCTCAGTGAAATGCCGAACAAGCAAGTTCTGTATGTGCTCATATGGTGCTGAAAGGCTCTGCGTGTGGCTGCAGGTGGACGGATGCTACGATATCAACCTGCTGTCCCTGACCTAACGCGGCCTCGGCGTCCCGACGGCTGACGGACGACGTGAGGGCCGCAGACGAGGCAGCGATGACGAACGAAACCAGAGGAAAAGCGTTCAGTACGTGTTGCCTCGCTGATTTCCTTTCTGTACTTCCTGTTTGCCTGTCCTCGTCAGAACTGGAACATCCATGCTGTTCACACTCAGCCTTTGTTGCGGTGTGTGTGCTTTACTTAAGTGAAAATGTGTTTATGCGTGAGAACGTTAATCCTTTCACGAGTTTTGTGCGGCTCTTGTTGCCACTCAGTGGAAACGTGAGCAGTTATAAAACCCGTGTGTTCGTCGTGGATCATCGAGCTGAGAGAATAAACTCCCTCAGGTGCTTCTGAAACGACGCCAGCCGCTCATCTCATTTTACTGAAAGTGCAGGATTGAAGTGTGGGTTGTCCTGAGGGTCCCTGAACGGTGCTGACGAGTGTGATCTTCTCACACTTAAGGATCAGCTGTCAGTGTTGTGTTGAGACGTAAACCGTGTAAACTGTATTTTAATGTGGGCTGAGCTAGTCAGGCAGTCAGCAGCTCAGTGTGTAGTTAGTGAAGCTGGACTGCTGGGGGCGCTGTGCTACGCCACTCTGACACCTCAACAGTTTGTGTGTGTCTATGTGTGTGCAGATGAATAAAAGAAAATGATAATAACAGAGAAGAAAATGAGTTTCCTCCGGGGTTTAATAAAACAGTTTTTCTTCTTCATGCAGCACCTTTCAACAACTTCTTTATTCCATTTTTTCCCTGTTTTCTTGTTCTGCTTTTGCTTGGAACATGTGATGCGTTTATGTGACAGGTTGACTCTGACTTTAAGCTGCTGACTGAAGCTAATAGAGCTAACGGAACAAAACTTTGTCACGTGTTGTGACGTCCTCACTCTCTGACCTGTAAAGTTAAAGTAACGTGTGGTGAAGAGCTGCACTCACTCTTCATTATGTAATTCATTTCTAAAGTTTTATTTTATTCTTTTTGTTTTATTCTGTTTTGATAAAGCCTGTTTTATCTATAGTAACTATCTCTTCAGTGTCTTGATGGAAGCATCTGCGTTTTCATCCATTTATTAAGGTCTCTCTATGCTTCCATTTCATTTCTGTCTTTTCTGTTTTGATCTCCTGTTGCCTCGGAGGCCCTTCGAGACATTAAATGTGATCTCGGTTTCCACAGATAAACTGTCTCTGACTGGACTGAGGAAGTAAGTAAGAGGAGGAGGACACACACACACACACACACACACAAAGCATCTTCAATACTGTGTAAACCATAAATCTGCAGAGCCAGCTGCCGACTCGAGTGCATCCACATTTAAATTCGTGCTTCCGTCCCCTCGTCCTGCAGCCTGCATACTGATGCTTTTGAAAGGTTTGTTAGAGAGCGAGACAGGAGGGCAGGAGGGACACTGAAAGACGATCACAGACGACAGACGGGAGGACGCGTACTTGCGGCGGCCGAGTGATGAATCTGCTTGTTTTGCTGTCTGATGGTTCACACAAATCTCTGCCGCTCTCATCCCAGAAACCTTCCTTCTTTGTCGTCCTTCTGTCCTCGCCGTGTCAGAGACACGGTGTGTGTCATTTCACACTCGATTCCATAATGTAAGCGACGTCTCAGCAGACCTTTGCTTCAGGACGTTTGAAAACAGCGTAGCTCCAAATGGACTGAAATGTAATGTATCAGGCTCGGAAACTTTTTGACTCCACACGTCCTGCAGCGTTCAGCCGCCGCCCAGCACCGCCTGTCCCCTCCCTGCCCTCCAACAGTCCGACTCTGATCTGATCCTTGCTGCGTTGCATCACTCCCCTCACCCCAACACCATGAATCATTTATTCAGATGAGTGTGTGACAGCGGTGTCGTAACCTTCCTGTGATACCCGACAGCAGCGGGAAACGCTCGCCAGGCTGCAAATAGAATACATAACGCTGCTCGATGCACCCTGAGCTCACAGGGAGGCAGGTTTGTTAGTAAAGTGCTGAATGGGGGGTTTTACCATAAGTCCTGAATCAGGAGCGATTGTTTGGGCAGGAAGTGGTTCACATGCCTCGGAGCAGTTGCCAAGCAACCAGGATCCAGGCAGTTTTGGCTCTGCACTACATCCTTGTGTCAGGCACAGATACAAGACCTCACAATCTGATAGAACAGCATGTTCAAGTACTTTGACTTTGTTACCTACCTCCAGAAAGTTCTTGTAGCAGAGTATTTGTACGCTGTGGTACTGAGCTTCCATGTTAACACGCAGGCCACTCTGAAGGACTAATAAACTCTTAATGGAGAAAATAAACTCAATTCAAACTTTCTCAAAAGTGCCTCAATAAAACCAAAGCTCAGCCTTCACCTGAGTTTTCTGACAGTCTCTAAAGGTGAGTAATGGAGGCTGTAAAAAAATCAAATAAAATGAGAGATGAGTGATGGGCTCAGAACATTATGGAGTATATTTATTAATCCCTCCTCAGCATGTGAGAAGGAGGGAAAAAGAAACAAAAGCAGCCTGGAACTCCAGTCACACCAGTCATGATCAGACATCATTCACATTTCCTGTCTGCAGATTTTCAATCACGTGTGGAAAAAGGCCAAATAGCTCACATGTGGCATTGTTTTATTTCCACATTAACGACCATGAAGTGGATTTGGTCTCCACTGAGCATCATCACACTTCCTGTTAGGTCGGCTGAATTCACCTCCAGGTTCATCCATCGCCTGCTGAACCCTGAATATGCTGTGACTGATCACCTGTACAGGTGGTCATGTACAGGTGATCACATGTGGTCAGTGACTGATCACTGAGGTCGCAGGTGTTGTTCAGAGTAATGCTGTTTTATAGCTCTGTCAGAAACAATGAGACTGTTAATGTGCTCGCTGACTCTGACACAACATTCACTCTCGAGGGTGTTTGAATGAAGAAGAGACGCAGTGTGAGGTGTGTGAGCCTGACTCAGGCCTGGAAATCCAGGCAGCAGGATGGAAACTGCACGATCAGGGTAAAGAACAGTCAAAGTGTGTGTGTGTTTGAAAGACAAAGAGACAGAGAGGGAGAAACCTCCTGCTGCGTTCATTCCAGCAAACAGCACAACTAATGTGAGCAAACAGGATAAAAGCACTGCGTTAGTAAAACACTGCTAAGACACTTTGTCTACGGGTCAAAGGCAAGACAGAGTGAGACCAAGACAACTCTGTGGTCCACTGCGGTCGCTGTGGTTAAGGTGGAAAAAGTGAAAATGCTTTTAATTCAGTGTTTAACCAATCAGGAAGGTCTGTTAACGATTAAAAACATAAGACTGGGGTGAATTCAAACGTTACACACGAGCTAAGAGGGAAGAAGGACTGCTGGAATGAAATAAATGAGAAATTAAACTTAAAATTAATTGATTGTTTCAGTTAAAATGAAAGATGACAGGCAGCAATTATACAAATCAAAACATAAATGGATTGCTTAGTCAAGTCTTGCTTAAGTAAAAGTACCCAAGTCTTACCAGCAAATGTACTTAAAATGAATGTACTGACTGTGTGATGGGCGGTCGGTAATACTTCATATGTTTTACACTTGCTGTTACTGATGGATGTGATCGTTTCCTTGGTTCAAAAGGCACCCTTAAATTTCATTTGAGATCAATAAAGTATCTGTCTATCTACCTACCTACCTACCTGTCATTCACTATTTTTTATTAAAGAGTAGACATGTGATGGAGCAGGAATACAAAACAGGCATCTCATATCAGATTATTTAAAGCGTCATGCTGCTTCACTGAAGCATCACTTGTGTGATTTTTCAAATTCTTTTCTGTTGTGTTTGGTCTTCCACTTGTTGACCAGAAAAGGACAAAAAGGACTCTGATGACCACCAGAGGGAGCTGCTGCTCTGCACACCTCCTGCCCTCTGCAGCATCCTCATGTTTCACTGAGGTGGATTTCTTTGTCTGAATGTCTGCTGCGAAATTTTAAGAAGACAAACTCTTTATTTTTTGATCGCCATAATCAAGTCATGCTGCCACATGCCATAAGGCACTCAAGGCCTACGATCCTCGGCTCTCACTGAGAAGGAGATACTGCTGTGTCAGAGCGACGGTGGGGGTCGTACGAAAGCCCCTCCAGACCCGAATCCAATTTCAGACGCTCTGATGGGCTGCCGGAGCGATGCTAATGGCTCTCTCTCTCCCTCCAGCAGACAGAACAAAGACCAGCAGTCAAAGTGGACTTTTGTCACACTCATTAGCCCAGTAATCACAGCCCATTCATTTCAGATGGGTTAAAGCGTCACAGCTGAACATCAACAACATTTTGGTGGGCTGCTGTAAAGACCAGGAGGAGTCTGGGATGAAATCTGGTGCAGCAGGCTGCTGCCCCACCTGTCTGAATGTATTCAGCATCCAATTACCTTCTGGATCAGGAATAAGCTGAGAGATGTCCATGAGCGTGTCCAAGAATTCAGATAAGCACAGAAAGCATTTTTGTTGACTTTTTAGACATGGATGTCACAGGTATCAAAAAGTGATGTAGTATGAGGTGTGAGAAAGAGTCCTCACATGGAGGAGGTTGGGGTGGTGGATGGTCAAACCAGTGCAGGACTTTGATCCAAGACACCAGAGTTTGTGTTGATCTGTTTTAACCAACATCTGGATGTTAATGTACACGATGTATTTAAATTAGAAAATGAAACTAAAATATGACATATGAGTGTCAAAGGCCAGTGGGACCACAACCACCATTACATTACAATTCAATTCAATTCAGTTCAATTCAGTTCAGTTTATTTATATAGCGCCAATTCACAACAAAAGTTATCTCATGACACTTTCCAATTAGAGCAGGTCTAGACCAAACTCTTTAATTCAATTGTAAATTTATGGTTTTTGATTACACCATTACTGCCTCTACAGAAGAGCCCTCATCAGCTCTTTGATTCAGTGCCTCCTCATCACCAGAAATCCCAGCGTCAGGTGACCCTGAATGCACCTCCAAAATGTTACTCAGCTCTGAATTGTGTTTGGAGATAAATTCACACTACTGCTCTACAGGGTCAAATGCTCTTCGGCCTGTTCTCCTCAAACAAGCCGGACCAAATACCAGTCTAATTTGGAGCCTAAGAATCCACTTTCCTATAAACCATGAGCTCTGTAAACACAGTCCAACTCACAGAGCGAGAAGAAGCAATGGACGATCTCCAAGTTGTTTTTATTTGCTGGAAAAAGATATTCCAGACTGTAAAAACTCCTTTGGTGTCTGTCGTAGTGACTGAGTGCGAGGGCGGCCCCATGTGACCAGGAAGAGGATTGAGGTTCACTCCCTGACTGTAGCAGAGCCACTCAGTCCTCCCTAAAATCACACGATTCCTGACGGAGAAAGTGAGCGTTCTCGTACAGACAGATGCTGCAGAAGAAGAGGTCTGCAGGCAGCTTTAAGGATCGTTCAGCTGGTTTGTTTCCTTTCCCTCCACTGGGATCTGCAGCAAACAGAGCTCATAATTGACTGGTTCATTCATGAAAATGAGATCAGTTCCTGTTGAAGTGGCAACAGATGGATGCTGGGTGTAGAAAAGGACTCTAAAACCCGAGCACCAGCGTGATTTGTGAGTCCCAAAAGAGTCGACATCCTTTACCAGAGTCTCGGAGAGCCGAACGTCAGACATGTTGCACACACAGATACAGCAGATCCCGATGTCCCACCTGGACAATATCACACCTCTCCACCAGGTGTGGTTGAATCTTTCCAACAGATACAACCCGAAACAGCAGTGATGACTCGAACATATCACGTATCAATGAAACGTAAATTAACAACTTATGTATTTACATTTTACTCACCACAACTGCAGCCCTGCTGAACGAACCCTGCGCTCGTAGGTGAAGAGCGATCGGCACCCGAAGCCAGAAGCTGCAGAAGTCAGACGTGTAGGTTTGGAGTTTAAGAAGTTTGAGCTGAACAGCTTCAGTGAGCAGGCAGAGTTCAGCCTGCACTGCTTTGTTAGAGATGGTCCATGGATACAAACAGTCCTCACTCTAATGGAGTTCTGTGGGGATATTTAAGAAGAGTCTGCTGTCTGACATGCTTCAAGCACAGTTCATTGATCTGTGGCTGCAGACCTGATTGAGGTGCTGCAGGACACACTGCAGCAAAACAAAGGTGATTTGTCTTCTGATGAGCTGTGGAGAGACACAGCAGAGCAGAGCAGAGCAGAGCAGGAAGGTTCAGAAAAGGCTGCAAGGACTGAGGAGACGCGTTGTGGAACTGAAAGCTGGACGTCGTCCTTCAGGTCCAAACAACGTTCAGGAGAAGTGGATTGTCATTTAAGATCACTAAAGTGCAGATCACTTGCTTCAGGAGGAGTTTTAAATTAGGAGGGACCTTAGACGTGTTTCTCTAACACCAGAAAACTGAGTCAGGGTTTCAGATTAGTTTCTGTAACGAGGAAATGGGAGAATTTTGTTGTTTTCACTGGATGTGCAGCATTTCTCTCTTGCATTTGCGTGTTTTGACTTTGCAGCTGTTTGCTCTTGATGTATTTGTTTTTCCACCTGAGCTATTTATGTTAACTGTTCCATCTACAATGTGACAAACGGCTAATAAAAGACTTCATTTCATACACACAATGGATTCTGGCTTCCTTCTGAAGCCTCCTCCATATGTGCCACTTGTAGAGATGGCAGCCAATTTAAATGCATATCACTGTGGGTTCGACGGTCAGGGATGATGCGGTGCAGTTGTGGCAAAGCTGGTTAAACAGCTTCGAGGGGCGACGCATAATCAATCACCATCCTGCTTTCTAATTCTGAAGCTCGAGCCAAGCGTCTCATATCTCAGGCGTTTTAAAAGGCGACCACATGAGGAGGAGCGAGGCGGCACAGCGGGAGGCAGCACATCTGCTGCTGCGAAGGGCTGCAAACCGATCGAAACCTTCTGCAGCTGAGATCCAATCGCACACACTCCTGCCGTGTGTGTGTGTGTGTGTTAAATACAGCACAATCAGGCCTCCTCTGCTGTCACATCACATAGATCTTAATGAGACCGCATCTCTGCCCTGAATGTTAAGTCCCCCACTCACAGCGAGTCTCAGTGCAGAACCTCAAACATCCTGCTGGAAGTTACACAGAGATTTTGACAGTGATTTTCACCGCTCGACTGAGGATGGGAGGGGGAGGAAGACATGAGGTAACAGGAAGAGACAGTGTGTGTGTGTGAAATCGTGTTTGTTAGAAAGGTTGCGGCCCACCATAAGCGATTTACTGCTGTTTATCCCTCCCTTTCACTCCGTGTCACAGCTCTCCTTTGCATGCGTGTCTAATCCTCCACTTTTCATTGATTCCATTTCAGCAGACAAAATAATCTCACAAGCACCAGTCGTGTCAAAGAAAAGTCAGACGAGGGAGAGAGCGAGGTGACATCATGAGAAACGGGACCCGAACACACCCAACAGACACCCGATTCCAGGAAAATGTTTTACTTTCAGGCTGCTCAGCACACAACAAGAAGCTTCTGTGTGATTGATTTTCACTTGTGGCACACGTTTGTCACCGAGGCATCTTGCAGATTTGCTTAAACACTAACAGAGATTCTTGTAACAGCACGACGCAGGTTCCTGAGAGTACAACTCGAGACACAAAACTGGAAAAACTTCAGAAAGCTTCCTCTTGGTTTTATTTTACTGTAATGATGAAATCAGCTCACAAATACAAAATGTACAAAACATGTTTCTGTTACTGTGATGTTCAGCCGAGTGAACTGACAGCAGGGAGATTAAAACCAATTAGAAAAGGAGGGAGTGCTCCTCCTCCTCCCTGTTCCCTCTCCTTTTGTTCCAGCACACAGCAGCACTCGCCTCTCGTTTGCTTTGATTGGACTGAGCAGGTGAGACTGGAGTGAAATCAGCTGGCGACTGACGTGCAGCCTTTAAAAGGTGGACACACAAGTGCACTCGAGTTTGTGCTTGAGTCAAAGCTGTGCACTCCAGCAGTCTGGAGGTTTAGTTTTCAGGAGAAGTGTCACTCTGAAGGCACTCTCTGTGTTTTATGCTCTTTGTAATGTTTTAACATACACGAAGCTGTGAAACAATTCACTGCTTTACACTCAGGCTGCAGTTTAGCAGCACACTTACAGCAAAACTAGAAGTCCAGACCAAACTGTGGGTCTTCAGGCTGTCACTGGTTCACAAGACACCCCCCACATTTTGTTTTGTTTGTTTTTTTATTACCTTAATGAATCAAAAACTGCAGCAATTCTGGAAACGTGTGCCAACTCACTGAGTCCTCTGCTGACAGTCACGTAAACTCTACATCTGTCTAACTTAATCAAATGAAAAATCCGACTTTGCTGCCTCTGCAAAGCTCCTCTGTTACCTGCTGAGGTGTCCATGTGAGGATTCATCAGTGACATCACTCAGTCACACTCCACAGTCAGAATCAGACTCCTCAAAAAGTCATCTGTTTGGCTGTTGTCTGTCCATGTTTACAGCACAAACAGGAAGTGGTGGCAGCCAGTGCAGTTTGACTCTCCAATATATTAATAAATATTATAAGAAAATAACAGCAGTGTGACTGACAGCTAACTTTGTGGTGACACAACTGAAGATTATCTCTTGCATCTTTAATCAGAGACAGTCAACCGTCAGAAAAGACGCGTCGGTCATCCATTATCTGCAAATATCTTTTTTTGATAAAGTGTGATGAAACCAGAACTCACCACACGGAACAGCTCATCCACATGGTGATAAGAAAAAGGAAAAATATACTGGCTGATAAAAAGCCATGAAAACAGGCTTTTTACACAAACATTTTGCTGTGCGTTCATGTCCAACACGTTGAACACGATGAGCATGAATGTGTAAAGAGTACAAGCCGAGCTGAGGGTTCAGAGGCTTAAAGCAGCAGTTTGCAGTTGCTTGAGCAGAAGTTTCAGTGACGAGCAGTTACAAAACTGTGAACTTGTTATATAAATGTGTCTCTGCTCGCTGCTTGTATCAGACTTCCTCCCACAGAACAAGGCTCAGCTGACCCACTAACTTTCTTTGATATGTAAAAATAGTGTTGAGCGAGTTGCAGATCAAGATGTTTTATAATTCAGCACCAGTCAGTATTTTTTAAATACATTTCAAAGCTGCGTCATATCACTTGTTGGCAGGTTCTGCCCTACATTTGCTCTCTAACACACTTCAACCTCACACTCTGGAACTCACATCTCTGCAGCTTCAAGACCTTCGAGGCCATGAACTCTGGGCAGAAACGTCTCGCTCCAGTCCTCATTCTCTTTCCTTTAGTAATTTTGTTTGGTTGTTGATGTGTTCCTGTTAAAAATGAAAAGTGAGATACTCTTTCCAGCATCTTCTGAAGAGTTGGTGGTTGGCTGCTCTTCGACTGAAGCTGCGTAACCTTTACTGGTTACACTGATGACATGTCCACAAACCAGGGACATCCAGAGGCAGCCTGGTCTCACTGGAGGGTGCATGAATATGTCATCTGTCATCACAACACGTTTCTTGTTTTTCTTGTGCAAATGTCAGGTGATGTAGTTTAGTAAGTAGTAAGAGAGAGAAGGTCCACACATGGAGGACGCTGGGCTGGTGGACAACAAACACAATACTTTCACCCAGGACACCAGTGTTTGTGTCCCCTGTGAAACCAATGAGCTGCTTTAACTTATGACCAGAAGTTAACCTGGGTAACGAGGATGTCAGGGGGCCAAATTTAATTAAAGGTGCATTTTTGCAAATCATTAAGTAAGAATGTATGGAAGCCATCAGGCCCCCAAAGCAGTGAATTTCCCAGGTAGAAGACCGTAGTTGCTGTTTTGCCTCGACTGGTTAGGCGGCTTCAGAGCCCGGTCGTTCAGTCTCTTTCACAGCAGCACTGAGCTGCCCTCAGGCGTGGGTTCCTCTCTGTGTACAGTTTTTATTGTCTCTGCATCCTGGCACTATATTTTTTCATGGATCCCTTCCCTCCCATCTCTCTCTCCTGTTCTGCCTCCATGATGGCCCGTCCTGGTTGTGAATTACATCTTTTAAAGGTTGCAGTTGGCCGTGGCAGCACTGCTGATGCAAGACGATCCGGTGCCCATTAAGTCCTGTTGCCTCCTGCATCTTTCAAAGAAGCCGTCAGATCCAAACCCACTTTGAAGTGCCCCTTATCGATCCGCTCCTCTGAAGTAAGGGCCCCTTCAGGTCGCAAAGATGGAGAAAGGAAAGAGAGACTAAGACAGAGAGGAGACATTTAGACTTCACCTCCCCCTGACCTCACTGCCTCCAGCTTTGTTCCGGTGTTTGGATGCACATGGGAAAGCCCACAGTCACATGTACAAACACACACTCACAGGCAGCGCGAGACTGTGAACCAGATTCACAGTAAAGTGGTGATATTTTTGAGTAGAATTATACTCTCGTCAGTTATTTGTGCTGTGTGTCTTATATATTGTGTGCAGCGTCACTTATGTCAGCATGACGTCTCTGTTGTTGGCTGCTGCGACGTTAAAGCTACATTCTGCACCTGTTGAGTGCTGCTCTGCACTGCACTCAAGCTACGTGATGAGCTGCAGCCACAGTTGTTATGTGCTGCTCAAGACGAGGAAAAACATTAAGGAAACCTGAAGGAGTCCTTCATGGTACCATTTGGTTTTACTTCACAGACCTTTGATCCCTTCTGCTCAGCACACATTTGATGCTCCAAAAAAATAAAGGGAACACTTAAACAACACAATGTAACTCCAAGTCAGTCACACTTCTGTGAAGTCAAACACTGATTGACAATCAGTTTCACATGCTGTTGTGCAAATGGAACAGACAACGGGTGGAAATCATAAGCAATTAGCAAGACACTCTCAATAAAGGAGTGGCTCTGCAGGTGGTGACCACAGACCACAGTTCTCAGTTCCTTTGCTTTCTGGCTGATGTTTTGGTCACTTTTGAATGCTGGCGGTGCTTTCACTCTGGTGGTAACATGAGACGGAGTCTACAACCCACACAAGTGGCTCAAGTAGTGCAGCTCATCCAGGATGGCACATCAATGTGAGCTGTGGCAATACGAGATGTGTCTGTCAGCGTGGCGTCCAGAGCATGGAGGCGCTACCAGGAGACAGGCCAGTACATCAGGAGACCTGGAGGAGGCCGTAGGAGTGCAACAACCCAGCAGCAGGGCCGCTACCTCCACCTTTGTGCAGGGAGGAACAGGAGGAGCACTGCCAGAGCCCTGCAAAATGACCTCCAGCAGGCCACAAATGTGCACGTGTCTGCTCATGCGGTCAGAAACAGACTCCATGAGGGTGGTATGAGGGCCCGACGTCCACAGGTGTGCTTACAGCCCAACACCGTGAGGGACGTTTGGCACCTACCAGAGAACACCAAGATTGGCAAATTGGCCAGTGGCGTCCTGTGCTCTTCACAGATGAAAGCAGGTTCACACTGAGCACATGTGACAGACGTGACAGAGTCTGGAGACGCCGTGGAGAACGTTCTGCTGCCTGCAACATCCTCCAGCATGGCCGGTTTGGCAGTGTGTCAGTAATGGTGTGGAGTGGCATTTCTTTCCATGTGCTCGCCAGAGGTAGCCTGACTGCCATTAGGTACTGAGATGAGATCCTCAGACCCCTTGTGAGACCATATGCTGGTGTGGTTGGCCCTGGGTTCCTCCTGATGCAAGTCAATGCTAGACCTCATGTGGCTGGCGTGTGTCAGCAGTTCCTGCAAGACGAAGGCATTGATGCTATGGACTGGCCCGCCCGTTCCCCAGACCTGAGTCCAGCTGAGCATCTGATGGAGCCATCATGGAGGCATCATGTCTCGCTCCAACCACCAACGTCACGTTACACCACAGACTGTCCAGGAGTTGGCGGATGCTATAGTCCAGGTCTGGGAGGAGATCCCTCAGGAGACCATCTGCCACCTCATCAGGAACATGCCCAGGCGTTGTAGGGAGGTCATACGGGCACGTGGAGGCCACACACACTACTGAGCCTCATTTTGACTTGTTTTAAGGACATTACATCAAAGTTGGATCAGTGACTCCAAATCCAGACCTCCGTGGGTTAATCAATGTGATTTCCACTGATCATTTTTGTGTGATTTTGTTGTTGGCACTTTCAACTATGTAAATAACAAAGTATTTAATAAGAATATTTCATTCATTCAGATCTAAGATGTGTTATTTTAGTGTTCCCTTTTTGTTTTTGAGCAGTGTATAAACCCTGAATTCAGATGTGAAGATGTCTAACCGTCCTGCTTGTTCCCAGGCCAACCTGGCAGCAAGCAGATCAGTTTGGTCCACGTTAATGATGTCAGGTCTTCACAGTGAGAGACGGTCGCAGAGCCACGAGTTTTGTTTTTGAATCTGCAGGGACTGTCGATCGCCTGTCTGGATGACAAAAAGCCGTCACTTTAACCATCCACCTTGCTGAAGTGCCTCTGAGCAACTTTTCATGTGTTCAAGGCTGTGCTTTGTAGCTGAAGTGTGACCACTGCTTAGGATGGAGGTCACGATGTTGCTAACAAACCCCCCTCATGCGTTGCAGCTTCGCCGTGATTCGTTCAGGTGATTGAGGCGCTCTGAGGATGTGAGAACAGCCTTGGGCACAACGTGGCCACAGCTTTATCTTCAGCTCCACGGTGTGAGGGCCAGGACACAAAAGTAATCCCTTCCTCCCTTCCTCCTCCAGCGGGGGAACAAGCGCTGAGGGTTCTGTCGGTGAAGCTGCTGAACAACAATCGGAGTCAGAGTCCTCGATTCAAACAGTCTTACAGCTTACAGCACAAAGGACCACGAACTGTGACGTACACTGATGTGTTGAGTGCTTCAAACGAGCAGCCAGTACAGATAATGTGCTTTATCAAGTGTCAGTTGGGTAATGTAATTTCAATGAAGAAAAATCTTCTTTGTGTAGCTGAAGCTTGTTTCTGGAAATCATTTACTAATAAGTCATAAATATTAAGGGGTAAATCAGTTTAAGGCTGAACACAAACTGCACACTTTGCAGGAAGTCTGTGAGCGCTGAGTGCAGTCAGAACCAAACGTTTCATCCAGTCCACAGCTGAAAGCAGGCGTGCAGAGAGTCTGCTTGTGGTGCAGACTCCACTGATATAATTACCCACAATTCAATGCAATACAGATGTGATGTAGCAATGAAAGAACAAAAACAACTCATTGAATGAATGTGTAAAACAATCACTTTACTATAATGTTGACTCTTTTGAGCTGAAGAGGCGATCAAAAGTCATTTTGTTATTCGGGTCTTTCGGCCCATATGTGAGCGGATGAGAGCGTAGGCCGTCGTCAGCCTCATCGGCGGGAAAAAGCAGGCCTCTGGGGACCCATCCCTGTCTGGGGTTCTTCTTGGCCTCAAGTCCTCCCTCAAAGACTCAGATGACAGAACCTGAAGACAAGGACTCAAAGGAACATCCTGCCTGATCTGATAAAGAACCAACAACCGCAATCTTTGCCTGACCGTGTGGTCGCGGTTCCCCAAACTCAACCAAACATTAACCACAGAACCAGAAGATCAGCAGACTCCAGTGACTTGTTTTGCTGAGCTCTGATACTTAATTTAAGGCAAGCAAAAAGAAAGTTCGGCAGGTCCATGCGGGTCGAGGCCGCTATAAGAAGGACAAGAAAATGTGAAATATGAGAAAACCTCTCCAGAGCGCCACATGACTTACTGTGGTTGCAGCGATCTGAACTCTTTTGGATTCAGAGACAAACATAAAAACTTTACAAACTTCAAATGTGAGTCCAACCTTGCCTCAGGCGTTTGGTTTGGGCACGCCGCCCGAATTCCTAAACTTGTGTTTTTTGTGTTTTGTCGTTGACACACTGAGAGAGCAAACGCAAATACACAGAGCCGTCATGCCCACAGTGTGTATGTGAACACACACAGTGGAAGAAGCCAGCGTGGGGCCCTGAGTGAGTGGATTCTTATGATGGGCTCATTACGCCCAGAGTGTTGGTCTGTGAAAGTGATTGGGCTTCATTTGGGCAATTGAAAGTGATTAGCTGAAGAATAAAGGAAGGCTTGGCTCTGGTGAAAATGACTTGGCTATTAGAGACATAAAGGAGGCTTTATGTATGTCTCACACACACACACACACACACACACACACACACACACACGCACACACTGATTCTGTAACTTCACACATTAAGAGAAATTCACTAAGTGAGTACACATTTTCAAACCTAATCATATGGAAAACATGACTCACATACAAAAAGGCAACCTAAAAATACACGCACACACACACACACACACACACACACACACACACATTATTATTCAGCAGTCGTTCAGCAAGCTGCTCTGCGACTTCCTCCATTAACTTGTAATTGTTTTAGGGCTCGAAGAGGAATAAGTATTGGATGTAATTAAATCTGACCTTTCCCCAAAGCTGTTTAACCCTTCTGTGTGTGTGTGTGTGTGTGTGTGTGTGTGTGAGAGAGAGAGAGAGAGAGAGAGAGAGAGAGAGAGAGAGAGAGAGAGTGTGTGTGTGTGTGTGTGTCTGTGAGCGCGTGTGTTTCTATGTAAATACTGCATAAGATGATGCTTGTTTAATTAAATGACAATCAGTGCGCAGTCTGTGAATTTCTGCCTTAAGGCTGTTTTTATGTGTGTGTGTGTGTGTGGTTGGGGGTTGTGGTTGTGTTTGTTTGTGTGTGTGTGTGTGGTTGTGGTTGTGTGTGTGTGTGCTGTATACATTTTCTGTGTGAGAAATGTCATCATCATGCACAAATTGCGGCAGCACAGACACAAAGCATTGTGGGACATCTGCTGTCTCCTTCGCTGAATTAACACAAAACCCTGAGTGAACTCATGTTGAAGTCAGGCTGCTCTCACCAAATGGCATATGAACAACTCGTCAATGTTTTATTCTTTTTGCATTTTGTCACAACACGTTTTCTGCCTTTTTGTGTATGGTTTGAGGATGTCCGCCTTCAGCTTTTCTGGGGTCAGTTAAGAGGCGAAAGGGGACTGAGACGTTTTATAAAGAGATGAAGTCACATGTCTGAGACGGCGAAGGTCAGCTGACTTCCTGCTCTCCTGCACGTCTGAAACTCATCAAACACTGACGTCAGATGATGTGCAAAATGTTCTTCAGTCCCATCAGCTCAGCAGAGGAGGACGGTCACACGTTGACAAGAAGACTGAAGACAAAGAAACAAACTGTGATTGGTTCGTCTCTCAGAGTTAAAACACAACATGCGTCGAGTGAGTAGATGATCAACATCTGGTTTTACCTCCACACATCACCTGGTTTTACAGTTTAGGCCTCGGGGACATGAGGATCAGCTGATCTGCTGTCCAGCTCAGCGAGAACTCTGCATTTCATTTTTGTCTTTGCTGATTCACGAAGCTGTTTGACTTTGGCTCAGCTCAGCTCTGTTTGCATTACGATTAAAATCTTTCTCTGCCCTTTTTGGAGTTTAATCAAATCACATCCAAGATGTTCTGAACAGTTTCTGCTGCTCAGAAGGCAAATGAAGAAACTGCACCAACACAGTTTAAACCTACCGCAGCGAAGAGATACGAACACGCTGGTGATTATTCATCCGTCCATCGTCTCTACCGCTTATCCGTCAGGGTCGTGGAGGGCTGGAGCCAAGCCCAGCTGACTACAGGCAGGTTCAGCCTGGACGCTGGACATCGTAGGACCGACACACAAAGACAGACAACCACACACTCTCACACCAACCACACATCAGACTCTCAACCCGGAGAAAACCCACACGGGCACAGGAAGAACATGCAAACTCCACACAGAAGGACCCAGAGGACCCAAGGACCCGGGATTCGAACCTGGAACCCTCTGGCTGTGAGGCGACTGTGCTAACCACTGCACCACCGGGCCACACGGTTATTCATTCAACTTGAAAGCATAAATAAATAAAATGCATAATACACATGTATTTATGTGTTTATTCACTGGTGTGTGTGTGTGTGTGCTGACAGAACGATGGGCTGACCTCTCCTCTCCTGTTATTACAGCATTAGAATAAAAATTGGATTCTTCGTGTGTTCGGGTGTCTTTGATTGCTCCTTCATCATCATCATCATCACCCTCGACGCCGATGGTGTCCTGGGGGATAAAGTGTGTGTGCGTGTGCGTCTCGGAGAATTACACACATTATGTGACTGTGAGGAGGCATGTGAATTAGGAAGACAAAAGGAAAGTGAAGCTCTGCTGAATGAAAGACTGTTGAAGAGCGATTTTGTTCCTCGCTGGGCAGATTGAAGTGTCGAATTCACATCAGCACACTTAACTGCTGCAAGAACCAAAAGCTTCTGGCACATCTAGTGTGTGTGTGTGTGTGTGTGCGTATGTGTGTGCATGTGTGTGCGCGTGCGTGCATGTGTATGTTCCTGCAACATGCTTCGGTGCACAGCAGCCACATGTTGGCACCATGAAATCTCCTCCACTGATCTGACATGGCTTGATTGTACAGCGAGACAGTCGGCTCCGGGTGTTTGATCGAGCTCGAGGCTGGTGGGTGGAACCACATTCTTCTCTCCACAGGCTCAGTGTGTTGTCTGAGATTAAAAGTGCAGAGAATCGTGTTTCTGTGTTATGTAGCATCTCTCTGTGTAATGAAATGTCTTTTTCTTCTTGATTCTGCTCTCATTACTGTCAGGAATGCAGCGTGAAGCTAAAGCTGCAGACGTAAAGAAGTACAGCTTCTTCTTCTGCTGCTGCTGCTGCTCAACTTTTCAACACAAACAGATGAGCTGAAATACCAAAAAATAAATGCTGCCATTAAGCACAAAATGACTTGGTACCAGTCAGACCTTGATGTGATGGCAGCTGATTCTCTGCACAGGGTTTTGTCACTGTGATAGTGATCAATCAGACTGTGGTTTTGTTCATTTATAAGTGGATGAGGGTAAAGAAGATGAGTCTTCTAACCCTGACGTGAGCTGACACGTCCCTTCAGTCCAAAACTGCTTATCGAGATGAATTAAGTGAAAACATTTTCCTTTGAAAGCAGCACATAATCAATTCATCCTAAAAACAAGATCAATGAGATTCTGAATCTGAAAGATTTTTACTGAGAGTTTACAGTCCAGTGATTTTGTTCACTTTGACTTTCAGTGCGGAGAAGAAGCTCTAAAAACCCACTGCTCTGCAGGCAGTCTGTCTGTCTGTCGGCCGGTCGGTCAGTCCGTCAGTCAGTCTGTCGGTCAGTCCGTCAGTCAGTCTGTCTGTCAGTCCATCAGTCAGTCTGTCTGTCAGTCAGCCGGTCGGTCAGTCTGTCAGTCAGCCGGTCGGTCAGTCTGTCTGTCAGTCTGTCGGTCAGTCCATCAGTCAGTCTGTCAGTCAGCCGGTCGGTCAGTCCATCAGTCAGTCTGTCTGTCAGTCAGCTGGTCGGGCAGTCAGTCAGTCTTTCTGCCTGTCTGTCAGTCTGTCTGTCTGTCTGTCAGTCAGTCCATTAGTCAGTCAGTCTGTCTGACTGTCTGTCAGTCTGTCTGTCAGTCAGTCCATCAGGGTTAGGGTTGGTCTGTCTGTCAGACAGAGCTGGTGAACACGGTGGGGCTGGCACAGAGGGAATATGGACTCAGAGTCATCAAGTGAGACAAACACGTGAACCGTCACGTTGATCTGTAACAACATGTTCATCATGTCAGCTGAGAAGGTGATGACATGTGAACTGTCACCACTCATTCCTGCTGACAAATAATTCTGCTGAAAACAAAACCTTTCAATGCATTTAGTCAATCAAGACGAGTAAATTCCTCCCATTTTCTTTTCAGGTGCAGACGTAAACAGAGAAAATGTGCACATTTTGAGTCCTGGTCATCAGTGATGACCACTCAGTGGCTCGAGGACACATTTTAAAGAGTCTCTCTCCCTCTGACCATCGATCCCTCACCTCCCTCTTCTCCTCCCTCGTGTCTGTGAGGGTAATGGCTATTGAAAAAGACATCGATGGGGTCCAAATTAAAGTCTCACGAAAGTGGAATTTCTAACTTCTGTCTCAGGTGGGCACTGTGATGTGTGACTTCAGGAACTGGTCCACGATGGTTTCCCCTGCGCTTCCCTCGGGCAGACACTCGATGACCGGAGTACATGAACTGTGAAAGCCTTAGGTGGCACAGCCTAAGTGTGTGTGTGTGTGCGTGTGTGTGTGTGTGCACTGATCCAAGTGAGTCTCTGCAGAGGTGTGAGTGCCTGGAATACTGGAACCAAATTGTATTTTATGTGTTTTTGAACTTATCCCCCATTAAACTCTGTTATGTATACCAACAAATTCTGTTCATTCTCTGCAGAACACAGTTCATGTATAATAATTAGTAAGATGATAGGCCATAAGAAGGTCACTGAAGATTTGTCCTGATCTCTCTGCAAGCAACTTCCTGTTGCTTCTTCCATTTTTCCTGCTTTGAAAGGTTTTTAATGGGGTGTTTTTCCTGAGGACAGAAGACAGGTGTCCTGAGCTGTCCAGACTGTAGAGACACTTGTGATTTGTGTCTTTGGGTTGCGTAAACAAAATCAACATGACTTCCTGCCCCTTTAACCACGATGTTAAATGAACCCAACCCTATGGAAGTGGAGGAAAGAAGCAGAACGACTCCCACGTTTTATCTCTTCACAGCAAACAAAGCCAGCAGCTGTGAGGGCGGGGCTCCTGCTCAGTGATGAAACAAGGTGAAACCGAGCCGCTTATCTAAGTACACAGGTGAAGTTTAAATCAAGGTATGGCCTGGTCATGTACGACACACAGTGCATACTCATACAAAGTTTCCCAATAAATGACAGCTGTACGTGTCAGGGAGACGTTTTATCTCTTCCCCAGTGAACATACAGGACATGTGTGCCTTCTTTCACCACACGTGACTCATCTTCACACCAATGTGTTTTCATTGATCTGTGGGGACATAACTCACTTACAATGCTCACTGGCATTGTGGGGACTTAAGGACATAAGAGTCTCAGTCAGGTAAATTATTAATTTTTAGACTGAAGGCTTCATTTAAGGTGTGCGTGTGTGTGTGTGTGTGTGTGCATACAAATTCCTAATCAAATCGGCCCATATGTTGTGAGTGTTGTGAGTCGGGGGCTTCAGCCACCACAATCCCTCAGTGCTGTCCGTCACTTTGGAGGAGAAGCTGTGTGGGAGCCTTTGCATCCAGGTATAAAAATAGATTATTGTCCGAGATGTTGCGCCCCGAAATAAATCCAGGAATTTATTCACGGTTTGCCCTGGTCGTGGAACACTAGACCAGCTCTACAGCCTCGCGAGGGTGCTGGAGGGGTCATGGGAGTTTGCCCAGCCGGTCCACATGGCCTGTAGTAACAGGCCATCCAACTGTCGGAGTGAGAGCTCGGTTCACTTTGCCGGCAATAAGTCAAACTCGTTCCCAGTCAGGGTTGGGAGGGGGCTGCCCTTTGTCACCGGTTCTGTTCAGAATCTTTATGGACAGAATTTCTAGGCGCGTTAGTAACCAAAAGAACAAGATCGAGAATACAAGCGGCCAAAATGAGTTTCCTCTGCAGGGTGGCTGTGCTCAGCCTTAGAGACTGCACGAGAAGCTCCGACATCCAGGAGGAGTTCAAAGTAGAGCCGCCGCTCCTCCCCAGCGAGAGGAACCAGTTGAGGTGGTTAGAGTAAAAATCTGTAAAATTCAAGACTAAACGAGACACGATGAGTTTGGTGTGTTTGCCGAATTGCTGCCCAGTGTTTTGCATGTCACACTGCGCTGTGGCTTTAACTCCGGCTGAACCACACCTGCAGCTCATTGTGGATGTCCTGAAGCCAGTTTAGCAGGCTGACGGTGTTGTGATAAGGCCCGGAGGAGGATGCAGCTCACAATGTCGGTCATCATTCTTGGGACTGGACTGATCGTCATCAGTCAAAGTAGCTAACGTTGTTTAAAGTGTTCAGAGCAGGTCTAAGCACCAAAGTGATGACGTGTTCCAGAAATGTGCAGCAGGAAGTCACGCTCTCGTTTCAGCTCCTGCATGTGTTGTTGAAAACAGGATGACACATGTATTCATGCAAAGCAAATATCGTTTTAAAGTCTTTCTTTATTCTGTTTCAATATTTTATCTCATTCATCAAATGTCAAAGGAGACTGAACATGTGTAATGTTGCTCTTTACGGTCGACAAATGGTGAATAAAGCACCACTGCAGTCGGAGCCCCCGGCGTTACCATCGTGATCAGTAAACATGGAGAAAACACGTCTGACGAGTCTGGATTGTCACCTCCATGGTTAACGACGCCCCACCCCAAACGGCCCATCTCATCTCCCATCTCTCGGCGTGTTCACAGTCGTCTTCACGCTTTGTTTGCTGTGTTTGTTTTATTTATTCAGCTGCCTCGTGTGCCGTTGTTTACCCTGCTGGCCATGTCCTCAGATGTCCATACGTCTGGGAAACGGATAATACCTGCCAAAATCTAATTTGCCACCCCCCACCCCACGTCTCTCTCTCTCTCTCTCTCTCTCTCTCTCTCTCTCTCTCTCGCTTGTCAGATCTTGTAGGCAGATCGTTTCGGGTCTGCAGATAATAAATATCTGTGGTGGAAGAGATGGATCGTGGAGGTGAAGGAAAACCAGGGACAACATCCTGAGAGAAAGCAAACAGAATGAGGGGAAGAAGACGGAGGGGGGGTTATATAAAGTGTGTCGTAACTGAGAGGTCTCACAGGAAGCTGACAGTGTGTGTGTGTGTGTGTGTGTATGATGTTCAGTATTTGCCTTTTGAATAATACGGGAGTGTGTTTGGCAAACACATTAGTTATTCAGCCACGTCCATGTTCACGCTCACTTCACATGACACTCAGTGTGAAGTTGCTTTGTATTTGTTATCTCTGTGTGTCTGTCTGTCTGTCTGTTGTACTGCCACAGACAGGCTGTTGTCTCCCCTCTCAGTGTGTAAACTCAGCTCTTCTTCCTCTTCATCACCTCCTGATTTGCCTCCAAGCGGAGAACCAGATGCTGGTTTTTATAAAACATTTAAATGACGGCACGTTTCCTGCTCACATTAATGTTCTTCATGGTGTTGCATGTTGGAATCAGCAGGTACAAAATGAATCCAAGAAAAGACAATAAAACAGTAACCCAAAGCATGTTTTGAACGGTCGTGCTAATCGGAAAGACGCAGTTTTGTCATTTAACAAACTCCTCGCTGGAGATTGAGTCACTCAGGCTGACATATGAGGGTGAAGATCGCGAGGTGACGTCTGCATGTGGACCTGATCGACAAGCTCCTGGACCAATCTGTGGGCCTCTCAAAGACTCACATTTCTGTTTGGGTTCAAATGGTAAAGATTTGCTTCGCTGCTGTTCCTCCTGTTTCTGTGTCTCAGTCTTCTCTCCCCACAGTTTCCAAATATTTTCACTGCTTACTGTTTCCAGCATCGTCCTCCCACTGACGTGACGCTTCAAACAGAACGGGGGATGATTTGCGCACTCTTCCCCCCTTCATGTCGAGGCTGCTGCGTTGGGGCAGACGAGAGCAGAAAACTGATTCAGTGAGGGAGTTTTGCAGCTGCAGGAGGGGCAGCTTGAGGAGAACTGACTTCTGTTTAAAGCTCTTTGCTAGGAGTTTTGCTTCTTTTTGAGAACCTGCTTAGTTTTCGTCCCGCTTCTGTCAAACTGGATCCCCTTTTACATGTCAAAACATTTCCACATTTCAAAGTCAAAAATGAAGCATTTTTTTACTTCCCTGCGTGATGTGTGGACCTGAGCAACAGTCGGAGGACCTCAGTGAAGACGATCTGCTCAGGGAAAAGCTTTAGTGCAGAATGTTAGAACCAGGTTTTAGTCAGAATCAAAGAAACAAGATGCATCTAAACTAAAGAGATAAAAAATGAGAACCAAGAGACACAAAATGTTTCAAATTTTAGAGATGCAGAAACCGTTTTTATGTCCTTGAACTTTGAATACTGCCTGACCTCAGCCTTTAAACGTCTCTCCCTGTTTGTTTCAGGACTGATCACTGATTGCCTTTAATCGTGGCCTGACTGCAGATGAAATGTTAGACCTTATGGACGTTTGCAGACAGAGTCACTCTCCGTTTAGGCGCCGCGACTGGCATCCTCCTTTCCAGCAGTTTTGTGTGGGCTTTTTCGTCTTTTGTGCTCTTTTGTGCTTTTTGGCACATCTGATTACTTTCTATCCCGTGGATATGGTTCTTAACATGCTCGTTTATTCAAGGAACCAACTACTCACTTTGAAAACCAAGTCCTGTGCCGGTGCGGTCCCCCATTTACCTGACCAGGTGAGGAGGCCGAATCGGAGCCAGCGCTAAGCTAAAGACTAAGCGGCTAGCGGAGAAGTGGTGATGTAAGCCTTCGGTACCTTCAGTGATCATGGGAAATGTGAACTGTCTGAAAACTCTGAACCTGGAGACGTGAAGGGTTTCAGTCCAGTTCTCTGCGAGGTTCAGAGCTCATCTTGGAGCTCTGAACCTCTCTGTGACAAAGCACACGATAAAACTACCAGCAGCATGTAAAGTCAGCTTTTTGGATCTTTGAGAAACACATACTGATGGCAGGACCGATGGAGTGACCAAACGGCAGCGACCCTGTGGGACGATAGCTGTGAACTCGTCCCACTTCCCACAGGTGAATCCTCCACCAGGTGTCACCTGTGACATTCGCTCCAAATTACTTCAGCAATGAGGGGAAGAGATGGGAATAAGACTTAACAGTACAATCCAAAGTCTGCGTTCAGGCTGCTGCGTGTCAGCTTGAATTTGTTTGACGTTACTGATGGACACTCGAGTGCAGCTTTTCTGCCATTGTGTGTACTCGTCACTGAGAAAACCTCCAGGAGGGCAGTGAACGTCACCTCAAAAAGAACAGCTGAAAAGGTTTTAGATGCTCAACAAGCAGGTCACCTTCAGGGGACTGTGTGTGGTCCTGCTGGACGCAGGAGGACAATTTATAAGTGGTTGTGTAACACATTTTAAAATGACATCATTTCACATTTGAATGTATGCATTTCACACGTCCAGTTCACAATTGTCAGATTAGAATTTTAGCTCACATGTGAAGTATCGTGTCACAGCAGCCAGTTAGCTTAGCTTAGCACAAAGCCTGGAACCTGAAGGAAACACCAGCCTGCCTCTGTCCAAAGCATCTCTGAGGCTCACTGATTCACAGGTCGTGTCTCACTGGGATGTTGAGTCCGACCAGTTCTCCCAGGTCCCAGCTGAGTCACACATCTTCCCGCTTCATTCTCTGCCAGAAAGATGACAGAAGCATATTCCCTAGCAGATCAGACGACTGCTTCATCCGAACAGCAAACTGGAAATATTCCATCTTTAATCACCTGTTTGAATTCAAAGATCCCAGTATGTGAAGCACAGCAGGTGCTGCCTCGTACCTGCACGTGAACCTCCCTGATGTTCAGCTTGTCCCTCTACTGAGTGCATTGATAGTCCATTCAGTTTAAGCTATGTGACCTGCCTGTGAGTAACCAAAGCTCAGCCGAACCAAACGCTGTCAGATATTTGGCGATTTTCAGATTTCAGTCAACAACACGTTCTGTCCATTGTGTGTACTGAACCCACCCAGAATCCAAAAAGTGAACTGATTTTAGTTGATCGTCAGCTTCCATCTGTCGTGATGTGTATGCAGCAGAGCCACGTCAGAGTCTCCCCCAAAGGTTTGTGTGTTTAACTTCTTATTGAAACCCCAAACATTTTCACATTCAGCTGAACAAGACAGCAGCTCTCATATCATTTTGGCTTCACTTTTGTCCAGTTGGAGGCAGTGGAGATGCGTCGGCCATCTTTATATGAAAGTTGCACTTCATATCCATCGAGCATGTTTCCTCTCGATTTGATGAATAAAGCTGACTCATTGTTACTGTAAATAAAAACATTCAGTTCATTTAACAACACTTTATTTCTCGTTCTCGTTCAACAGAACCTCATTCTTATCGATGTGTCTGATTTCAAACAGAGTCATCATGATTCATTTACAGCTTTCTAACTGATGCACATCAACAGCAGTTCAGTAACCGTACATGCAATGAACAGCTTTAACAGTGATGGGCTGCAGCTTAGACGGGAGTAATAAGACACGAGGCAGCAGACTCTGACTCTGCCAGACTTCCTTGCCCTCCATCAGATGTTTAGATGTTTTAAAGCAAAAAATAATTCTTCCATTTTTCCCTCTTCATTTTATCAGCTGTCACAAAGAGAAGCAGTTGATGTCAGGAAGCTTTGATGGTTGTTTGTGAAGGCATCCCGAATTCAGTGAAATTTTTACAGACATTTTTATTACTCCAGTGGAACAAAATCCTCAAGTGTGGCCGCCTTGGAGCTGAAGGGGTTCACTTACTCCCGCCTGGAAATATGCTGAAAAAGTGTGAAGCTTTACCAGCTCAGCTCATTGGCTGGTTTTCCCATAAAGAAACCCAAATAAAATAAAAGAGGAGCAGGGAGCTGTCGGCCTCACTGAGGGTGGCGTCTAGCTGTCATACAATGAAGCCCTGGAAGATGGACCACTGAGCCTGAGGCCAGTAACACAACAGTGACGGAGCCTCCGCCGTCGATGAGCCGGCAGAGGAGAATCCCCCTGCAGGCACTGCATCCCCCCAACTGCACACGAGTTATAGAAGCAATACTGAGGACCCCCGCAGACATGTGGTTTATCAGTGTCATAGCACAGGACTGTGCAGGAAAGTCACTGGAGGTGACCAATCAGGGGACAGGGCTGCAGCCGTCTACTCCGTCTCTGACCAGATGATAAGCAAAGGGCTTCCTGAAGTATCTGTGAAGGTGGATGAACGAGCTGCTGAGAAGCTCTGTTTATTTGTATTGTTTGAAGACTCCAGGCTTCACTTGGGGCACTTCGCAGCACAAAATTGAATATTATCTGTCAGTAGACTCACTAACTTTTGAATCAGAGTTTGTTTAGCTGCAGTAAGTCCGGACCAGGAATAAAAACATCCGACGTGGTCTGTGGCTGCTGTGCCTTCATCGTTCTGTCAGTGTAGGGATGATCTGCTGTGCATCATGTAAAGAGTTAATATTTCCTGAAGCATGGCAGAAAAATAATATTTTCTGCAACAAAATGAAACGAATGCATGTAGCCACAGTGCGATGCAAACAGCCTGAGCTGCTGTAAGCACAAGCCTTCGGTCTGTGACATCTCTCAGGTGCAGCTCACATCACGTGATGGATGGAAACATCACGTCCTGCGTCGGCTGAGGCCCTGTCACTCACACAGGATGCCATCTAGAGTCATGTTAATCCAAATCTCTGGAGCCTCTGAGAGGAAACTTGACTGACTTCTATCCATCACATTTCTGCAGATGAGAGGAAGCCGCTGGCCTCAGCCGGAGAGTCGGCGCTGACACTCGCTGCAGGCCATTCGGCATTTTCACTTGTTTAAAACATCTGTCTGGTCTGTCAGCAAGCTCTCTTTGCCCTGAGCTTTTCCCGCCCAGATCAGGACTCTGCAGAGGCTGCCCTGACCTTGTCTCGAACCTCTTCTGGACTCGTGCGTCACCATTAATCAAATGTGCTGATTTACATGAACAAACAAATCGATGGCAGTTTGAAGGGATTGATTGTTGCTTTGAGCCCGTGTTTACCTGCAGCTCAGCTGTCGTCTTCTCTCTGCTGCTTCGTCTCAGTGTGATGAGGAGGTCAGCAGCTGAACCCTTCGCTCCCCACGGGACAAATCATTAGAGAGAAGTCAGCCACCCTCAGGCTGAGATTATGAATTTAACAACACGTTCCCACCTCAGCTGCTCACAGGAAAAGGAAAAGGAAAGTGACATATCTTGTCATTGGAGGGAACTCACTTCAACGAAATTTGTTCTCTGCATTTAACCCACCCAAGTGACGTGCACACACACACAGCAAACCCGGGGCAGTGGGCGACCGCGTGCAGCGCCCGGGGAGCAGTGGGGGTTAGGTACCTTGCTCAAGGGTACCTCAGCCATGGACACCGGGACGGGGAATCGAACCAGCGATCGGTCTCACAGGCTGGTGCTTTGTCACACTCTTGTGCACTAAGGCTATTTTAATAGAAAATGTTTAGAACTTTGTCAGTCAGTCAGTGTGGCTCTGCATCAGAAGTCTTAATGTTTTAGTGAAGACAAAGACAAGATAGGTGAAAATGATGTGAATGCTGAGATGTTCATGAAATTGAACTTTTTAATTTCTCCTTTTGTCTCTGGTTTCACTTTAGTATCGACTGCATCCTGCTGAAAAACAAAAAGGTCAAAAGAGAACGAGAAAACAAAATGAGAGTCAGAGAGATCAAAGTCCCAAGAACAGGAACAGTCTAAATCTTCAGGACTAAATTCTTATTATTTTCCTCCTCACATTAATGTATCCATCAGGAGGGCAGATAATCCTTCCCCCTTAACTTGTTCAGCACAAAGCGATGAAGGTACCAAAGAGCTGATATCTCACTGAGCTGGAGGCAAAGTAATGCATATTAACAGCAGTAATCATGTAATAATGAAGTGTAAACTCGGACCCCTGCTTTCCCCCTCTTCAACATTCTTTTTTGTTCTCTTTTTGCCTCTTGCCTCCCTTGAGTGGTACTGAAATGTGAAAGCTGGCCAGCTCTCTTGTTTTCTACCCTTGGGGTGCGACTGCGGGTCTGAATCAAGATAGCAGCTGTGGAAACGCACTCGTTTGGAGATAGCAGCTCGTAGCTCGCACTCAAACCACAGGCTCACATCTCAATATTGTCTGTTTACCCCCAAACTTTATCTTCATCACTTGTCGCAGCGTGGATCCACTGATAAGATGTTTGAAAGTGATACACAGCGTGATACAAGTCTGTGACGAGACACGCTGGTTTGTTTTCATCTCGGTGGACTCAGGATTGGATTGTGTGTGCTTGGTTGCTGGTGGTTTTATCGTCTGTGCTCTGCAGCACTGAACAGGCGACTGCTGTGCAGCTGATGCATCAAACAGTGCTGTCCACTGTCGCCTCACAGCCAGAGGGTTCCAGGTTCGAATCCCGGTCTGGGTCCTTCTGTGTGGAGGATGTTCTCCCTGTGCCTGCGTGGGTTTTCTCCGGGTTCTCCGACTTCCTCCCACAGTCCCAGAAACATGCTCATCAGGTTAACTGGCTGCTCTGCAATGCCCCGAGTTGTGTGTGTGTGTGTGTGGTTGTTTGTCTTTGTGTGTTGGCCCCGTGATTGACTGGCGACCAGTCCAGGGTGAACCCGCCTCTCACCAGTAGCATGCTGTGATTGGCTCCAGCCCTCCTTAACCCTGATGGATAAGCGGTATAGAAAATGGATGGATGGATGGAAGAACAAACCAATAAGTTTATTATGGACTCTTAAGGTTAAAACTGTCACTGATAAAACTTTGGTGTGTGTGGTGCGTTCAAGATTCTTAACCTGTTTAACAGGTTGTCTTTTCTGTCCCAGAGGAGGATTGACTGCAATAAATAACATGCATTTTATCAATTAAATTATTTGACTGCTGTCCAGCAGTAAGTGCATTCAAGTGCACCATAGTCTGAAGTCTTTCTGTGGAAATAACATCATCATCCGTCATATTCTCCAGTCATACCCAATATGCATACATTCTGGATTATTTTTATCCACCAGTCGACTTGGCTGGTGAGTCACAGGGTTTCTCAGAGTGGTCGCTACTTTGATGAACATATTAATGCAATATACACAATATACACAGACATCAGAAGAACTCAAATAGCAGTGAGGGGTGAGGACAAAGCACAGAGTTGATCAAAATAAAGACAATTTAAAGTAATACTCCACAGGACCAGTGTCTTCCATCAGAGTAAAGACAGTGAAGGTCACACACTTTAGTCCATATGGTCCATAACAGACTGTCAGATATCATCCGTGTGCCTCCTTAAGTCAGATCAGCCTTCAAAGTGCTTTCCTTTCTTTAAGCCACGTGTGGACTCGGGTTTCCATAACGAGGCAGCCATCAGGGCAGGTGTGGTCGATCAGAACTCTTACGCAGCTCTTTGCACTGCTGACAGACAGTCCAGCAGAAATCCAAGTCATTTCAGATGGATCATTTCTGACTTTTCCTCTCCTCCCACTCAGACATCCTCCAGTCCGCTGCGAGTCACTGAAATGGGCATAGAAAACCCATCCATGGATTCACGCCACCTGCCATCATGAACACACAGCCTTAGGAGTGTGAGACCGCAGACGGAGGAGGAGAAGCTAACGATACGTTTAATGGGAGGAAACTCGTGATTACAGCCTGCACACGTGACGAGCAGAAGACATGCTGTGTCAAACACGGGGCAGAGACAGCCGGCGGGCTCGTACGACCGCCCGATAGGAACAAATTAGACCTCAGCAGACTTCAAAGGCACTCCTATTAGCTGCTTGGTGTCATTATGTTATGTAGTGCATCAGCCACAGCGAGACGAGGTCCGCAGGCAAATCTGCTCACATGCTAATTATTGTGTCAGATAATGATGAGCCACGGAGTGACATCAAAGCAGACCAAAATAGAGATTCTTCACTTATCAAAACACACAGGCCTCTTTCATACTTGAGCCTTTTCAAACGACAACACTTAATGTTTTTGCAGAAAAGTATTATTTTAGTTGTAGCCCTCAGCACACAGACTGAAATGTGTATTCCCACGGAGGCCCAGCATTCATGTTAAATGAGCCATCATGAGGCGCTGCGGTGGGCTTCAAAACTAAATGTGACCCTCAGCCGAGCAGCTCAGTCGGGCCTGAACGCTCAGGCTGAACTGCCTTGGCTGACCCCAGGGCAGTTTGATCTGCATGCCCGCTCAGTAGTCCCTCCACCTTCACTGCTTATCTCCTGCCACTGTTGTTTCAAGTTCCTCGAGATCTAACCCATAAAAACATGGACGTCACCCACAGGTTTCTGAGGAGTCACAGTGGAGCTCAGTGTGGTGGACGAGGCTGAGGTCATTTCACCTTTTCGCTGTGCATTAGCTCGCAGTGATGATGTTAGATGGATGTTTCCTTTTCCTGTGACCATAAAAGAAATCGTGGTTTAGGTTAAAAGGGCTTGGAGGAACCAAACCCCCTGTCTTCTGTGTGGGGGTGTCTGCTCCACCCGTCCTACACCGTCATCTCCAAATCACTGGTGCTTACATGCTTCTTTTATTTTCCTGCTGTCAAAGCTCTACACTGACAGCCGTGGAGGTATTTCAACAGTTCTACATTTAATATTTTTTCTGTAAACTACAAAACTCCAACACTTCAGTCCCGCTGATGAACCTACAGGCTACAATAATCCAACTGGACCTAAAAATATGTTTATCCTTCTTCTTTTTCATCTTGGACTTTTCGGTGGAGTCCATGTCACACCTACGAGGCGTCTCATGAGAAGCACAGCCTGAACAGCTCCTGATTAAGTGCCTTGCTCAAGGGCATCCTCGCAGGCCATCTCCAGAGATGAGGACATTAATCAAGTACTTCATTCTGTCAGCCTCCTCCCAGTTTGAGGCCGCAGTGCTCATCATCACAGTCCCTGGAATCGCTGCCTCATGGAACTCTCACATGTTGAAAGCCCTCACAACAGCATCAGTGTTTGTAGGATTCAGAGTGTTGTAAACAAATGCAGCAACTTGGCAGAAAGCAGCTGATCTGATCACACAAACAGACACAAACAGTTCATGTATTCTGTCTCTGGCAGCATGTGTGTCCAAAGCTTTTGTTATGAGGCCTCAGTGCCAGGAAACAGACAAAGTGAAGAATGAGTTTTAAAACTGGGCCAGTTTTTCTCTCGTCTCCAGCAGGAGCTCAGACGGAGCCAGCTGGACTCACCGAGAGCCGGTTTGAGTCTTCACCGGGTCTGACAACAGAAGCTCGGCTCACTCGTCACTCCAGTGATGGATGAATTTGTGTATGTGTCGATTACCCCACCTGAGGAGCAGCTTGAAACGACGAATTATATCAAAATCCAGAATGAAAGGAATCATCAGCTGCAGTCAAAATGAGCTCCGACTCAACCAACTCCAACAGGAAACTCCTGCAGGAGTCAGTCAGCTGATCTGAGGTCAGACAGGATGCAGGACTTTTATATGAAACGGTCTGCTCTGGTACTGCATCGCCACACAAGTTCACACCGAAACCAATTCAGGCAAATTATAGCACAGTGACTGGGACTGGGATAGGAGCACCAAACAAGACCATGTGAGTGCAGACAGGGAAGGAAGACGGTTTTCTCAGGTGTTGCCTCATGTGTGCCTCAGTCAGAAACACTGTAGGTCACAGCCAGGAAATTATTGCTTTCTGAGAATGGAGTCTTGAGATTCCTCCTCACACGATGGCTGTATGCTGACAACAGCAAAAGCACAGTCGAAATAAAAACAGTTCCCATCCAATCATTTGTGCACTCAGCTGCTAGCTTGAACAGCTGAAAACGGTCACTTTCAGCCGCTCTGCGTTTTGGTAAACTGAGATCGGCTTGAGTGTGAGCTTTAGTCAAACAGCAGTCAGCATTTACCTTTGACACGTCACTCTCAACAAAGTGAAAGTTCCAGGACCTCAGATATGTTGTGGCTTCAGAAAAGACATCAGTGAATATTCCACTCTACAAAATGAAGAGCACAACCTTTGCTTTAACACCATCCCATCCCGCCTGTGGAAAACACTTTCCACAGTCTCCCTTTGTGACTGAAGCTCAAAATTATTACAGGGTGGTGGTCTGGGTGGTGCTTGGCATACAAAGTCCAGGACTGTTACAGCAGAAGGCGGGATTTGCATTGTGAAGAACAAAGGCACTTTGGTTAAGGTTAAGAAAGGCTGATTTCTGTTATATGTTAATAACAAATGAGTTTGTCACATGCTGAACACATTTCATCTTTAGATTTCCATTTTTAGCTTGAACTGTCACTTAAGAAAAAGGACAACTTAGTCCATGAATCCAATAGAATAAATTTCATCACTGGTTCACAGACTGCTGTATTACTGCATTGCAGTGGGAAAGAGGCAAAGGTCTCTCAGAGACGAGACAGACGAGAAGTTCACCTAACTTAATCACCTGAAGGTTCAAAACACTTAAAACATCAGAAAGGTTCACATACACGACCCTAACACGCCGTCAGCGGCAGAACGAACAGGAAGCTGGGGTCTGTTGGAGCTGAAAATGCAGTCAAGCACAGCTGAACATAAACATGTCTTTATTTATTTGTCTCATCGGTCATCTGTCAGTGAACGAGTACAAGTGAGTGTGTACTTCTACTGTGTAGGAGAGCTGAGGAAGGCCAGTCGTTGTGATAGAGGATTTAAATCGTTAATGAAGGTATGCAACTGCAGGATTCTGTTTGAATGCGAAAACATGGAGGCTGTTTCTGCTTTCAGCCTGCTCTATCACTGTTTTTCTTTATTTCTATCAATTATTTATTACCTCTCGCAGTCGGGACAGTTTACTGCACCCTTCACTCGCTGTATTTAATGATGGGTGAGGTCAGGACAAGCAGCAACAAGTAACAAATCGGTTCCTGTTGAGTTCTGCCAGTGAAAGACTTTGCATATCGGATGGGTACTGGACTCTTCTCCAGGGATAAAAACATATAAAATCCAAATACTTATACAACTGCAAGTGAAACAGATTGGTAAAAAAAAAAAAAAAAACCTCACTGCTATAATCCTGCTGACATGACAGAAAAACTCAGACTGGTGACTCAGACTTTCTCCAAGATCCTTGAGAAAGCAATTGCTAATCAGCAATGCAACTTCCTACATAGCAAGAGTTTATTTGAGGATTTCCAGTCTGGTTTTAGAGCTCATCACAGCACAGAGACGTCACCAATGACCTCCTACTTGCATCAGATGAGGGTCTCGTCTGCGTACTCGTGTTGTTCGACCTCAGCGCTTCATTTGATACTGTTGACCGTTATACAACACTGTGACTGGGTCAGTATACAGCACAGTTTTTCTTTTTGTTACATATACATAAACTGTCTTAACTCCAGGTCTTTGTGCTGTTGCTGGTTTCTCCTCCGTCTGACCTCCCAACACAGCCGGTTTGGTGGGTCAGGCCTGAGTGCACAAAGCCAGTCAGGCTCTGAGCCGTGAAGGCATAAACATCGTATCCGATTAAGTGAGTTTTTATGTAGCAGTCTCAGTCTAACAGAGGATTGGCTATTAGAATTATTCTTGATGTTTCTCTTCGGGTCCTGGATGAGCCTATTTTTCACCTTTTTTCCGGCAGGTTTCACAGTGACGTTGGCAGGTTAAAAGAAATCAGGATCAGGTTGTCCTTTACATCATTCTGTTCTTCATGTTAGATTTTATGGCTGATACTGGGACTGGTTCAGCAAAGAGAAAAAGAGAGGAACTGACCCCAAAGAAGAAAAATCTGAAAGGGAAGCTGAACACGATAACACACTCTAACTGTATCGATACCCTGCTGCTGTTTGTGACTGTGGCTGCTTGTTAACTGAAAGACGGTCATGCTGCTGTGAGTCTGGGTCTTTTCTCTGTGATGGACTGCGGGTCCAATTATCTTCAGGTGTATTTAGATCACATCTGACTATGCTCTAGTTTCTCACTTTTAAAATTAGTTTAAGCATGCTGGGCTCAGGTAGGTTTTTCCGGCCTCACCTTCATCTCTCTCCTGCACCCACATATTGTTGATTGTGACCTTCCTGAATCCAGCCGGGCATCATTAGTTGAGGGACTATCAATAATTGAAGCGTGTTGTGGTCAGTTCTCAGCTGTTGCTCTGTGGCAGATGCTACACATGATGAAGGACAGCATCATCCCTGACACTTGATTTGGAATATATTTTATTTAAAGAGCAATGCTGATGCAGGGAGTGCTGACACTTTACTTTGCTGTGGTTTGACCAGAGAGCCCTGCCATCAGGAAGTGCACCAACAGAAGACTCTGCTGTGGTTTGGTGTCTGTGCTGCGGGTGACCTTTCCTTCATATTTCAGCAGCACAGAGCTCGTCCGATGATACCGTAACCTTGTGATTCTCAGTAATGTCCTCTTCAGGGTGGAAAACTACTGAAGCTGTGGTGGACATTAATCACATGAGCTCTTGTAGCATTTTGGTTTCAGGAGGCTCATGTTGCTTTGAAAGGGGAGAAAATTCAAACTGAAAGAAAATAAGAGGCAGTTATTATCATTGTGTTAAGAGAACAACAGCAAATGTTTCCATGACAACCAGTGCATTATTTGATTCTACACACATGGTAAAATTAAAGCTGTGAAAAAGACAAAACGTCTGCATGAGCCAAGCGTGGCTTCTGTAATAACCGTGTATGTTTTTTGCATTAACATTAAAATCAATTCTCATTTTCATTTCTTTATCAACACATGTGATAATTCAGAATCAGATTCAGAATACTTTATTTATCCCCGAGGGGAAATTCTTTTTCGTACAGACTTTGCACTTGCAGTTTTCCCGACCAAGAAAGAAAGTGAAAGATATAAAAATAAGATAAACAAAAACAAGATAAGTATAAAAAAAAATACAGGTATTAACATGTGTGGTATAAAACTAAAACTACAGGTATTTACATGTGTACCGTATATACATTGTATATATAAAAGTATGTGTGTTCATCACAATGCAGTTTAATAGTCTGATGGCGACAGGCAGGAATGATTTCCTGTGTCGCTCTGTGGTGCATCATGGGAGTCTGAGGCTGAACGAGCTCCTGTAGCTGATCAGCACATTGTGGAGAGGGTGAGAGGGAAAGTCCAGTATCGTCCTTATTTTGGACAACATCCTCCTCTCAGACACCACTGTCAGAGTAAAGTTCCTGTCCCATAACGGCTCTGGCCCTTTCTGTAGACCATGTCCACGTTCTTGCTCCAGTCCAGTTTGTGGTCTAAGTACACCCCCAGGTATTTGTACTCCTCCACCACCTCCACAGTGTCCCCTTTGATGTTGATAGGGGTCACTGGAGCCTTAGTCCTCCTCAGGTCCACCACCAGTTCCTTGGTCTTTGTCACATTGAGCTGTAGGTGGTTTTTCCCGCTCCATGTGACAAAGTTGTCCACTACCGTCCTGTACTCTCTCTCATCCCCCCCAGTAATACACCCAACCACTGCAGAGTCATCAGAACACTTCTGAAGATGGCAGGACTCTGTGCAGTGCGTAAAGTCTGTGGTGTAAATCGTGAAGAGGAAGGGAGAGAGGACAGTCCCCTGTGGAGCCCCGGTGTTGCTGATCACTTCATCTGACAGGCAGCACTTCAGGCGTACGTACTGCGGTCTGCCCGTCAGATAGTCTGCGATCCAGGACACCAGTGGGGCATCCACCTGCATCGCTGTCAGCTTCTCAGCCAGCAGAGCCGGCCTGATGGTGTCAAACGCACTCGAGAAATCGGCTTGTCCAGGTGGGTGTAGACCCTGTTCAGCAGGTAGATGATGGCATCATCCACTCCAGTGTCAGCATCTGTGTCCTGTGAACTTACAGCTCTCATTATCTCTATTCTTCTTTCTGTTTTCATCCTGTGAAGATGAAGGAAACCAAATAAAAACTGAATATCATAACCTTAGAAGTCTAACTTTCCATCTGACATTTTGAGCAGAAATGCTGCCGGGCAACAAGAGAAGACTTACAAACATGTTCATTCACGTGGGTACAGAGAGATCATCATAAAAAGTTGCACATATTTGTCTGACTATCGGATTTAAGCCTTTAGAGCTCGTCTCAAAATTAACTTACTGATCTGTGCGGTTCTGATGCAGTTTGGTCCACATAATTAGTAGGCTGGTTTTCCACAGACTCTGGAAGCTTTTGTGGGCCTTCATCATAAACTCATGAATGAACACTCACAACTATTAAAGCCAATACAAATGCTGACTGATAGACGTCCTGTTACACTTCTGCAGCTCACGCTGTGGGAAACACACAAAAATCTATGCTCTTAAAAAAAGTTAGAAATAACATCAAAGTAACCTGCAAATATTCAGAAAGAAAAAATCTATTTTATGGGTATTTATGGACAGCAAGTGAAACAAGTTTTGTCATCTTCACAAGATGGCTCAAACAGCCAGGCAGATCACTGTGATCCCTGAACTGATCAGGGATCAGACAGTTTTGGTGCACCTTCACCAGATGTGGTGACCAGTCTGACTTTGTGTAAACCTGCACACACACTACACACAGATAAAAATACCTGCAAACAAAAAGACACACACGCAGTACACACAGCAGCAGGTGAGTCCAGCTCTGCACACTCACCTGTTGGAAACAAAATGTGTGGGTTCTGCCAAAAGAATTCTTTGGACTAATGTCTTGAACCTGAATTCTAATGTCATGAATGGGCCACAGTTGGTTCCACTAACTGCCTGACTTCCTGTCAATCCTTTTATCTAAAGTCAGTTTCTGATTGACCAACTGAACAATGATAACAACCCTCCACCAACCCTTTAGCCACCAGATTCTTTCAGCCATTGTTATTCAAACGTTTTGCCTTATTATTACACAGGCGACACATAAAGACACATGTAGGGCGAAATCCTGCCAGAGCCCCTTTTCTTTGCCCCGGTACCCAAAACCATCGGTGGATCACACAAAATACTTACTTCAACACAGAGAAAATGAAAAGACTGTCGACAGAAAGAGTCAGGACAACATACAAAACAACACTAGATTGCAGTTAAGTCAAACTATGCCTCAAACTGAAGGAACATGAAATTCAGTTTCACTCTGGTTTCAAAACATGAACTGAGTTGTTCTGTGTTGTTGTGTTACTTTGTATAATCTGTAGTGTGTGCAGATTATTGGTTTTAACCACAATGTCCTGTCATCGGAGTAGTGATCTCCTTTGGTCTTCTGTAACACTTCAACGTTTAAAACAGAGTCCACAGTTCAGCACAGTGACTGAACAATCAGCTGAACTTCAGCAGCTTGTACGAAAAAGAAGAACTACACCTGAGTGGAGCCCAAAGATGTTCCACAAAATGGTGGGCACTAAATGTCAGGCTGCTTAGTGATGCTGCATACTCACTGAAGTGGAGACTGAAAAACGTGAAATCTCCACGCAGAGTTTGGGCTGCTGTTTGCTGCTGTCTTTTCCTGTGTGGGCTTAAAACAGAAGCTGCTGCCACTTATGCAGGTTAATGAGAGAAATCCTGATTTAATCATCCTTTACAGTTCTCTTATTTCATTTGTCTGTTTAAATTAGTGAGAGCGAGTGAGAGGCATTTATTATTGTTCTCTAGTCAAATCAGAGGCAGCATTCACAGAAACACTGGAGATGCAGAGAAAACACAGGCCTCGAAAGCCGTATGGTAAACGATCCTCGGGTTTTGAGCCATAAGGATTCATTTGGTCCGGTCCAGTTTAGTTTGCCCAACACAGAGACGGTTTCGCTTTGAGTGTCACGTCAGTGTCAGCAGCCCAGCCTGCGTCTTAGGTCACCTGGATTTATGAAGAAGAAGAATCAGCTTTATAGACAGTATATATATGTTTACATACACACACTGAATTCGTCTTCTGCATTTATCCCATCCTTAGTTGAACACACACATGCAACACCCGGCAAATTACATGCAGTGAAACACACACAGGAGCAGTGGGCAGCATCAAGCGCCCGGGGGGTTAAGTGCCTTGCTCTAAGGCACATCAGCCGGCTAATGGAGGGGGGAAGGAGCATTTTTCTCATTAATCACTCCACCACACCCAAATGTTTCCTGCCCGTCCGGTGGGGGAATCGAACCGGTGACCCTCTGATCACAAGCCGCTTCTCCGACCTCTAGGCCACGGCTGCCCCCCAAGTGCTGCTTTTGGTTGATGTGTCTGGCATTGCGTAAGGCCTTCCTGTGTGATTTGAAATTGAGATCTCGATATCTCCATTTGCTTCCTGGTTTTTGTGAGGTTTGCTTTAATGTTGCTGCTTTGAGTGCAGGAATTTTTTCCTAGTGGACTGTAGTCAATCAAAGGAAACTCAAAAGTCATTAGATAACAGTCAGTCAAAAGAGGATTCTCTGGAAAGTCTATCTTGTTCAATTTTAATGCCATGAGTCAGAAGTCAGAGAATTGGTTATTAGAAATGAGCAATTTGGTGATTTACACACTTTTCTGTTTGTTGAAATAGCTCTTAATTATTTTTTAATTCCTATTTTGTTGGTAAGATGGCATCATACAAAAAAATTCAGCACTCCTTAATATTTAATCACCCAACTATCCTGAATTCATTTAAGGAAGCTAGAGAGACATGGTGCAGGAATTTTACAGTTTGTGTATTTCAAACTAACCCACCACTCTTGTCTGCTGGTCCTGCTGGATGATTTGTGTGTCTGTCCATAAGAGTCAGCGATAAAGTCCGAACTGGCAGAGTCAGAGCCATGCTCCATTACTTCAGCTCTTTAGGAGTAAGAAAACTTTTCTACTTCTGCTGCCCTCAGTCAGCAGTTGTTTTTGTCCCTTTCACACAACCGAAATGCATTCTGTCCTGTTGAAAAGATGAACATATGTCAAGCTGGTTTGTGATTCTGAATTCCTGATACATTAGTCAGACTGCATTCTTCCCAGACAACAACATATCTTCAATTTTCTTTGCTGAATTTACAAGACTGGATTATATGAGGAGGTAAAACCACATCAGCAAATTATTACTGTCAGATTTTGTGAGATTAACATATTTCATGGGGTAAAATCCAAGTGTTGTTTCAGGTTTCAAGTGAGCCCTTTGAATAAAGGCTGTCTAACAGCCTACTGAAGGCCTTATTACATGACAAAATGTTCATTTGTGTGTGTGTGTGTGTGCGAGGTGAGGGTGAGTGATCAAACCCTTAGAGAGAATGCGACAGCCATTCACAGCGGTTAAAATGAGATCTCACATTATGCATCATCTTCAGGCGCAGGATCAGAGTTGTTCTCATTTTCCTCACAAAAGCAGGGTACAAGGCAGTCTTCAACAAAACAATGTCTCCCTGCTTTCTTTTCAGTTTCACATTTCCTCTGATCAAGAGGATGTCTTAAACTCCTGCAGTTCGGCACTGTTTGTGAGGAGCGGCAGTAATTGCCGTCAGGTTGTGCAGAGCTTTCGTCAATGGGACAAATAAGACTATTGTCTGGTTTTAATGAGATGTCCCTCATTCTGTTGTTGTGGGCTGATGTAATATTTAATGGCCAATCAGAGAGTTGCTAGGCAACAGTGTGCATAGACGGACTGTTTAAAAAGATCGGTGGTGAGTGGACTGGATGATTACATTGATCTCATTAACAGGCTTGTTGGAATCATTTTGTCCGGTTTGTCTGACTAAAGTGGGATGTTTGGGACTCTGCATATTAGTCGTTCTTACTGTGAATGAGGACAAGTTTGGCTGTTCATTACATGTTAAGTCCATTTATTTAACACAAAGTCACAAATTACATATTTGCCTCAAAGGCCTTTACAATCTTTACAGCAACACCCACTGTGTTTTGAGCCTTAATTCAAATTAAGAGAAAACTCCAGATAAAAATTTTTAACAGTAAAAGAAAAAGAAACCTCACGGAGAAGACACCATTCACACAGGGGGAAAGGCAGCAAGGGCACCGTTCACACAGAGAGGACACCATTCACACAGAGGAAAAGGCAGCAAGGGCACCGTTCACACAGAGAGGACACCATTCACACAGAGGAAAAGGCAGCAAGGGCACCGTTCACACAGAGAGGACACCATTCACACAGAGGAAAAGGCAGCAAGGGAACCATTCACACAGAGAGGACACCATTCACACAGAGGAAAAGGCAGCAAGGGCACCGTTCACACAGAGAGGACACCATTCACACAGAGGAAAAGGCAGCAAGGGAACCATTCACACAGAGAGGACACCATTCACACAGAGGGAGAGAAAAGAGGTTAGACTAAGTCACTTGGAGGACAAAGATCAAGTTCATACAAGAGATGTATTGTAAAAACTGGATCATGGAATCCAAACTGGCCCTGCTTAATTTGAATTTGAAAACTCACTGCCCAGTGAATAAGCCAGATAGCTTTCTAACTCAAGGGTTTGCTTCCATGTTGCCACTGCACATGTACTTGAGCCACAGACTTTACCTTGGGATGATTTCAGAGGTCACCCAACCAAACAGGGAGAGCGAGTGAGACAACGGGATACTCTCAGCTTTTCTGTTTCCATTCCCGTGCTGCTCACAGTGTATTTATATTCAGCCTAATTAATATGTAAATGTGGTGACATTTACCACAGAATGTTGTTTATTCAAGTGCTGGCATCTAATGACTACACACATCAAATGCTGCTCTGCATTTTGTACATCAAATTCCCATATGTAAATTTTAGTGAGGCAGCAAATGAGGCGTCATGAAAATAATGTTGACTAATATCAACATGTAGATTAGAGCCTGGGCTACTTTGTTAGATGTTTTGACTTGAAAATCGAGGTGGGTATCTCATGAATATATGAATACATTCACACATGTGCATACAAACTCATATGCACAGTTGAACAGAATTAATCAGTGCCTCTGATCGTGAAGTCCACAAATAGTCTGCTGTGAAGATGTGCATGCACACCTGTGACGCATCTTTCTGACTTCTTTAATGACTCGTGATTACAGTGACACCCCCATCCATGTCTAGTTACACCTTAAGGTCCATTAAGGTACTCAATGAAACTCATCTTCAGATCTTTATGGAAGATGGTGTCGCACGGTGAACTAGCATGCTTACACAAATCAGTCAGTGTCTCAGTGTTTAATTCTCTGTGCTGTTCAGTTGACAACCCACTCCCACCTTCCCACCCCACCATTTCATTCACAGGATGCGCCTTTCACTGAATGAAGAACTAGTGATGTGAAGAAAGAAGAAGAAAAGTCTTCTAGCCTGCTGTGACTCCCCTCAAGATCTGAGGTCATGGTCCAGGTAAACTTGGCTCCAAAACAAAACAAGATCCCCAGTTAACTGAGCTAATGACAGCTCAGGCTATAGCTACATCCACAGACAGAGAAACAGCGAAGTGAGCCGCAGCTGGCACTTAGTCTGGTGATCTGCTGCCCTCTTTAAGCTTTGGAATTCAAAGCCACTTTAAGGAACAACAGTGGCAGACCATCAGTCAATAACATCAAATCATAGCTACCTGACAGAGGACGTGCATAAACTAAAAACTAGCCACATTTATATGATGTGTAGTACAGTTTGAAGTAAGTTTCATTTAACATCTGTTTGTTTAGAGAGCAGGATTCAATGTGCAACGAACAAATCAAAATACAGCCTGTCACTTAGTCATCTCAAATACTGAACAAAATAATGTTTGAGAGGATGTTAAGTGGTTTCCACCAATTCATTAAGTATGGCTCATAAAGCACCATTAAAGCTTTTATCTCACCATTAAGATTGCTTGCCCTTCACAACCCAGTCACATGTGAAATGCTGTTTAATTCCAATGCATTACATATATATTTTGACAATCTCAGACTTGCATAAGACTCAGACTCTCAGAGTGGAAATATTTGAAAAATTTTTGAAATAATTGAAGTGATCATGATCCAATGCTGGAACAAATCTTTATAGTTAAAGCAGGCAGACATCCCTGTTTGTATGTGAATGCTGAAGAATTACATTTAAAAAGTGAGATGCTGTACATTAAAATACACAACAGCTTGTTTGAATCTCTGTGCGCTAACTTTATCTGTCATGTCAGTCAGTTTGACATGGCACGTTTATATCCACTGACTTTGTGGTCTCTTAAGACTGAAAATCTTCACTTTGACTCTGTAGGACCAATGGACTTGGCTCATCCTACAAAGGACATCAGAACTCACCTATTACTGACTTCTCAAGGAGAGGCAGAGATAAAGCAGAGTCACATGGGAAACGGTGATGCAACAGGCTGGAAATGAAGAAGACAAAGAATCTCTTCATCTTTCTTTCTTTCTCTCTTCTCTATCTCTATGAGTCTGCTGGAAAATGAAAGGCTCTCTGAAGACTTGCCGTGCCATTAAAGTTAACTCAACATTGACTTTTACGAAAGAGAAGACCAATTTAGACTCAAAGTGCAGTCACATCACAAACGCCAAAGACAATTTGAATCTTGATTCCCCACTGTTGACATTCACTTGGGAACTTTGCAGTTGTAAAAGTGAGTGCAGAAAAGTCCCAGAAAAACCATCTGTTAAATTTTTTTATATCTCTCGTTTACCAGGAGTCTGAAAGTCCTTTTTGTGAAAGAAATGCTGCTTAAACACGTTGCTTTTCCATCATGAAATGGTGTGTTCGCCTTGTGTCTGCTCTGACTCGATGGGTCATGCTAACCTGGTGCCTCCATTGTGGAGATTCAAGCTGCGTGAGCCTCCAGCTTTCCAAATAAACATGAATCATTTGTCTGACCAAAGCTGAGCACAGAAAGTAGCATCCTGGAATGAAGGCTCACTGCACAGGGATCTGCATCTGGGTCACAGTTTCTGTCTGAAACACACACCACCTCACTCTGAATGTTCACAGCCAGGCGCCATGAGTTCCTCGTTTCTGAAAAACATTGAAAACATTGAACAACTGGGAACTCATATAAGCCATTAACATGCATACATTCTCATACAGTCTCAGCAAAGCTCTTCATTAGACTTTATAAAGTGCTTATTAATACCACATTGACCAACACCAGGCCACTAACCAAAAGCTTCCCTCAATAATCTCTGCTTAAAGGTAGGAAGTAGGGAAGTTATGGATCTTGTATGATTTGCTCGGGATCAAATAAAATTAAATTTAATGGTTTTCCATAAACCTTTTTTTTTCTCAAATTAGAACAATTACACCAGGCACTTAAAACAGTCGAATGCAGATTATTTAGTCTTATTGATCTGAAACCTTTTAAAGACTCCATGAAGGAAGAAGCTGCCTACACTTCAAACACATGCAGTCTCCTCTTCATGCCTCCATCGTCCCATATGAGCAGAAGTCTTTCAGTCCTGGCTTGATATGTTAATTCATTTCCTCAAGATGGGAAGCTTCAAAGACTAGGAAAAGAAAAAAAACAGCTTTGTCAGTTTTATGGAACTTTTCCCCTTTCTGGGCAAAACAACAACAAAAAACTTTAGTCTTAAAAAATAAAGCTGAGGGGGAAAATAAATATATTCAAAAGATTTCATATTTACTGTTACTTTACTGAATTAATTACTGAAGGGACGGGGGTTTTATTTCTGAACTGCCTTCAGGTTTTTGGAAGACGACTGATGTTATGTCTTATCAGCAGCTACACATTGTTATTATGAACACACTGTCATAAGCGCTCCAATACCTTCTATTCTTTTTTCTTCTTCTTGTGTTTATATTGTCACCTTCAGTGGCATCCATCAGGGATCTTGGTCTGCCAACACTGATCAGGTATCACAATATTGTGCAACTGTATCAGCCTACACCATCCTAACAACATGAAGAGTTCATTAACCCGAATCGTTCGTGATCCATCCACCGACTGTCACTGCCCTGCCGGGCCGTGGGGCGTCTGCGGCCAGCTGACAGCAGGCGACCGGCGGGTTACAGCCCGGACAGGCCACCGTTCAACACACGGCTGCCATGTGGAGACAAGCAATCAATCACAGTCACATTGACACCTACAGGTCATTTAGAGTCAGTAACCTGCATGTCTCTGGACTGTGGGAAGAGGCCGGCACACCCAGAGCAAGAACAGGGACAACCTGCAAACTCCACACAGTTTTCTTAGCTGCACAAACTTTCAAGGAAAGGAAAGGAAAGGAAAGTGACATATCTTGTCATTGGAGGGAACTCACTCCAATGAAATTTGTTCTCTGCATTTAACCCACCCAAGTGACGTGCACACACACACACAGCAAACCCGGGGCAGTGGGCGACCGCGTGCAGCGCCCGGGGAGCAGTGGGGGTTAGGTACCTTGCTCAAGGGTACCTCAGCCATGGACACCGGGACGGGGAATCGAACCAGCGATCCACCGGTTACGGGTCCGACACCCTAACCGCTGATCCACGACTGCTTGATGAGTGCCAGCTGACACCTCCAAACTGCTGTGTAATAGTATGTAACTTTTACTGGGAAGTCATAAATTAGTCATGAGTACCAGGAAGAGTTTGACAGTGCTCTGCTCAGAAATCGGCAGACAGATTTAAACACATTTAACAGCGTTTTGCCCTCTGAAACGGTTAGCTTGAAAACATTAGTACAGTTGCTAACGACTGAGCAGAGACGCGCTGTGACACAAAGTGGACACAGTGTGACACCGTTTGTCGGACCTTGTGTGCCGTCACCCGCGTCCATGTGCATTCTTGTGCACTGCGTAAACAAAACAGGGACCCAGTCACCAATACTTGGCTCCATAGTGCTACGAGTGGAATAAAGCGGACTCCTGCTAAAGCTAACGCCAGGCTTTTATTGTGGTGAAGTCACAGGAAACGCACTGTGCTGTGTACGTGTCAGTGAGGTTAAACACATATAAACACAAAGAGTATCAACGAGTGTTTGATGTTGTGTTAAATGTGTTGTTACCATGGTAACCACCAGTGTTTCCATACCAGTAGAAACTCTGAAAGTCAAATGAACAGGCTGCACCTCACACCATCTCTTACTGTTGCTAAATGCACTTCATCATCTCCGATGGTTGAAAACATTCACTGTAAGTGACTTTAGGATAAAAGCATCAGCTAAATAAATGTAATGTAAAGTACATGAGCTGCTCAAACAAGCAGCCCTTTAAAACTCTACTGTAACGTTATTGTCAGAAACTTAGCCATGGAACCCAGCTGTTAAAGCCTCTCTGAGTGCAATAAAAAGGCACTTTGTAGGATATATCATTGCTAATGTATGTGACCATGTCAGCACAATTTTATCTGCTGTACTGTATACTTTCACAAGAAGAGATCTGAATGACGAGGAGAGAAATGTGGATCAAAAACACATTCCTCATTTTGATGTCGATGTTTAATTATGGGACACAATACAGACATCTGGCACATTCTGAAACATTGTTTTCCCAGCCAAACTGATGATGCAGAATCAGCTTGCCCTGTTATGTAAACTGGCCCATTTAATCTTCTATCCCATTTCCTCCAGCGTCAGTGAGGATTCCCAGGCCCCGAATAGTCTGGTGGTGATGGCGGTGATGGGGGGAGCTAAGTGAGAGCAACACAGGAAGTGACAATGAGAAAATAACTGAAAATAGTCAGATGAAGTGAACAAAGAGCATCATCCAGTGAGAGACACACAGAGAGAAAGAAGGCTGTGGATGGAAGAGTCTGATTGATGGTCTGTCTCACAGGGCTCTGCTTGGAGGAGGGGGGTGGGGCTCTGGGCTTCAGCCACAGGCGTGTGTAATGACTGCTGAGGAATTTCAATAACCCCAAACCCCTCTGAAAAATCCACCTTCCTCGCCTCTCTCCTCCTCCTTCTATTCCACAGAATCCCACACTTCTTCCTGTCCCTCCCTCAGCTGTTCCTGCTCACCCAAAGTGATCGTCAGGGTCTCGCACTGCTTCAGAATGTGCTTTCACTGGCATCAGTCGCCTTTCACTTCACCAGGTGTCAGAGCTGAGCGCCGCAAGTCACATGACTCAAGTCAGACTCACTGTGAGACATCAGACAGACCAACAGTGATAAAAGACAAGATATTCTGGACTGAGACAGATGAATCGAAAGGACCTGGCTTGCACTGACATAGACACTGAGATGGGTTTTTTGCTGAAACATGATTGGATGATTTCCAGTGCAATGTGTGCAAACTATCACAGAGGAGGGTAGACCAAAGCGAATGACATCTGGATTACAGGATGTCGATGATGATAGTGTTTGACTTATGGACTTGACTTTCTTGATCCTCACATTATTGGGGACTGTCTTACTCCCACCTCCGCCACGTTTACAGAGCGCTCCTATTGGTCAGCGTCACAAACGCATCTTTAAATCTGTTCTACCCGGCAGGAGGAAGTCAGACCTGCTCGCCGCTCCACCGGAACACCATGAGGAGAACCAGACCGGGTCCAAAATTAGCACCTGCCAAATGTGAGCAAAAATCAGTGTTGACAAATAGAATGAATGAGGTCAGTTGCCACTGGCTGACCGGGCCACACAGGCCTTTCTATTGTGGCCAACTGCATCGTGTAAAAGTTTTTATTTTCAGATTTATTGTCAGTTCCAGTTCATGGACACTTCAGCTCTGCAGTGAACCCGACACAGAACAGAAATCTCTCAGCGTCTTCTCTTCTATAGATGCTGTCTGATTCACTCTGCCTTTATCTCCTTGTTTATTCTGTCCTTTCTGTCTTCAGTTCAGGGGAAGTAGTTAATGTCACTGTTACTGCTAATAAGAAGGCTTGGCTGGCATCAGCAGCCACACATGGTAGGAGACAAAGTATCACTGCAGCATTTTATTCACTGAACGTCCACTGACACCACTGACACCACTGACACCTGCTCCCCATTCATTCAGCTTCATGTCTGCAGTTAAATCAGCAGTGCCGCCCTGGCCTTGTTTATCCTTTCTTCTCATGTAAAAAGGACAACACAGGTATGAAAATGACAGAGGAGGAGGAGAAAACAGATGTCTCCCCAAACCAACAGCAAATGCACTGTAAATTCACACATGAAAAGCTGCACTGATGTATTTTAAGAGAAGATCAGATCTGACTGGTGTAGCGTAGCTGCTGTGGCGGCGGCTGTGTTTGTGCAGCAGCGAGCGCTCAGGAAGACGCGTTAGCGGTGACACATGCAGGGATCGTGTCTTCACATCCCGGAGGCTGCTGTCTGTTCTCATGCTTCTTTATCTCCATATGAAATGCACCATGTCTCACCACAATACAACCTCTGTCTGTGTGTCTGACAAACAGAGTTTCTCCTGATTGCCGCTTTTCACTAATGACTGAATGTAAATCGTATACACGCTGAAAACTCAGGGTTGTAACTTGACTCCGCTTGACTCCGAGTATGCATTTTCACTGAGTGAAAGGAAACGACCCAGTGGCAAGCGGCAAGAAAACATTCTGCCGTATGTAGCTGTTTGTTCCCTCACACCTCTGAGTCTCAGGTGTCCTCCTACCTGCCTGCTGTTGGTTAAACGTGTTGTTTGTTTGTTTTTAAATAACGCTGTGCTCCATGCTAGCAGCTATGTGAGGCACCACAGAGCTCTGAGCTGAACGCTAACATCAGCATTCTAACATGCTGATGTGTTGAACTTTATTTATCATCTTAGCTTAGTGTGTGGACATGCTGACATTTGACAGGAATGTCATTATTTTTCATTCTTTCATTCATCTATCTATCTGTCTTTTGTAGCACAGCTTTTGAAAAGTGCTACATAAATGAAAATATTAGTTTTGCAGGCATTTGGACATAAAGCAAAATATTTGACAAACTAAAGCGCTGACCTCTGGATGATGCTCCAGATAGCCTAAAAAGCTCAGCAGTGTTTTTACCGCTCATCCTGAAGAACTTGAATGTCTGGTGATTCTTTAACACCACAAAGACAGAGAAAAGATGACAAATTTGGCTTTGGTTTTTGAGCTCAACAACTAAATGCAGCTCAGATTCATCCTGTTGCAACCACGAATATCACAACATTTCATGACAATCCGTTCAGCAGGCAGACGCTGCTATCCCTGCAGCCTCACTGCTAGCATCACTGAAGAGGTGGGAGAGAGTGAGAGCCAAAGGAGGACAGAAGAGGAAGGTCATTCATCATCTGCCGCGATCCGGTCAAACTGTCCTTTAGAGATAAAGTGAGCCTCCACAGGCAAACCCACTGTGAAATGCTCTTAATAGCTCTCATGATTTCGAGAAGCATCTCACATCCCCCCGTCCTCCACTTCATCTAATTCACTCTCTCCACGGTGACAGCGAGCCAACGGCACAGCAGCTTCTCTTTACGAACTCTTCAGCTCTTATTTCTTTTCTCTGCAGGTCTTGGTCATGTGACCTCTGGCCACAGAAGTGCACTCGCTCGCCCTCCTCATAGGTTTGCTGCACTTCAGAGCTTTTTATTCACACATTGTGCTCATTTTCAGCCGTTTTTCATGAGAGCTCAAGCTAAATGTAAATTTAGGTGGAAAAGAAATATAGAGAATAAACATCAGCTGGCAGAACAGCACTCAAACAACTTAGTTTATCAAATTATATTAATAATTAAAGTGCTATTTTGTTTTTCTCATTTTTGAGGTATGAAAGTATTGTTTTTGTTTCATCCACAGTGTTTTCCTCATTTCCTGATAGTATTAGTTTTAATGTGTAGTTTTGATGACCATTCTGTTGAACAATGTTTGATATTGATTTAAACTGGAATTCATTTTTCTATGAATATTACTTGGATTTTCCTGTGGTCCTTGGTTTACATGTGCTGCACACGGGGCCAGTGTATCACCTGCAGCGTTTCAGTCAGTGCTGTGCCTGTAAAAACATCTGATGACTGTTAGCTTCTCAGCCTGAGGAGGAAAGGCCCCTCATGCTAATTTGTTAGCTCGGTGAGCTAAGTACAAATTCACAGTTTATTAAAAAAATGTGTTTGTCCCCATCAACTTGTGTTTTATAATTCTTAATGAACCATTTCTCTGCTGTGGAGCAGTTTACGCGTGACACAGATGATAGTCTCTGATAGTGCAATAATTCCACCGATCTTCAGTGGATTCACTATATATGACATATTTGCAAACAGTTCCGAAATGGAGCCCACACGGAAAGGAACTATATGAACACATATCTAAATATATGCAGAATATATGCAGAATACATGTAGCATGTATGCCATATTTAGGGTCATATATGTGCATGTATGTGGATATATAGGAAATAAATGTGTCATATATGACTTCTATATATCCACACATATGCCACAGTCAGGTGCATATATGTCATACATAATGCCTATATCTCACTTTATTTGCAAATGATGTAATGTGCACATATGTTCAAACAAAACGTATTTATGATTGTACTTATTTTAATTCAATGCAGATTGAGGTTTGCAGAAGAAAATTCAGTGTATAAGACAACAGCTTTTGATTGTTTTATTGCATGCAGCAGATTTTAAAGTGGCCTCACACTCTCTCATCAACTCGATCCACACTGCGTGGAAGCAAAGCCGAGGACCTCGGCTGGTCCTGGTGTCTCCATGTGACTGGCCAGCGTTCACATTCAGAACAGTTTCACATCACATCACGGCCTGACAAAACGCGTTCATTATGAATATTTTTCATAGTGTTGTCTTATATTCCCAGCAGTGTGTGATAAAGAACATTTTAAAAAATATCCCCATATGGTTGACAAAATAGAAGTATGTTCCCATATGGAAAGGAAATATATTAACATATATATTTTTTATCTGTGCCACATGTATTTTCCAACTTATGTGCACATATTCACCATTGGTCCCTTACATATATGACTTTCAACTACATGTGCATATATATCCACATATGCACACATACATTATATGTAAATATATGTATAAAAATACATATATTAATATACTTTCTTTCCATGTGGGAGGAGTCGATTGTACAAATATTAATCCTCTGAGGAGCAGTTTGTCACCCAGGCTAACAGCTAACACACTACAGTGGATTGGATTCAATGTTCTCTCAAAGCTCAGCACTTTCAACAGGGACTGTTGTCTGAGTAATCCTGCAAATCCATTGGTCAGTTCAGTAAAATTCACCTCTGTGGTTAAAATATACAAGTTTCTATGTTTTATGCTATAAACAGGAATATTTAGGTGACCTGTACACCTTTCAAGTATGTGATACAGTAAGAAACAGGAAATAACCATCAGTGTGACTTCATCCCACAAATGTCTGAAGAAGAGTGTTGCATGCACACACACATTGACATTCACAATCACAGTCATACTCCCTCCTCTGATGTATTACAAAACGTACACCCACACACACAAACACATCAACACAATGTCACTTATCTCGCAGAGGGTGAAAAAGCAGATTATTTCCTCCTACACCAGACACACATTTGTCATACCTGTTCACAAATCCATCTGCTTGTATTCAGTCTATAAAACACACTCTCTCACACACACACACACACACACACGAGCATCCATATAGTGAGTTCGTGGGTGGGGATGCGAGGCCTCCTGAAGCATGATGGGATTCACACTAAGGCACAAGCCGTCACTGTGTAGCACAGATCTATAAGCTAAATGGTGAATCACAGCAGCCGTAACATAATCCCCTGCGCGCGCACACACACACACACACACACACACACTATCTAATCACACAGGACCGCAGTGGGGAGTCCATTTTCCTTTTAATAAACCTTTAAAAGCTCCTCGATTGTCATTTATTCTCCTGCCTCTCGTCCTTTATGGCTGCATAAGCTGTCGCTGAGTGTTTTACAAAGACGTACGAGTGTCATAAAAATGTGTTTAGGTTTTCTTGTCACTCGTATTGCCTTTCATGATTGTAATGGTGCTAGTGAGACACTGCTGTGATGTTGTCTATAAAACAGGCATTAGTCAAGTCAATACCAGGCATCCCCACACACGCATGCATTCACACACACACACACACACTCACACACAAACACACACACACACACACACACACACACACACACACACACACACACTCACTCACAACACACACGGCCGTGGAAGCCGTGCTGCTCTTTTGTTCTCACCATCTGCTTTCTATCTCCTCCAATTTTCTCCCTAACACAATGTCAGAATCTGGAATATCATACACATACACAGATTATACAAATTAAACACATCTGTTCCAAGGACAGATGATGTTGAATTCACATTTCAGAAGTGAACACAATGAGTAGAGAACAGCTAAGGCTTCGTCTCAAAAGCCGACTCCATTATTGCTGTGACTCCATGCTGTTGTGTTTTACTGGGTTAGTTGTGTCGAGGTACGTTTTACAGGTGCAGGATGACACCTCCTTTGAGTCCTCCTTTGAGTCACATGAGCTGAGAACACCCTGTAATGTTCCTGACATGACAGGATTCATCATCCACAGGGAAAGTAGAAAATGTTGGCCGTCATTTAAATGATCTCACTACATGAGCTGTGAGGAGCACAGTAAAGTGCAGACGGTTAATGACTGTTTCATCCAATTGTGTCAGAAGATTTAAATAATGAAGCTACCTGCTGAGTGCAAATGATGCGCTGTGCATTAAAAATCTGGAGACTGCAAAGGCAACGTGTTGCTGCCGCGGATGGCTGCAGGTGTGTAACTAAACCAGGCTCCACCCCAGACCCACTAAACCCACATCAAAGGACTCCTGTCTCCTGTGTCAGGGACAGAAAGCTGCACCTGAACACACCACAGAGAATAAAACCGATGGCTAACGGCACATACCTTCCACACCTGAGGGAAAGGAAATGACCCTCTGTGCCAGCAGGTGGCGGTAGTCTGCATTCGTCAGCTCTCTGGCGCTTCTTTGCCAGGGCACATTGTGGGCACGAGGCCAGCGGAGTCAGTCGGGCTTCACGTCCCCTTTCTGGCGAGGAGGATGGATGTGGACGCCCCCAGAAGACGTCTTCTTCCTTTGCTCTTTCAGTTCACACTGCTTTTGCTTTTCCCTTCGTCTCTAAATCCTCTGCCATCGTCTTGCAGGTCAGCTCTCCCTCATCTTGTCACGTGATGAGTTAATCCTGAGCCTCACTAGTCTGTGCTGCGACCCTGCTGCTTCAGTTTGGAGCTGCAGCATCTGCCATCTGACTAAGCATTGATGTGAAAAAAGCAAAGCGACAGTGAGGGCAGTGGGCAGGTAACGTTATCAGCTGTTACACCGTGTAACACCTGAGCTGGCGGGAACACCAGTAAACGTGATGTGTTGACGACATGGAGGGCATCACATTGTAGGAAAGATCCTGCAGAACTCACCCTGATGCTTAACTGAGCTGAAATGAATATTAATGTGCTGTATGTTGCATTTGTAATGATCCATTTATCATTATCAAACTAAATGATACCTTGGTGTAATTACCATAAACAAATGACTGATAGCTTCTGTCTCACAGCACCGGGGCAGTCCCTTCAAGTTAAGACCAGCTCTGACATAAAGTCTGTCTCCTTGATGTCATTTTCTTTGAAAGGCCATGAAGACAGGAAACAGGAGACAACTTCTTTGTTTATAAACCAACTTCCTGCTTCATTTTCAAAAGCAGTTTGGATGGGTTTATTGTCAGATTCACAGATTTTTGACAACCAAATAAGAAACAAAATCTTTGTCAGTAAGTTTGGGTAACCTCTAAAAGATCTAAATAAAAAGCAGAGCATGTGAAGTTAGACTGACTGATGATGACAGAGTATTCATTGAGTAAATGATGCTCCCTCTACAGAGCATCTGTGTAAACAACCAGAAAATTGTGCATCAGCTTGTGATTTCTTGAATTTAGGAAAACGTATACGCTGCAAGCAATCTTTGATTTCTGATTTACTTTGTTAAACAAAATGATACTGAGGAAACTTGATTTTCTAAAGTGCAGGATGAGACAGTCGACAACTAATCCCAGTCATCAGCTGAACTTTCCAAGTGCAGCGATGTGGAAGGTTAATGCAGGCCACAGGAAGTGAAGGAAGGCGAAGGAGAACATTTCTGCTGGGACTGTTTAATCCAATGTTTGTTAGTAATGACTGAAAATAAATAATGATTGAAAACCACGTGGAAAACCTGATGGGAACTTGACACTTGACTTGACAATCCCCAGCATCTCAAACAATATCCACCTGTGTTCACATTACCAGCATTTCCACTCAGACACAAAGTGCACAAACTGAAAACGCAGACTGAAATGAGAGTCTGTAGAGTTTGTATTCAGGTTTGCAGTTCTGAGTGATTTTTTTTCGGATTACATTCATCTGAGCAAGAACCTTTGAACTGAATGTTTTCAGTGGCTTCAGTCTGCTTTATGGGGGGGCTCCGTCAGGTGAATTAGAAATAAAAAAGAAAAACACTGAGAGGTTTATGATTTGGTGGAAGTGGAAAAATGGGCATTTGTATTTTATGAGGATTGAAATTGTACCCAGCAAAGTGGAATTTGAATCTGTGTGGATGCAGAAGTCAAATGAAAGCTCTCAGTTTGTGTCACATTTCACAATAAATCGCATTCAGAAGTTGCGACCAAAAAGGGAAAAGAAATCCAGAAAGGATCCTAATACACACACACACACACGGAGCTGATTAAAGCCACCGGTGCCAGCCTGCCATCTGCACCTCTGCATGTCCACAGTCAGGAGACATCAGACAGGACACGTCAGGACCACAGCTGTGTCCAAACTTCTGTCCTCCAGAGTAAAGACAAGAAGCCTGATGAGACAACATGATCTGCTGTAATGTGTGGAAATCATCACCCTCCTCGCCCAGTGTTACCAGTTCACCACCATCACCTTGTTTGAGGCAAAGCAACTCCAGCAGGAAATGAAGGCATAGATCACAAAGCTGGTGGGGAACAACATACCGTGACAGCACTGCAGACATCTCATTTGGGTTAAACGAAACTGCAATATGGTTCAGTAGCACCGCTAATGACTAGACTGATAGCGCTGAGTTTGATGGATGGGACCAAACTTGCACTGATTGGATTGGTATGCAACAACGGCCTGGATTCCACTGGTGGGCCGACTAGGCCTCGTATCCAGTTTAACTCATCATTTCTGTGATGCACTTTCCCCCCCAAAACAAAAGAACTGGAAAATATTTGACATCTTGTTGCTCACAAGCAATTTAGAAGCAGGCTAAGAATTTGAATAAGCTAATGCTTTGTGCCACTTGCGTATGGCTGTGTGTGTGTGTGTGTGTTTCACTGAAGCTCCCGCCTACTGCCAGTGACTGAATCCAGTTAATCCAGTGGTTGTTGTGCAGCAGAGATATCTACTGAAGTTAGCACGCTAACCAGCTAGCCACGGCCTGTCCTGACTGTAATACCACTTTGTACCTCTAGATGTCCCCGTAGTTTCAGCTGGGAGGTGAATACGAGCGGTGATGTCTGAGAGTTTAGTCTTGTGAGGAAACTAAACAAACTCAGAACAGAAAATTACAGCCATACACCCTTTGAACTGGAGTTCATCTCATTCTCTGAACTAAGACGAGCTGAGGGGACAGCAGTGGTCTGGCTGGAGAAGCAGCTTGTGACCAGATCACGGTTTGATTCACCTGACCGGCAGGAAAACCAATTGAGTGGCAGGGGCTGAATAATCAACGCTTCCCCCTCTCCTTTATTATTGGCTGACTTACCCTTGAGCAAGGCGGGAGTCTGACATGCAGCCCACTGTTCCTGCGTGTGTGTGTCCACTGCATGTAATTTGATGATCGTTGCATGTGTGTTAAACCAAGGATGGCTCAAATAGAGAGGAAAGATTCAGTGTATGTAAAAAGTAAAATATCCTCGTCCCCCCGGGGTCATAGTCCTCGTCTGAGCGGCTGTAACTCACCTCCGTCCTGCATCCCTTGTCATCAAACTGCTCTCCTTTGGTGTCAGGCTAACGAAGCTAATGGTAGCTATGGCTGTAGCCAGGGAGATCCGCAGTAACGAGTTGGCAGTTGCTCTAAAGAGGCTGTGACTTTTACAAGGGCACTACTGTAAGTTTCTTCGTGGTTTAACAAAGATTTCACCTCTTGACCTTGTGGACCAGTAACTTACTGGAGTCGCTGCTGCTCAGCTGGTTTTGGCCAAAAACGTCACAGTTTGTTGTGCTTTATTGGTATATCACGTTATAGCGGTATACCGTATAGCACGAAACACAAGTGTCCTACAGCTGAGGCTGAGCTGAGACACATTAGAATGTTGACCTGAAGGTGGCGCTAGATGAAAAGTCACCAAAGGTATTACAGGTCATCCTGAGGGGAACATGAACGTCTGAACCACATTTGACCGGAGTCCAGCTGAAGGTGTCTGTCTCGACCGTCCTCTGTCCATGTTGTTTCCCCGTTCATCAGGAGCACTGGGACATATTTTAGGACCAGTAGTTTGATTCCTTGTGCTTATTTTAACCTGCTCTACAGCTTGCAGGAAGTCAGCACAACACGTTTGATGTTGGGTGTGTGCAGACTTCAGCCCACAGTGCACCATCTTCTGACTGGGGTTTCTGTGGTAGCATAGCAACAGTTGCTGCACTCAAGAAGGGAGTGCCAGCTCATCACACACACACACTCACACACACACACATGCACACACACACGCATACACACAAGCACACATGTGCACACACACTCACACGCACGCACACACACGTATACACACGTGCACACACACACGCACAGAGCTGTCTAGGTTCTCCTATAGTGGCTGGAACAAACAGCATTATATACAGCTGGTTGGACAGATGATGAAAAACATGAACTGCAGCTGGAGGGCAGGATTACAATGTTTTCATTGCATTTTCACACATCCTTCATACAACGGACCTTTGTGTGAAAACAGTCTGGATGAAAAGGCCTGCGGTGAAATGGCACCTAGTACAGAGACTCGAGGTACTTTATCGAGTACTTCCTTTTTCTACTGTCCGGCGTTTGTACGTCTGAGAGGAGAATACGACACCTCACAGCTCTGTCATTGGCCGACCACAATGACAGCAACAACAAGCCGAAATGCTCTGTGAGTACTGTGCTGCAGGGTCGCAGTGACTGTAAGCTGAAACTCCACGATAGACAAAGAGCTTTGTGCTTCACCATCTTAATTTGGAGTTTTGTTTAACAGACTTTGTAAGCCCTGAGTCGTGTCTGCAGGCGTTCCCGTCTGACTGCATACAGGACCGACTGTCTGCAGGACAACCGTCAGAAAATCAACCTGACACTGGGATCTTTCTGGATATTTTCATCCACCTCCCCATGTAGCTTGTCAAGTAACTCCTTTTATTTCCTCATTCCTGCTGTGTTCACATCCTTGTTCCCCTCTCCTTGTTCCTCCCTCCTCTCGACTCTCCTCCTTTTCGAGAAAATGATGAACCTCCCCCTCATTCTCACCTTTTACTGTGAATAAATGCTGCTTTCATTCTGGTCGTGTGTTGCAGAATGTGCATAATGTTGGCCATAGAGGGCAGTGCTTCCTGCTGAAGAAGTAGCTCTTAAAGCTTGCTCTTCCTCCTCCTCCTCCTCTTCTTCTCTCTCTGCCCTGCTTACATGATTTTATCTTCTTCAACTGGTCATGCTGGTCTGTCTGCATCTTTCCTGTCCTGAGTTTTGTCTTCTACGCATGGAGGAAGTATTTTCACATGAGTAAAAGTACTAATACTACGCTGTAAAAATACCCTGTTCCAGGTATAATGCAGTAATGCCTCATACAGCTCAACTCATACTGACACATTTCAATCTTTTCTGGTTGTTTCTGGTATAATAAACAGTGGAGTGAAAACACTGCAGACTGCTGATATTTTTTTTATTCACTTCATTCAGATTAAAAAAAAGTGAACTGGTGTTCAGTCGACAAAGTTCAGATGTTCTTCAGCAGCATCATTCCTCTCATGGCCTCCGTTGTTCCTGTGTGAAGATGATGTCAAGCAACAGAACATCAGGACCAAAGAAAATAAGTAGATAAAATTCACATTCACAAGTAAAACTTCTTGGAGATGAACCTCATCAAGCGGACGCCCCGGCTGGCCATCTTTCCTTCCTGCAGCCGGTGACCAAATCACAGAATTTTTTGCAATCTGATTTAGCAATGAGGAAAGCATGGAGATGTTTTGTCTAGGACCACATCCAGACCATCAGGAGGGAGTCGGCCTGCTGAGGAGTTCGCTAACTCACTGATTGTAAACTTGTGCACGTTTGTGTGTGTGTTCATTTGCAACTGAAGCCGTCCAGTTCATTGCAGTAAAAGTACAACATTTCCCTCCGAGGTGTGAGTGAGTTTAGGTAGAAAGTGGCATGAAAGGAAAAGGCCCAAGAAAAACACCCCAAATTTGTACTTATGTACAGTAGTCCTTGAGTAAATGTACTGCAGACTTCACATCATCTCTCGTTTTCAATCTGCTAATTCACCAACGAACACGTCATATGTCACGTCATACGAGTTTGGACGCAATTTGCTCAGTGAAATGTGATGAAATGCATGAGAGGATTGATCTTTAGTCCTTCTGTTAAAGAGTGAGGAAATCGGGAAGGTTGGACAAGCGGCTTGTGATCAGAAGGTCAGCCCACTGCTGCTGTGTGTTTCACTGCATGTTGCATGTGTGTGTGTGTTTCAATCAGTGATGGGTTAAATGCAGAGAAGTCATTTCCCAGCTTGGGATTAATAAAGTAACTTAAAAGACTACTCAGCCGGGTTCAGGACAAAAGATCATAGTTTGGGTCCAGACGTGAGGGGGTTTTCCTTGTTAAATGTACATAAGTTAAAAATGTAATGCAAGTTGAGTTGACTTTAGCTCCTTTGGTCTGTAATCCCATAATGCACCAGTTTATCACACCGAGTTGGCTCTGTGACCACGACTGTGTTTTCGTTCATTGTCACTCTTCGCGCCCCTCCTTTCCCTGAGTCGGTCCGTCCCCTGGTGTCACGTCTGTCAGATCAGCGATGTGGGTCAGATGAAAGGAGGACAGAAGCCTCCAGACAAACACATTAGCGCAGTGAATTGGGTTAACCCAGATGATCCATCATGATAGGCTGAACTAAAGCTCATCTTCAGAAGGCGCACATATTGAAATGTCCTCAGGTGCAGACACAAAAATCAGATACACTAAATCTCCTCCAGATAGCAGCCAAAAGCAGAAAAATCCCAATTCAAGCTCCTCGTGTGTTTCCTGTCACGTAGCAACTGAAAGCATCTGACAAAAACAAAATACAAAGCAAATGCTGAGGGCAGGTCCCTCCTGACGTCTTTCCTGCCACATATTCAATTAATGAAATCTGAAACAATGCTGCTAATTATGTAGAATGGTGCAGAATAACTCCTGGATCAGAGAGGCGACCGTGACGTCTTCATCGTCTTCACACTGTGTGGCAACAGGAATAATTTGAAAAGCTGCTGTGCCAATGAGACGACTTCCTTCACTTCCTTAATCGGATTTCTGTGTTCATGCAACATTTTAGCTCTTCTCACATGAATATTCCGTCTTTACTTGCATTGCTGAATACAGAGGCAGTCAGTGCAGCGTTTTGTGTTTCTGTACGAGTGCCGTCATGTTTCAGTCTTTGCCCTCTCGTCTCTGAATGACATTTTCTCTGTGACCTGGTCAGCGCAGGATGAGGACCATCGGACGAGTCGGCTCACCTCCTGCTGCAGCTCAGGCTGCTGAAACTGACGCAAACAAACAGTGAAGGGTCAGGCGGTGAAGATGATGCATGCCTTCATCAGCCTGAGTACAGCAGCATAAACAGACTCACAACAAGGACAGACAACGTCAAGAGCTGGACTAAGAGGGCCAGAGACACAGAGGAAGACAGAGACGAACCTCAGGAAGAGTATTTGTTCCATTGGCTGCAACATGAATGAATAACAGACAAGAACACAGCAGTCAAACAGGCGATTAAATGTTTCTTTGCATTTTCAAGTATTGCATTAGAAAACATAAATAGAAACAACAAAATTCACCAATTTCTTCTTTGTGCTAAACAGGCAGACATGTTTAGCACAAAGAAGAAGAAGCCGTCAGTGTCTTTCCAGATATCACCATTCACAGATTCATTTCCTCATTCCCTCGTAGGTAGCCCAGGCCACGCTGTTTCTTCTTGGTTGAGGTTTATTCGCAGATGGCAAACACCCGTTCCGTTTTGTTTTTTTTGCTGGAACATTTTTTGCATGGAAATTCAGTTTATTTGTATAGCGCCAGTTCACAACAAAAGTCATCTCATGACACTTTCCAGTTAGAGCAGGTTGAGACCAAACTGTGTAATTCAATTTTGTAATACAGAGAAGCCAACATTCCCCCATGAGCAGCGACAGGTTTTGTCTCCAGTTTGCGACCTTCTGCTCTGCTTATTACAGGTACAGTTAAACTGGACAGGATCTTAGAGCTGCAGAACTCACAGTTTTGAGGTAATCCACTGAGGGCTGTCTGTACATCTGTGGCTACACTGCTAACATTAGCTGCTAACATTAGCTGCTAACATTAGCTGCTAACATTAGCTGCTAACATTAGCTGCTAACATTAGCTGCTAACAGGAGCTGCTAACAGCTAACCCAGCAGACGTTAATATAAACAAAAGCAGGCTGAAACCTCACTGAAGCCACGGCAGGTGTCCAGTTTGATGTCCCTTTCATTGGAATTTTTTTACACGTTTTTTCTCTCTTTAAAGTGCCGACAGGAATGACTCAGAGTGATCATTGTATTCGCTGTAATGCAGCTTGTTTTTGCTCTGGATTTTGTTATTTCCTACTGGAGTGTCCTAGCCGTCCTAGCCGGCCAACCAGTCCCCGAACGCTGTGCCGAGTATGAATTGTGTGGAACAACACAAGCTGTCTGTGTGATTTCTTTATTGTGCCTTGTGTGGATGCGTGGTTCATTCGTAAGCCAGAAGGTCCTGAAACACCAACATCATCAGACTGATCATTTTCTATGACCTGGTCAGCTCAGTCCACTAGGTCCACTCGGTCTGCTCAGTCGGCTCGGTCCACCCGGTCCACCAGATCCACCTGGGCCACCAGGTCCACCAGGTCCGCTCAGTCCACCAGATCCACAATTACAATCTCACCCTTCTTGCACTGGTATGGTTATGTCTCCAGTCTCATCCTGTGCGGTTAACGGATTCGTTGTGGACGTCATGTGTCCGATGTGACGTCATACACTGCATGCAGTAAAGAAGACACCAGGATTTGTCTTCTCTGTGTTTTTTCTCCTCTTGTTGTCATACCGACTGAGTGATTTGTATCTTCCTCACATCGCACGTGATTTAAACACAGGGAACACAAACTGCATCCCCCTCTCCGCTTTCTGTCTCTCTACACAGAATGTGATGCTGCGAAGGCCCCAGAGATTCAACAGAGAGATGCAAAGAGGACATATTTTTAGCTGTCTTCTTTGAATTTCAAATGCTGCATCCATCTGGTGGCTGGTTGTTGATGATCATCAGCCTGGTGAGTCGACTGATTTAGAGACTGGATGCGGCTTTGAGCTGAGAAGGCTTAGATAGCTAGCAGTTTCTAAAAGCTTGTCACCAGACACCACAGTGCTGTTTCTAAACGGACTCAGATGTGGTCCTGATAGATGTATGAGAATCTTCTTTAATGTTGCTCTTTTTCCCTCTGTGACATATTAATGAAGTGAATCTCTGACAGCTGATGGAGGAAGCACCCAATTACATGGGGGATGTAAAGTTCAATGGAAGCAGTTATGGAAGACTTCCATGATGTTAGATGCATTTAGAAGCTATTTATTACTCTTAAATGTCAAGGAGATCCGTGATAAATCACTTTGGTGTCACGCTGAACCTGAAGTGAGATGTTTCCCTTGTGAAGGAGGTGGTCTGTAACAGCACAGGAAAACCTCTGATGAAACAAACAAAATGAGCTCTGCAATCTTTTTCTTTAGCACAACAATCAATGTCAGTCAACATTCGTGAGGTTCAGGAGAACATCCAGTGACAGGAGGATCTCATGTTGTGTCCCAGAAGGTTTCAGGCCTGAAGTGAGGATTTCTTCTGGTGCTCCTTTTGTTTCCAAAGGTGCGTCAGAAGGCCAGCATGGTGTCGCCTTGGAGCTAAAGGAGGCAATTCTTCATCCTTAAACTCAATTCAGAAAGTCGTTTTTCAGCAGTTAGATGCTCTGTGGGGCAGCACGGAGGTGCAGTGGTTAGCACTGTCACCTCACAGCCAGAGGGTTCCAGGTTCGAATCCCGGTCTGGGCCCTTCTATGTGGAGTTTGCATGTTCTCCCTGTGCCTGCGTGGGTTTTCTCCGGGTTCTCCGGCTTCCTCCCACAATACCAAAAACATGCACATTAGGTTAATTGGCTGCTCTACATTGCCCCCTAGGTGTGAGTGTGAGAGTGTGTGGTTGTCTGTCTTTGTGTGTTGGCCCTGCGACTGACTGGCGACCAGTCCAGGGTGAACCCCGCCTCTCGCCCGTAGTCAGCTGGGATAGGCTCCAGCTCCCCCGCGACCCTGACGGATAAGCGGTATAGAAAATGGATGGATGGATGGATGGATGGATGGATGCTCTGTGGTGCATGTGAAAAACTCAAGGCCTGCACTCAGAATCCAACTGAATTCAGCACTCCTGCTGTATGGGCTCATGCAGAAGTTATGCTGAAGATCCAAGTCATTTTAAGCCTGGACGTCAAAGATTCTGGCTTCCAGTGCTGTATCATATTCTCGTTATACGTCCTGCTTGGTTTGGCAAACTGAAGAGCAGCCTCACTGAGATTTTCTATGGGAGCCAAAAGTTGAAGTAAGAGTGTGAAGAAGTTTTTACTGTTAGACGTTTCTGTTCCGTGTGATCTGCTGGTTTCTGTCTTGAGGATTTAATTTGTGCATCTGGTGTAAGACCAGTCCTCATTGTCCTTACGCCACCTGAACCTGAGGAAATATCCGCCTCTTCAGGCTGTGAAGGCAGGTGCTGCGCAGGACGTGAGGCTGGGAGGGCTGAACCTAAATCGAAGCAGCAAATTCATCTGAGAGACACAAAAAGCTGCAGCTGGTGATGTTTCTCTGTGGGTTTGTCACTGTGATTGACACCTTTCACATCACACAGTCTTACCAAAAACGTTTATTTTTAAGTGCCGTTCTCAGTGAGGTGTGGTCTGTGTGATACAGTGAGAGGTGTGGATAAGGTGGGAAACTCCAGATGTCATGACTAACAAATGACACAAATCTACACGTTCGTGCATGAGTCACTGACTGCCTGCATATTCGTGACAAGTTTGTATGACTCAAAAACAGACGAGTATCTTCGAGGTCCTGTGGGGAGAGCAGGTGTGTGAGTCAGCAGAAACATCCGAACCCAGGTGATGTCACTAAGTCGCCAAGGCGGAGGAGGTGGGTGGAGGCGGGAGGAGCACGGTGGACAGGAAACCCGCATCTTGTCATCGTGTGGTGTTGGTTAGATAACGATGCCAACGGCAGAAAGAAAAATGACAACTTTTTCACAGTTTTATCAACTTAGTTTTAAAATTTTGTGCAGCAAGTAGACAGAAATATGGAATAAAAAGAAGCCAACACTGATTTCCTCAGTGCACATCAGCACTGATGCTGTATTGTTGAATTTCGTGTTACGAAACCTCAACAATTCTGCTCCAACTGGATTAGCTGCTCCACCCACTTAGCTTTGCATGTCTGACGTCTGATGTTACTGCTGGTCACACATCTTACAAAACGGTAGATGGAATAAAGTCACTTAACTGAACTCATTTCTGAGAATGGCGAAGCCTCAATTCAGCTTTTTGGCAGCCGGTAAGGACACCTGGAACAATCAGTTATCAGTAACTCTCACAGGTTGTTTTTCCCCGTTTGTCATTAATTTTGGCAGCAGTTTGGTTCAGGAGGCGATGCTGTCGGGATTTGATGGGTGATTTGTGCTGTTAACTCATCTGGTTTTGTCTCTTTGTGGGATTGTTGGCTGGGTTTGTGTGTTGATTCCCTTCATCGCTCTCAACCTCCTGCTCAGCTCCAAAATACAACAAAATTTTGCGAAACCGAAGCGCAGAAGGCTGGCTTTAGGAGCAGGAGGCACCCTGGCCCCCGTCCGCTAAGGTGGAGCTGAGGTGGAGCAGGTCGACGGCTTCAGGCCTCTGACTGTCCTGTAGCTTGAAGACAGACCTGAAAAAACTTTTTCTCTTTGTGAGCAATCATTTGCTTCTGTCTGCACTCTGTAACCTTTTATTTTCTTTCTCCTTAATATTCCCGTCTGCTGCTTTGTGCACACACACACACACACACACACACACACAGCCCATTCCCAGCACATTGTCTCCTATAATTATAACTGAATTATCGTCACAATCAAAGGCTCCATTATCACTGTTATGACTTTGGCCTCTTAATTGCTCCCTCCGTCTCTCTTTCTCGACGCCTCCCCCCGTGTTGCCTCCCCTCTGTCTTTCAGCTATTATCAGCTCAGAGTGAGGCATGGTGCTGGGAAAGATGGACGGATACAAAGATGGAGGGAGGGGGAGAGAAACAGACCCACACACACACACAGACACACACACAGACCGTGTTCTTGCCTGGCAGATTGTGGCAGTAATGAATGAATGTGATTCCACAGCACTCTGGTACTTCTGGCATTTTAATTGAATTTTTTATTTCCAGACTTCAAGAGGGCTTGGAGGGACAGGATGAGTCAGGCTGTGTGTGCGTGTGTGTGCATGTGTGTGGGGGGGTTATGACTCTGTTAAATATAGTAAATCTGGTGAGCAAGTTGAGTTGGTGTGTACACGACTCCTCTGCTTTGCTAACTGAACAGTCGCTGAGCCCCGCCCCCGAGCAGTGATTGTCCAATCAGAAGCAACAACTAACAAGCACAGCATGTGTCTAATAAATGTGTCTAAATGCTGCATTTAAGCAGTTTGAATGGTCTGTGTATTTTCCTCTTGCCTCTGGTGTAAGGAGTAAGGAGGGGGTTAAACAGCGTGTTTGTCTTCTCCAGTGTTAGCTGCACTGGCTAATCTGGCTAATTACTTCCCGTAATCATGAGTTACTTTAAAAGCCAAGGAGCAAAGTTTCACAGTCAAATGACAGCATGAAGTTTCAAGGTTGTCTTTATTATAGCAGAGTTTACGTATATAGTGCCAAATGGACGGAAACAGATTAAAAACAACAAGAACAAAGGACGACTGGGGTCAGCCTTCTTTCAGGTTCTTCAGGTTCTGTCCTCAGCCGTCTCAGGTGAGTCAGGGTTGCACCTGAAATCCCTGTACAATCCCCTGAAAGCTGTTTCTGCTTTTGAGGCTAAGTGACCCGTACCAGCTAACAATAGAAAAAGTGAGGATTGATTCAATAAAACAAGAATAAACCATTTTCATAAAAGTGCTGTCAAACAGACACTTGACGCTCCAATCACGTCAAGACACAAACACTGCCTTATCATGACAGCTCTTAGGCATGAGCAGTGAGGCCAGTGTCCTCGACACATCCACACAGAGCACCAAGAGCCATTGAAATGATGCTGGAGAGGAGAGTCTGAGATGGTGTAAAGGGAAGTGAAAGGGGAAAAGCCTGGAGGAGAGGTAAAAGAGGAGAGGAGGTGAAGAAACAAGCCCACAGAGTAAGAAAGACTGGAGACGGCAAGTACGAGGAGACGGAGAGAGATTAGAGTTTACGACGCTTTTAAAATTCCTGCCTGTTTGGCATCTCAGTGGGTCACATTGCACCCAGGTGAAATTTACTGAGTGGAATCTCAAACCCTGACTGTTGAGTTTCAAGATATTTTCCTTCAAGAGTGTGAAATGACTCGTGCTGCAAAATCTCAGCAGACTTTTCACGTCAGGCTTCATCACACTTCACACACGTCACATGAGAGTATTTTCACTTTGAATGTGGTGAATTCACGGTTTATTTCCACCAAACCAGACAGTTTGTCTGGTTTTGTCCTGTCTACCTCTTCTTCTCCTTTTTTACCCAGCCTATCAGCTGGATGGTTCTCCCGTGCGATCCGGGTCCTGCTCAGGGTTTCTTCCTGATAAAAGGGAGTTGTTCCTTGTTCGGGGGTTCAGGCTCTGGGTTTGTGTAAAGCACCTGGAGACAATTTTGATTGTAAAAGGTGCTATATAAATAAAAATAAATTGGCAGTTTTATTTTGTTTTCACTGTTTGAATGAAGTGTGTTTTGAAATGATTGTTTTTGTCACTGGAGTCTGGTGGCTTCGAGCAGAGTGACTGTTTCTGGCTGAAAATAAAGTGTCCTACGCTGTAGGAATCCTTTCCATCATGTCAGACATTCAGGACAGCAATCTGAGCCTGTAAGTGGACATATGTGAGAGGGGGAAGCCACAAAAAAGAAATGGTACAAACTGAGGTGATGCACCTCAATTGAAAAAATGGATGCGATAATTTAATTTAAAGCCAATTTGATTAGAACAGTCATGACATGATGAAAACACAGCCGTGTGTTTATCGTTTTCCTCGTCTTACATTCATCATTCACAACACAAAATTGCTATTTACCATTTGAGGAAAGTGGCCTCAAGGGTGGAAATAACAAAAACAATTTAAAAATAATCACTGTGATAAATACACGCGAAATGAAAAATTGTCAGTTGATTTGATAAACTCGCTTAATCAGTCTGCAAACTGCTCTGGTGATGCTGGACACAAAACACTTCTAATCGGCCTGCGTTTGGCCACATGCTGTCATTCACGTCACACCTCGCGTCCTCTCTCGCAGTGCGCCTGGGAACCAGTCTTTGCATGTCCGATCGGTCCTCTGCAAGAATATCAGGCGATCAGACGGGTGTTTATTTCCTGTCTGTGAACTTAACCTTGAGCTGCCGCGGCCTTTACGTCACAGTAAACCAGCAGCATTACATTCACACTGGTGCTCACAGTGTTGCAGAAATGTTACGGAAATGTTATGGAAACGTTGCCATCACAACTTCTGTGGAAAACTGACTCACTTATTCAGATAAAATGCCTTTGACATTATTCTCTTTATAGTTTTGTGTATGAGTGTCCAAACCTCAGTGTGGTCTTGAGAATTAAGCGTTTGACATTTGATCTGAATACACGCACCAGGCAGACATTTTGGGCTTTAATCCTCCTAAAAGGACATTTTTTAAAACTGTGGCCAGAATTTAAATGTGGCAGCATATCTTCAGATTAACTGTCAGCTGCTCAGTTTGCTGTGGTTATCTTTGGCTACAGCTATGGCTACCATTAGCTAAGTTAGTTACTGAGTGAGGTGTGTTTGACAAAGAGTTAACGAGGCAGTTCAGCTCGTCTCTCTTTAGTAAAAGAGAGAAACTTGAGTTCAGCAGGTCGACTTATCTTCCATTTGGTAAGGAAAATAGGTGGGAGAATATTTCCTTTCTGGACATTTTGTTAGTTTGTTTTATTTCCTTTTTAGACTAAACTCTCAGACATCTTGTGGAACTCAGTGAACTCACCGCTCGTATTCATCTCCCAGCTGAAACTACGGGGGCCTCTAGAGGTACAACGTGGTATTACAGGACAGGACAGCCGCGGCTAGCTGTTAGCATGCTAACTTCAGTGTTTGTCTCTGCTACACAACACAGAGACGTCTCTGACAGAACGTCAGCTCTGTTGTTGATGTCCTGAATGTTTTAGACTGTAATTAGGAGCATGTCTACAGAGTACATGTTTAACCTGAAACAAGATCTTCACCCGCTCTTCTGTTGTACATTTGTGGGTGTTATGAAGTCTTTTAGAAACCTCGTGAGGAAGATGTATTTTTGCGTGTGACAGAAGCGTAGTAGCTCAGAAAACCAGGACCCAGGTTCCATCGAGACCCTGCTGAGCTCTGCCAGGAACTCTGGGGACCAGGGCCACACATTTTCAATATGGGCAAGTGCAGGAGTCTTTGACCACCACGTGGTCTCGGAGGGTCAGGGCCATACAGCAAAGTCCCAGAGGAGAGAAGGTTGTCCCTCGTTAACATTGCTTTGAAGTTTATTAAGCAGCATAACAAATGGAAAGGAAGCTGAGTCGCTCCTGGAGTTTGGGTGAGCGTTGACAATCTGGTGTCCTCTTCTGTCACGTCAGCTGGAAAAGTGATGTAATGGCTTCAACTGTACAGCTGTGTGTGTTCACATGTGAGCATTCTTTACACGCCTCACTGTGTGTGTGTGTGAATAAGCAGTAATAAATGTCTGAACTGCACTTGACTGTAGCCATAGCAACACGGGTTGAGGTGGGTAATGATTTGAATCGCTCTGTATCCATCAGGGAATACGGCTTGTATTGATGTTTACGCGCAGTAACAGATCTCACATTGTTATGTTGGATGCAGGGGCAGCGGCAGGCTCAAGTGTTAAAGCAGGAGTTTTAATGGAAAAGTTTGGCCCTTCGCTGTTCTGCTCAATGTGTTGACTCTCTGCGTGGTCAGTGATGAGGCCTGTGAGACACGTCTGTGATGCGTGATGACTGCCAGAAGGAGCGAGCAGAAATGTGGTGAATTAAGTGAGTAAGACTGAGGGTCAGTCAGCCGCTGACACATTTTAGGTTGACAGGATAAACGCGGTTCATGTCTCCACTGTTTTATTGTCACTGGTCTAATCTTATGTTATTGAGGGGATGATGTATTTAAAAAATGGAATATTGTTTGTATTTTGTAAAATTAAAATTATTACCTAAACAATTCAAATCAAAAATTTTTAAATCTATGTTTTTAGTCACCAGCTTTCATTCATTTATTTTTTTTTCTGATTGTGTCCTAAAAGTTTAATCTCTGGTTCAACCAATTGAACCAAACTACTTTAGTGTGAAAAGCGCTGGAGAAGTAAACCACTGCCTCACGGTCACTTATTTATGTATTTAAACTTTACTTTTCCAGTCAGATTAAAGTCTCTCTCACAAGAGCTGATTGGACGGTTTACGTGATGTCATCCCGGATCATCGTGGACCGGCGTTGCTGCTCGTCTGTCGACTGACAGCAGGTCAGTCTACTTTACCGAACCAGACTTCACACTCTGTGGTCCTGCACTCGTTCACATTCGTTCCGGTACTGAATGTGAGCACACAGTGCTGAGCGTGAATATGCTCACATGTGGTCATCTGAATTTTCTATTCATTTTGCTCTCTGTTCAGTTATTTGTTCATCTCGCGCTCCCAGTCACACCTCCTTCTTCGGCCAATAGGATTACATTATAATAATTGTCCTCCTCTTAAAAGTGATGATGAAAAAACAAGATGGCAGCAGATGTCATCGTCTGTCTCCCACCAGTCAGAAACTAAAGGTTGGCGTCAGCAGTGTGCACTGATTGGCCAGTCCAGATTCACTTTCACTTCTGCTTTCTTTCACCCTGACACGCTGTGACCCACAGCAACAGAATCCAGTGCTATCAGTAATTATAATCCTTAAGATTTCAGTCCCAGTTGATTTGGAGACGTCTGTGGTTGCCATGGCAACAGCAAACGGTTTAACAGTGCAGTGCGGCTGGTGGCCACGCAAACTGTTCGAATAAAGAAGTTGGTGGTTGATAACAACTTCCATCTGACGTCACTCCGCACATGGAGCCTCATGCAAGTCTGGAAAATACATAAAGCGTGGGAACGGCGGACCCTGGCACCAGCCATCAAATGCAACACAGGACTGCCTCAACATATTTTTATTAGCTAAGGTGTTATTGAATTAAGTTAGAAGTTCTAAAAGCAAATCCGTATCATGAATAGATTAATTTCTGATTCTGACTACTAAAATCTTTTTGTTTGTTCTTCCTTTGACAGCAAACAAGATGCTGCTGGGAGGACACACGCTCATCAGCTGATAGAAAACTGGGAAAAGACAACAAGCTGCTGCTGAAGCTGCAGGATTTCAGTGGTTTGCTGAAGTGGAAGAAGGGACGGAGAGTGAATTGGTATGAACCGACGATGGACACCTCATCTTTTATTTAAGTTGAGCTGCTGCTGAGAAAGATGGAGCTGAAAAAAGAGGAGCAGGAGAGGAGACAACAGAGAGCAGGAGACAACATAAAGACATTTAAGAGGTTAACAAAATGAGAGAAGAAAGCAAAGGCACGATGAGGAAAAGAGAGAAAAGTAGAGCGAGCAGAAGAGGAAGAATAATGAAGGGAGGCAGTTGTGCACCACATTGACTCACCAGTGGAAAACTTTTCATGTGAAGCAGCAACAGGAGGAAAGATTAAGCTCGATATCATTAGCTTAGAATCCATTCAGCTACGTGAACTAAAGGAAGCTCAGAGGATAAAAAGACTCCAGTGCACACAGGACTTCCTGAAACAGCAGTGGACCAGGCGGGTCCGGCCCAGCGAGCCTCGTGGTCTCATCTGCTGTGAGTAAACAGATGGTTTATTAGTGACAGTGAGTCGTTCCCATGGAAACAGATGTTTCCTGGAGGATTTTCACTCAGCACTTTGACTGTCCTTATGTAGCCTTCATTAGCACGACATAAACCTTTAATAAAGGGTTCATAACTGTCAGCAGCCATAAGGACTTGGTGCTCACTTCTGTTTGTTCCATTCACAAAGTGTCTTAAACCATTTATTAAACACTTTTAAACAGTCCCCCAGGTCAATGTGTCTGAAATGTAAACTCTGTCAGTTCATGTTCAGGGCCAACATGGTAAACTCCTCAGCACTAATAAGATCCCTCCACGCAGACTACAGTCTAAAGTCTGGTTAGGCCGGGAGACTTGGCCCTGTTCTGACCGCTCAAACAAAGGGAGTGTGTGGCTCTTTGGCTGCTGAACGCTGCTTTGTGTTCACTGACGGTCTGCTGTTTGGTGTTGGCCACACAGTGAACGCCGGCTTCATCAGAGCTGGAAGCTGAACGAGCGTCTGTGCTTCTGTCACCACAGACGACACGTCCACACAGCGCAGTGTCAGAGGATCAGATGTCATAACCTTCAGGGTTCGTCCACATGGACACAAACTGTCCGTCTGATTACGTTTCTTCACTATTTCACAAACTGCCGTCATACCGCATTGTTTCCCAGCACACAGTCAATAGGTTCATTGTTAATAGATAAATATTGCTTGGAGCAGCTGGAAGCTTTGAGCTGGCTAAGGAACGAGCGGTCGAGGTTTCATTACATGCAAGCATTCAGCAGCAGATTTCATTTGTTTCATTCACGCTCAAAAACCACTGAAAAATATGAGTATGATCAGATACCAAAGTGTTAGCGGCATCAGCTGATCAGACATATCATATCAGAAAGGAGGAAAGGAATTAAACAGCTGATGGCTCATATGCTTTTTCATATGAAAGTGATGTGAGAACCGCCTTTAAGGTTTTAAAATGCTTTCCAGGAAAGACCAATAAAGACTCTTATTTTATTTTTTAGTTTATTTTTCAGGCAGAGACAGTGCACCTCAGCAGCAGTCCCCTTACATGTGATCCTACACAGATGAGTATATTTACTGCACAGCCAGCAGTGTGCTGTGCACCTCACTTATCTGTATAATGTGAAGAAAAATGCAAAAGCAGACGAGTGGAATGTTTGTCAAGTGACATGAGATTATTGTAAGCTAACCAAACAGTGGATTTCTTCATCCCTCATTCAGTGTGTTGTCTGTATTCTTGAATAAAGTGGAAATTATTCATGAAAGCAAATCAACGAAAGGCTGTTTCAAAGCTGTGTAATGTATGCATGCATCCACCCCACGCTGAGTCCAAATTCTCCTGCTGCAGCAGTTCCACACACTCCTCCCTGCACAGCAACTGACACACTCAAACGTTCAGTAACTGACATTTTGCAGGAACAAATAAAACATGTGACTTTGAAAGTATGAAGAGGTCAGCTGGTCCGCTGGTGTGGCAAAGAAATCCAGAGGGAAGATCTGCACACTGGGATCAATACCATGAAGTAAGAGATAGAAACTAATTTCAGGTTGGATCATTGGAGTGGAATGAAGGAGTTATTGTATAAATCCTTCAAAAGTGACGTTTAAATTTCACGCACTGACAGCTGAGGAGATCTTTTCTCTCAAAAATGAGTCATTAGTCTGGGAACTGGAGCCAAATGGTGCATTGAGTTGTTAGGCTTTAGGTAAACTGCACTGGCTTCCTCATCACGTCCTCAGAGCTGGGCTCCTAAAATAGAGCTTCCACAATAAGCCCTGTGCTCATTTACGTTCAGAGAGCCAGACAGTGTAATGAGGCGGGTTACGCCAGCATCACTGGACTTCTCTGTGAAGGGCTGCACTGCCTAACTGCACAGGCAAAGTTCACCCAAAATCCCACAGACGCACCCACACTCCTAACGTTTACCTTCTTAATGACCTTTGCTGTTTTAGGAGGGATGTGTTGCTTTTAGAGGCACACCATTCAGTCGGCTGCTCTGGGAACAGATGAATCTTTCAGTCTTTAGCTGTGGGTCTGTTGTCCAGCAGCGATGCTCAGCCAGGGCCATCCAGTCTCCTTCCCGCCAGCTCACCTGCACAGCTGTCACTGATCACCTCATCAACTCCACCTCCAGTCTGCAGTATGTGAAGAAGCGCTTCGTTCGTCCACTCTCATGTGGCCTTTCTCTGCACTCATGTGCAGCCACACGACTGATCCACAGTGAGCACCTGAAGGTTCAAGTAGTTCATAAACAGTGACGATAGTTGGCTCAACTAATGGATGAACAGTTGAAAAAGTTATTTAAACTGACCAGGAAAGAATCAACACTTCATTTCACACTTTGGCTTTAAGCTTTCCAGGCACTGAATGTTGATTTGTATCTAATGGCAGCTAGGAGAGATATGGACTCAATCAGAACATCCACATCTCCATCAGAACACAAATAACGTTTCAAAATGCCAAACAGGCTGTGCACTCACTTCACTTCATTCTCTCTTCTTTTTTACAAAGATGAGTTGACGTCAGAGCCATTCACCAGCAATTCACCCGACACGTTTTAATGCAAGAAAAACTTGCAGGTTGTCAGCGTGGCTGATAAATCTTGCTCTTTGTGGTGTAAGTTCCACTTCCTGTTCCTGAAAACCTCCACAGCCTACGAAGGCTGAAGCCCGAGAAAGCGAACGTGTTTTTACTCTTATGTACGAATAAATCAGGATCCCAGCTTGAGAGGTGTTACGTGAGAGGGTTACGTCGACTTTTAGTGGCTCACAAGGTCGAATAAGCTAATTAAAATTCTTACTGAGATACTTATGTGGATGTTCAACTGAGTGAAGTAAACGGGATTAAAATAGCAAGCAATTTAACAAACGAGACCTTGAGAGCATTTTATCCCCCCCATATAAACTGATGATAAGAGAAATACACATGAAAGGTTGAGCTTCATGAAATGGAAATGGCTGCCCGGGCACTCACCTGGAATTAGCATTTTGCTTGCTTTTATTAGTCATCATGAAAGTGCATCACAGTGGTTTCCCTGCCAGTACAGACGAGCTCAGTTTAAGTGCAACAATAAAGAAATGTCATCTCTGCAATCAGGAGCAGACGCCTCAGCTGATTACGTTTCCATTTTCCATTTTGAACATTTAGCGGATGTTCACATTGAGGAGTAAAAGCCCAGATGACGATATGTGATCCGCGATATGTAGATGGCTGCTGAGTGAGCAGTACAACTCTCCTTTACAGCTAATTTATCGATGTGTGTCATCATCCCGCAGGCCGCGATGCGTGACATCCGGCTTCCTGGACTGACAACAAACTTCAGTCAGTCGTGATCAAAAAGGAGGCAAAATGGAAACTTTTGAACAGAATCTTCCCCTTCATTATTCTTAGCACATCACCGTCTCTGTTGGAGCAGCTGGACCAGCTTCAGAACAGCAAGTCCAGGCTCATCAGAGGACCGTTCGACATCTGAGTAAAAACGGGGCAAACCAATTGGCTCTCACTGAATGCTGAAAAAAGTGTGTTTAAATCAGTGAAACAGACACCAACACACCTGAGCTACCTGGCAGAAGGTAATATGAGGATTTGCACATCAGTCCCTATTCGTCTGCCCCGCAGTGTTCATACTGTATTCCCAGCAATTACAGGCTGACGGGGAAAATTAGCACGTCACAATAATACAGCTTCCCTGCTGCTGATTACTGACTGTAGCTCCTACGGGAGGTGGAGGCCGACAGATTGAAACTGTACCCATCAGTCCCTCCGCCCATGTTTCTCACATGCACGTTTCCCTCCAGCCTTCCAGAGCTGCGAATCACAAGGCGTGAAGGCTCTGATTAAAGATAGTAGATGTGACATTGACAAGTTGGCACCTTTTGCTGTCTGGCATCTACCAACTCAGACTTGTATGATTCCTGATTTTAAGACGCATGCATGACTAAAAAACCCAGTGTACCTCTGCAGTTGTCCCTATTCTGTCTGTAATAAATGCAAATGAACTGCATGTTCCAGAACAACCGAAACAGTAATTGCTGCACTAACTGTGAAGTCCCAGTGTGATGTGAAATTTAAGGAACAAAACCAAAGTAAGCAAATAATCCACAGGAATAACGATAGACTTGTGCAGCTGGCTCTTTAACTGTCACAGCTCATTAAGGCCGGCTTAATCAAAATTCAGGAACCATACTGGGCTCCCAACAAATTACCAGTACTGCAGCAGCATAATGAGAGCAGAAACAAGGTGTTGCTTAAAAAGCAAGTTTTTAACAATGAACTCTAGCCGTGACTGTGGAGCTGCAGACAGCCTGGAAGTGCTGACCTGTTGGCAGGCCTGCCAGTGTGCACTGTTAGATTTGCATTGCTGGTTTTAAGCCGTTTACTCTTTTCTTCTTACAGCTCAGTGCCAGTACGTGAGTGCACTTGTTGCTCTGCGTGACCTCCCTGCGCCACACAGGAAGTGTCAGAAAACACATACACAGCATGTTTTCTTCAGAGACTCTTCAGAAACCTGTGGGGCACGAAGACGACGTCCTTCATTAAGATTTTTCTATGGTCCGTGAATGTCCACAGAATTTACTGCAGATCATGCATTCACTGCACACAGATGATGTGGATGATGAGGTCAGCTCAGCTACATGCATTAAATAAAACCACAGACCCACATTATGTTTCAGCTTGACCTGGACGGATCAAAACGTGCTCACATGCCAGACTTTGAGTGAGCATTAATGTGGGGGGGGGCTGTTGAGACTGCAGCCATGACCAGTGAGCTGAAAACACAAAAACCGTTCAGCTCTGGCTGCTCTGTGCTAAAATGCAGCCAATAATATTCACAGATGGTTCTGGGAACTGCAAAGCCAAATACAGGACTGCGATCCTAACAAGGACACACACAGAGGCTGCAGCGAATACGAGCAAACATAAATCCCAGCAGACAAAAGTAAAGGTCATCCTTGTTTTTGGAGAGAAGAAGGTGTTTTCTGAATTTACAGTAAGCTACACAAATCAAAGAGCCGTGTGATGTTGCTATAGTTACAAAGATCCCAGAGCTCCTGAGATCAGAGGGCAGATTCTTCTTCCTCTTGGACTTTATCGCACACTCCCAGCCCTGTGGGAGACGGCGCTTGCCTTGGGATGGCAGCAGAGTCCCCCTCTCTGCTTCTTGGAGACAAAAGCTGGGCTATTATATTATGTAAATGTGAGGTCCGTCTGTCGGACTGCTGCCGATGATTAATTGCCATCTACCCACGAGCCACGGAGACGCAGAGGTACGATGGGACAGGGAGCTCTTTTATTTCCTTCTTTCTCCTGGCAGTGGCAGATGGAGCGGCAGCAATAGTGTGAATGTCACTGTGCTTCAAATGTGAATAAGAGGAAGCACTTTACAGTGGACCTCAAACAAGAATCAGACTCATACATGTGGGTTAAGGCAGTGTATGTTGAATCTGAGCTGGAAAAAGAAACACAAGGAGAAATTTACTTGTCTGCATGAGCAGAGGAGAGGAAAGCACCGCGCCTCCTTCCTGTGTCTGAAATCTGATCTTTACGCACAGACGTGGACGTCCAGCTGCTTTAATGTGACATCTTTCTGTCTGTGTTGACAGAGTGAAAGCTGCAGTGCTACCTGAGAGGACACTTGCAGACAGATGTCCTATAGGACTTTCAGATGGCAACCGGACAAGATGTCCGAGTGCTGCTGCTTGGCTGCTCTCGGTGCACATGAGCATGCAGTCCTGCTCATTCTTGTGTATGTATGCACGCTAAGCAGCACAGGTGCCAACTCTTCATTCTCACATACACGTGTATTAAAGTCACCATCTAAACACATGAAGCCTGTTTTGGTCCGTGTGTTGCCTTACCTGTGCTGTACTTGTGTGGATCTTCTCATTGTGTCACTCAAACCCAAAGCGTGTCACCGGCTACTGAGCGTGGATTAAACAAAGGGACATTTGGCTTCTTGTGTTTAAACCTTAGACAACACTCTGTGGAAGCCAGCTTGTGTGCAGGGCCGCTCAGCCATTACAGCCATCCTGTGTGGATCCGTCACACTCATGACAATCATGTGTTTTCATTTTTGGACTGGTGATTTGTCTAGTTCCATTATATTTAAGAGTAGGCAGGCGTCGCTAAAGTCGATGTCTGCAGAACTCTGCAGCTCTCACCAAAACTATCTAGATGGATAAGCAGCAGTACAGGGAAGAGAAAACACATGCAGTTTGAATACATTTTTATCCTGATGGTTCACAGTCTCTGAGGATTCTGAGGATACCACCAGAACAGCATTAAGTGGGATTAAACCACCTTGTGGGACTCTCAAAGGTGGTCCATTGGAAACATTACCAGCCAATACACCCAAAACAAAACAAGCCAAAACAGGCTGCTGATGCAGCTGATGTTAATTCTCTGCAGGCTTTCTGTCACTACAAGCGACTCCTTTCACATTAGTTATTTTACTGAGTGTTTAGATATTAATGTGGTTGATTTTGTGTACCTCATACATAATCACAGATTTGTCTAGTTTTGTTTGAGAGAAGCAGGCTTGTTCTGACTTCCTCACCAAGCTTAAATGATTGCTTATTTCCATGGCAAATTATCTGTGTGCATTCAAGTGTGAGATTTTCAAATTATTGCGTGATGTTCAGGGCCAACAAGCCCTCGTGTCAGCCAACCAGACCAGGGATTCAATCTGCACTGCATGGAAATGGAGGACTAATAGCCCTGCTGGGGACAATCTTAACACGCATCTTCAGACAGTGAATGTATCACTGTACCTTTCTCTGCAGTAGCTTTTCAGTGTTTGAAGCAGAGTTTGAGAAAATAGCGCAAGCATTTCTGTTGGACAGTAAATCCTACCAACCTGTTGGTAAGTCAAACGTAAGATAAGACCATAACAAAGACGGCAATATGATTTATTTGGAACAAAGGCAGCTCAGCTAAATCTTTGACCATCAGAAGTCACTGGGTGTCCTCAAAACGAGGGGAAAAGCTGCTTTCAGGTGTATCACGCTGAGAGTATGGCAGTAAAAGTTTGATGAATGAATGGATGGTAATTTATTTGCCATGTGTGGTCGTGTTTCAGGCCACAACATGTTAACTCCACCTAATTAGTACGCAAAAAGATCTCAGTGTGATGTGATACTGCAGAGTCTGACCAGCTCACCAGAACCGTGATCTTTTCCTAGACCTATCTGAGTAGCTTTGGTGCAAAAAACTAACCAAACTGCAATCAGTCTTAACAGTCTTGAAGGGGAATTCCTGTCTTTACATATACTATATAGACAAAAGTACTGGGACAGACTTCTTTATTATTGAATTCAGGTGTGGTGTGGGGCTGTTCATCAGGGTTTGTTCTCGGCCCCTGACTTCCAGTGAAGGGAAATCTTAATGCTTCAGCACACCAAGACATTTTGGACAATGCTATGCTTCCAACTTTTCTTTTCCCCTTTTCTATTCCAGCATGACTGTGCCCCAGTGCACAAAGCAAAGCTCCATAAAGACATGGTTGGATGAGTTTGGTGTGGAAGAACTTGACTGGCCCACACAGAGCCCTGACCTCAACCCCATCCAACACCTTTGGGATGAACTGGAACGGAGATTGTGAGCCAGGCCTTTTGGTCCAACATCAGTGTGTGACCTCACAAATGCTCTACTGCATGAATGGGCACAAATTCCCACAGAAACACTTCAACATGTTGTGGAAAGCCTTCACAGAAGAGTGGAAGCTGTTAGAGCTGCAGAGCTGTCTGTGTGTGTTTACAATGAGACGTCATTAAAGTCCCTGTTGGTGTGGTGATCCAGCAGACCACCAACAACTAGGTAGTTTTTTTGCTACTGTGGATGGAATCACCATAAACTGAAACATATTCAAAGATGAAGGAAGTATCAACACATACTGCATTCTTGATTTCTTAATATGTGATTCAAACCTGTCCATTAAAGCCATCCCTCTGTTTTCTGATGCTGATCTGAGGTCAGGTTACAGTGGCAGCAGGCTGATGACAAAGTGTCCTAGTCACTGTGAAGACAAACCCCCCTTTCATCTGTCCTCAGGCCAATATGGTGAAGTGACAAAGGTTCAGGTGTAATAAAGCTCTGTGCGCTCTGCAAACACTGAAACATCTCGTGCAGCCACATTTAGACAGAAATCACACATGATTTTCATATTCAGATCCACAAACATCAGCGGGGCTTCATCTCACCTCGCTGTGCAGTCTGATACTGGGGTCGTATTTGACTTATTATCACAGGTGTTGTTTCTCTCATTAACCTGAAGGCTGAAGACGGTGTTCTCTGTTGCCTCTGGATTTAAAGATGACACTTATAACCACTGAACTGAGATCCAAGCTCGCACATGTGGTGCAGTACCAGTGTTACCAGTGTTACCAGTGTTATCAGATGTATTTTCACGGAAATAAACGTGAATCCAATGTGTACTTGCAACTTTATTAGCAGCGTCTTCGTAACATCACGCCAACAGCACAACATTAGTAACATCCTCTCTGCCCTCAACGCTGTCTGGTCGCTATGGTAACGTTTAAACGTGCCTTCGGAATAAGATACACCGCAAAAACAAAAAAAATGCATGAAAATGCAACTCACCATAACGCTGAATCAGTTTCTCTGTAACGAGACTGTCCCATCCAGGGCCTTTCCCCTTTCCAGAGACGTTTGTTTTTGACTCATTTTGCTAGCTCGTGCGTTTATTTTTAGCGGTAACGTATCACGTGACCGAGACGAGCATCTTGACATGCGTCAAGAGTGAGTCATAGATGGATGTGACGGACATTTTTCAAAATAAAACATCGTTCAGACTCAGATAATCAATAAAACAGAAATAATGGAAGTTACTTATTCTTTCTGTGCGACCCGGTACCAAATGACCCGCGGACAGTACCGGGCCGCGGCCGGGGGTTTGGGGACCCCTGCTCTATAGATCAACGTCAGCTCACTGTGTTGTGTGTGACTCAGGTAAACGGAAACTGACTCGGCCAAAATGATCATCATGAAGTGACATGACACTTATAACCACGACAAGCAAGCAGGAAACCGAGTGATGCATAGATTGTCTATCAACCATTCGATCAATCCGTCAGGAGAGAACTCTTTCGATCAGTTTGATGAATATCAAAACATCTTATTGAGACTGAGGGCAACATCAAGCGACCATGTGGGTCTCCTCCTTAGACCACAACCGCGAGGCCCAGCAATCACTTCATGTTTTCCTAACGATCAGTTTTGCAGTTTGTAGATGTGGAAACTGGTTTTGTCATGTTTGACTCAGCGTGTGAAAATCCCCAAATTCTATTTAAAGGACAACATTAAATAGAAAACAGTTGTTAAATGTTGCTAAAACATGGCTAATTAGCAGAAGTTACGTTTTCTTTTCAGAACAGGAAACCGACCGAGTCAAAGTGACTCGTAGCTGCTTTCATGTTCATCAAGTCGCAGGACATGCAGTGAAACCAGCGTGTGATCACCAGCGAAGATGTGATGTGTTGGTACATGGTGTGGTAGCCAACGTGATGCTGCTGATCATGATACTGTAATGTAATTGGTCACTGAAACTATGGATTTTAATTTGATGTTTTTATTACACGAATGCTTGACCACATATAAAAAATAAGAAGCTTTGTAAATTACTCCCCAAAAATGTACGTCAGTCTAACCACCTGACAGTACCGATGCCCCTGCTGCCCCCTAGAAGGCGCTGTGAGGCCCAGCAGGAGGCCACGGCTGGTGACAGGCTGAGGACAGCTGCCCGACATTCAGGTACAAATCATCACCTGTTACCTGTCGCTCTTCAGTTATCCGCTACCTGACCGAGTTCTTGTTTACAGCTCCTGGTCTGTGAGTGAAAAGGCAGAGAACAAGAAAGGCAACAGTGGATTCTCTGCGACACACCTTACAAGAGGATCTTTGGTCCAGCTCAGGTGAGTCTCGACACAGTTTGGAGTCGGTGTCCTTGACCGCCTTCACATTAGCTCAACGGCATTGACGGTGTGGATTACGGTGGGCTCTGCAGCCATCTGCTTCCTGCTTTACAGGGACTTTGTTCAAACCCTGATGGACCTCAGCTGACTGTTAATTAGAAAGGAAGCAAATTGTTGCCTATCAAATGGTCACAGATGGGAGCTGCAGAATCAAGAGGACGTCCAGCTGATATAATGGATTTCAATAATTGCTGGTTTTTCTTCCCCTCGACTGAAGACAATGTGGAGGAAATGGGATTTTCCAGTTTTATTTTATTTTTATCCTTCTCATCTAAATCTGCAGTTTATTTGAACTGAATGTGATTGAGTGTAATATCATCAGCTTTGTGACAACACTTTGATCAAAAAGCCTCCATGTTGTTGAAAAGAATCACTTGAATTTGTGAACATTAAATTTTCACGTTGACTGTCAGAGAGACGCAAGCTTTTCTTGATGAGATGACGTTTTCACTGTTGGACCACCTGCTCGGACCACGTAAAACTTTCCTTCCCACAGGATGATGTGAGCGATGAAGCAACGTCCACAGGAGGAGAAGGGAACTGGATCGCACCTGCTAAAGCATTAAAAGATGAAATAAAAATCAAGACTCATCTTCAAGCTCTTTTCTCCCAGACTTCTTCTCTTCAGACGTAATAAATCAAAATTGATTTTTTTGTGAGGACTGATGGAAACTAATAAGGTTTGGTGATGCCGATGGTGAATTTGTGGATAACCTCTGATCAGGTCTTTTCCACAGAGGCTAAATGTAGCTTCTAGAAACACACTTTCAGACTCCAGGTGTCAGTCGTAGGTCCTCAGGCGAGTCTGAGGTCCACCAGAGAACTGCAGGCCGAGTGAAACAAGTCGGCCAGCTCGTGTTTCATTTGCTCTGGCTCTTCCCATTCACACAGATTCTCCTCCATCCTGTTTGTGACGAGCCAATCACAAGCATTTATACAGTACTGTGTGGGTTTGATACGATGACTGACTGAGGAGCTCTGATTGGTTGGAGGTCTGTCCAACACCCATTACAAACCAGAAATGAACTGAGAGCTTCAAGACACATTTTGTCAAGCAACACGATTAACCACATGAGCAGGAACAGCTAATCAAAAAACAAGGGTTTTACCTGCTTACTTGTTGTTATGTGATATACACAACAACAGAAGTGGAACAAAATTTATTGTTTTCCTTTCCAAACATCAGATGGCAGAGAAAGAGGACTCAGCAGGGCAGTGGAAACAAAAAGAACAGTCAACAGAATACAAAACAAAAGTCACCTGGAGACAGGTAACATCACCAGGCTTCGAGCTCTCTGCTGTCTCTACTCAGCTGCGTCTGCTGTTACAACAGCCTAGTGATCCAAGTGATTCCACTTCCTTTGCAGCAGCACGGCTTTAAGCAGCAATCATAATGCAATGTTTGATGTAGTTTTAAACTCTTCCTCTTCCAGCAGCGTTTCACTGACAGCGACAACACTTGACTGTTCGGCTCATATTGTCAACATTTAAATGAATTCTGCTTTTCACATCGATGCTTCGGGCAACAGATATGCTAGATTAAGTAAGAAAATAAATGGAAATAATAAGTCATAAACTATTGCTTCTGACAATAGCTAAAGCAATCCACATGCTAAGCAAGATGTAGCCCAGAGCCCTTCAATTAACTGAAATGAGCCGTGTGCATTTAATAATGTATTTAAAGTGAGGGAGCGCCGCTCTCATTTACTTCACACTGAGTTTTAATGTCATGACGTTCAGGCCGCCGCCACTCGGTCCGCTAAACGGAGACTCTGAGACTGCAGTCAGTGTCTGACCAGAATGAGTAATGAAAAAAAACTGCAGATTGAAACTCACGCAGTCACAACCTCCATCACTTTAAGAAGAAAATGTGCTTTGTGTCACAACAGTTGAGCACAAACCATTTAAGGAAAACTAATAATAAATAATGAGAAGAATAACTTAATATCCAGAGCAACTTTAAAAGCAGCATTTACAAAACCCTAAAAGCAAATGCAGAAAACTCAGAAGCAGATTTGATGTTTGATTTGATGCATGAACACAAAAATGAACCTTCATCCTTCCTGTTTCCACACTAAAGCAGAAAAACATCCTCAAGTGCAAGACACAAATTAAAAAATTAAAAACGTCCGAATAGGATTGGAATCTCCAACCTACTGAGCTGTTGCTGACCAAACCGAACAGATTCATCACGCAGCGACCAAACGCAAAGCTCATCCTCCAGTCTGAATCAGTCTGATCTTCTTCCTCTGATGATGATAGTTCAGTGGTGAAGAATACTGAACTGAGATCCAAGCTCGCACGTGTGGTACAGTACCAGTGTTACCATGTGTACTCGCAACTTCACGCCAACAGCACAACATTAGTAACATCCTCTCTGCCCTCAACGCTGTCTGGTCGCTATGGTAACGTTTAAACGTGCCTTCGGAATAAGATACACCGCAAAAACAAAAAAAGTGCATGAAAATACAACTCACCATAACGCTGAATCAGTTTCTCTGTAACGAGACTGTCCCATCCAGGGCCTTTCCCCTTTCCAGAGACGTTTGTTTTTGACTCATTTTGCTAGCTCGTGCGTTTATTTTTAGCGGTAACGTATCACGTGACCGAGACGAGCATCTTGACATGCGTCAAGAGTGAGTCATAGACGGATGTGACGGAGAGAATCCGGTCATTTTTCAAAATAAAACATCGTTCAGACTCAGATAATCAATAAAACAGAAATAATGGAAGTTACTTATTCTTTCTGTGCGACCCGGTACCAAATGACCCGCGGACAGTACCGGGCCGCGGCCGGGGGGTTGGGGACCTCTGCTCTATAGATCAACGTCAGCTCACTGTGTTGTGTGTGACTCAGGTAAATGGAAACTGACTCGGCCAAAATGATCATCATGAAGTCATGTCTGAGATTCACAGAGCCTGAGGACATGTCTCAGATCCAGTGTCTCTCAGTCCTGGTCCTGCATGTTTCACATGTTTCCCTGATTCAGGTGAACTTCTCGTTATCAGGCTTCTGCAGCTTCTGCAGCTTCAAGACAAGCTGATCATTGGAATCAGGTGTGACACATGAAGCACAGCGAGGAGGAGGAGCCAGCACACTGACTGATTGGTTAGAAAGTGTTCATTCTGCATCAGCCAGGGCTTAAACCCACAACCTCAGACACCAAGAGCAAATCCTGAATCAGCTGAGCTTCCTGCCAAGAGAGAAGCCACAGGTGACTCCACAGTCAGCGGGGCTGCATGGAAAGGCTGAATGTGTCACATATTCAGTCATCCAGAAAATCGACGGACCTTTCGTACAAAGTTTGCTTTATTTTCATGCATGGGAGAGCAGATTTCACGCTAGGAGGAAGAAGAAGACTGGCAGGAATATATTGTATCAAATATTAAATGTACAGCAGTCAACATGACGCACAGAAAAATAAGGCAAATGCATCATTTGTTATAATAAATGTTCAACCATAAGAATATAAAGAATTAATTAGTTTGAATTACACACTCTGATCTCCGTGTCCAACCAGTCACTGCTGAAACTGAACCAAAGTCTGTCAGAGAACTGTAGAGACATGTAGACCCTGTAGAGTACCCGGTTTGAGCGACTCCAAGCTGGCGTTCTCCTCACCAACACCTTTTCCTGTGTGCTGTTCGCCTGTTGCCGTGCACGTTCTGTTCTTAGCTGTAGCAGCTTGACAGGAAGCGTCATGTGTGGGTCACCAGCTGGAACACGAAAGGCAGACAGGAAAAGTGGAAATAAAACAGTGAAAAGACCGCAACACCAACAAACTCGCTTAAAACACCAAATCACATCGACAGAACAGACGCAGTCAAGAAGAAGTAAAAGCAGATGCCCTCACGTTCACCGAGTTTCACACGTGATCTTTGGCATTGCTGTTTGTCAGTGAATCAGCTGTTGAGTGAGTGTGTGTTGAAGCATCTTTAACTTACTGTTAACTGTTCTGCTCCCGGACTGCCTGTTTCTCTGAGTCCTGACAGTCTGGTATAAATAAAACCCTCTGTTTGTACACGTAGTGCTCCACTTTCAGTTTAGGTTTGAGCACACAGAAATGAACAGAGCGTACATTTCAATACTTCAGTTTTGAGCCTGTTATATGTTGTTGAATGAACTTTGTTCTCCATCTTACACGCTCATTTCATCATGTGATATAAATAAGACGAGACGGAGAGCATCCCCCAGCAAGCGTCATAAATAAACCCAATAAAAAGAAGAGAGAAAGAAATAAACTCATGTAGCTTAATGTTAGTCACAGCCATACGAAAAGAGAAAACACACAGTGTTATTAATTTAAGCCATGTGAACATCAGTTTGTGTGGGAGCTCATGTGAGCACACTGAGAGGATTCTCAGATCAGGTTTCACCGTCATCACTGAGATGAAGCTGGACTTTCCTCGTGTCGACTGAGAAATGTTTAAGCTGACAGATGTTTAATATAATGTGACAACACATCTGTTGTTTCTGCAGCAGCAGCAGCCAAAGGCCGAGCATTTTCAATCATTTCATTACTCTGCTGCAGCAGTAATCATCCATAACTGCAGCTTACAGGTTGCGTTTCAATAACGTGGACATATTGGGACATTAGGTCTTTCACAGTTGATTATTGACAGTCTACCTGTTGTCCAGGCAGCATGTCAATGATGCTGAGCCCTGCGGAGGCTCGTGGCCGAGTCAGCCTGAAGCTGCTCGTTCTTAATCAACTGACCGACTGTGTCACCAAGGAGCAGTTATCATTCGAACGTTTTGACTGGATATTCACACCTTGATCGTAAAACCTTTCAAGGTTTCATTTCGTTCGGCTTCCTTTCATTTGATCTTTTTTCTAGTTGTTTTAGCTGCAGTGTTTCCAGCCTTATGTATCTTATATCTTATACTTTGTACTCCCTGTGCCGCTGTGGCTGGCAGTCTGTTGATTTTGCTTTAGCATTTATGCTGCTGAGGCTTTGAGTCAGCATGTGCGGACATTGGCTGCACCTCCAGTAGGTCTGATGGATTTAATGAATAAAAAGGATCATATATCACCTTCCAACCAGTCCAGGGAACGAGCATCACTGCTGCACAATGCTAAACCACGACAAGCTGAAAGCCCACCAAACCAGCATGAGAATGAAGGACATTCAGCTGCTCGGCCCCCCCAACTATGGAAGTCAGTCCCCCCCTGACCTCCATAACATCAGCTCTCTCCCACACTTTAAATCCCAACTGACAGCTCATCTGTTCAGACTTTCCTGCACTCTATGAGAGGGAGCCTGAGCAGCTGTCTGGGCAGATGATGCGGGCGGTTGATATTACCACTACTGTCCATGTTTATATGACTTTTGTTCTATTTTATTGTTTTTTTAAATTGGATTTTATTGTATTTGATTGTGTAGCTTTTATCTGTACGGTGATGTTGAGTGTGAAGAAGGGCGGACAGGACTTAGCACAGGGTGAATGAGTTATTTGGTACATGTAGATAAAGGTTTTGAAGAAGCCTCTTCATCTCCGTTGTTCTGGGTCTCATATTCGATGGTGCCAGGCAGGTTCAGGTGGGTTCACACTGCTGACAAGCTTCAAAGTCTACCACTAAATGAAGAAGACATGGCAGCAGGAGTGAAGAAAGAAGTGTATGCAATGCTAACCCTGACCCTGCTTCTTGATTTTGTAGGTTTTTCTTATTGTTTTGTCTATTTATTTTCTAATAAATTATTTTCAAGTCACAACGGCAGCTGACGTGATCTCAGGACACAAAGAATAAATTCATCCACTTTACTACCGGAGGGCCCAATTACTTGATCTGGCTCCGATCTGAGAGTCATCACATCCAGCTGACCTTCAGATCGTGCCTTCAGTCTGCTTCTCAGAGTTTACGGTGGACCCTGGGGTGTGGGTTTATATCAATACATTGACTCACATGAGCCTTGGGAAGCCCCGTTTGGCGCGCAGACAAAGCAGGAGCTCAGATGATCTGCAAAGAGTCAATAAACCATCTACCACCGAGGCTCATTCTGATGGGTGAAGCTGTGGAAGACAAACGGATGACAAAAGTCTGAGCCTCGGTGAAACGGTTCAGACATCAGATTCTGTGGTTGTCTGTGACTTTGTGTGGGGTAGAACCAGAGTCCTGCACGGATCTGTCACACAGCGGTGAGGTATTGTCTCGTTTTGGTTTTATGTCTCGTCATTTCCTGTTTTATTTTGAAAAGTAACTCTCCTCTCGTTCCAGGTCACTTGCCCTTCCTCTTGTGTCTCCGGTCTGATTGTCTTCCCGATTACCTGATTGTGTCCACCTGTTCCCCATTATCCCTTGTGTTCAAATAGTCTGCGTTTCCCTTGTCTTGTGCCAGTGTGTTATCCTCCTCGTGCGGTCACTCTAGCTCTTTCCTCGCCGCAGCCGCAGCTGCAGCCACAGCCACAGCCACAGCCACAGCCACAGCCACAGCCTTAGCCTTAGCCTTAGCCTTAGCCTTGAACGTGTTCTCTGTCTGCCTTTTTGTTCTTTCCTCTGTACAGAGTGTTTTTTGTTGTAAGTTTTTCGCCCATAGATTAGTGACAGGTTTTTTGAGTTTTTGCTTTCGTTTTCCTCCAGAAGAGTGATTCTTAGTTCGATAGCAGTTTTCCTTTTTGATAGTAGTTTTTTCCTCCTCCTTGCGAGTGATTTTTTTGTTCTCCAGTAAGTTCTTTACCTATAGTTATTCTATCCTCCTATGGGAGCGCTTTCATTTGTAGACGGAGCAGATATCCTCCTCGGTAATTTTGATAGCTCTTTTGTTTCTACCCCTAGTAAGTTTCATAGTCGCGCTTCGTCTCAGGACGACACTCGGGTAATTTGTTAGCCACTTGTTTTTTCACTCTGTTTGTAAATCTCTAGACGGAGCTTTCTAATAAAGACTGCTGTTGCGCAACTATCTCTGCATCTGAGTCCTATTGAGCCGGATCCTCACAGGATCCTCTTTTGGACACCTGCATCCGCCCACACCCACACAGTACGGCACCACACCCGAGCCCGTTAACACTTACCCCATTACCCGTCCACGCCCGTGATAAATCACACGCAAATTAAAAGCGTTCTAATTGAAGTGCTTTATTTTTCTCTTGAACATTGTGTGCTAATCTCTGAACTTGTCCTATGCCGATACATTTGAGCATTTCGCTCTATCAGAGCCGGAAATAACAATAGCTTTATGATAGTCCGTTTAACAGAAAATAAAATCAGATAAGCTATTAATATTGTCTGTCGAAATGTAACCTAACCAAGGTTACTGTGCAGGAACAGTATATCATCCTCAGTCCCAGGTTTGAGCTGCGTCCTGCATGCTTGGATAACAAATCCAGTGGAAGAAAACTCTCTCTCATTGGCAGCGCTCGATGCGGGGATTGAGAGTACACTCCGTGCGATGATTGCCGGCGTAGGGAAAGTCTTTTCATGCTCTTTCCACCACAAAAGAACGTCTATAGGGCCCCCCTTGGATGGCTTGAGTTCCATGTATGCTGAGACTTCGTCTTCAGACAGCTCGGTGTCATCGCTGGAATCCTCCATGTCGGACAAATGATCAGATGGAGCCAGGCTGGGTCTCTTCGCAGCTGGGTTCACGGCCTCCACGCTGTTGCCAGGTTGCTGAGGCCCCTCGTGTTTCTCATTGAGTTCTGTTAAAAATAGACACCAGAATAAATTTCATTAAAATGGTAATCCGCTTAGAGTTTCGTTGTTAACTAAAAATATTTCAGCTTGATTTGACAGCAGCTCTGGGTGTATGAACATGGCCAGTCTGTGCAGGGGATGCAGTTCAAATTTGTTATTGAGAAACTTGCGACATTTTCCTTCAGCGATGACAATGTCAAGCTGTCAGTGGAACACCGCAGAACGTGACGTCTGAGGTGTGGCATGCCAGACAAAGCATTAGTCCTGAGCTGAAGTCACAGTTGACCGACAGTAACGGGGCTGTTACGCTTGATATGCGGACTGATGATTTCCGAAAAATAGGTTATCTCTGTGTTTTGCAGAGAGTCTCCCTCCTTAATTGTCTCTTTCTTTTTATCTATCATTTTGTTGTTCCTCAGGGTTTGTTCTCGGCCCCTGACCTCCAGTGAAGGGAAATCTTAATGCTTCAGCACACCAAGACATTTTGGACAATGCTATGCTTCCAACTTTGTGGCAACAGTTTGTTGAAGGCCCTTTTCTATTCCAGCATGACTGTGCCCCAGTGCACAAAGCAAGGTGCATATACTTTTGTCCATATAGTGTATTTTGAATAGCAAATAGAAATTCAGTGAAGCTTACGGTGCGTATTTGTGCTGTGTTATTGTCTTTCTAAATGTGCCCCCGAGTCTTTCTTCTTTCATCCTCTCTCCAAGCCTTCGTTCTTTGTTTCGTGTCTTTCTCCTGTGGCTGTGACAGAGATGATGGCTGAGGCTTTGACAGAAGTGAATGTGAAATCATTGTGCTACATCCACATTTTAGAGACGCTGGAGCTTCTCGCTTTCTTCGCCACAGTTCCTGTCCTGCCAGAGGGGTGAAGGCAGCGATCAGGCAGACACCTCGTTAGATACATATTCCTTACCCCGCTTTGAAAATTTACAATAAAGAGACACAGATTCCCAGCTGGAGAAGTCATTGCAATTCATTGAGGCCTGAAATTAATTTCATATGTCTTTACAAGAGAATCCAGCAGGGCAGAGAGGGAGAAACTCGAGGCGAGGAACTCACTCATGCACACACATGGATGAAAATACACATTCACAACGGTGAGGATAATACTTTACTGTGTGTTATGATGAAACAGTATCATCTCTGAAGAACAAAAAACATGTCAGATCCAAACTGTAGAGGCTACACAGTAACCTCGTCAGAGAGCAGATCTACGAGTCACAGGAGCTGAACAGGACACGTCTCAAACAGCAGCATCCCGGTGGCCCCAGGGCTTTAAATCACGTCCTCACAGTGGCCCCTGGATCCATGTCATCTCCCATCAGTCTCATCCTGCTTCCTGTTAGTTTGGTACTACTATAATTATGCAACAGAAAGGCAGAAATGTCCCATAAATGCTCACCAGAAGCTGTGAATGAAGGTCCATGGATGAAGACAAAAACGAACATTAAGACTGCAGCAGCTGAACCTGAACAAGCCTCCACTGTGTTGGTGGCTCCACTCAGGTAAATGAGAAGCTGCTGCTGTTCTGAAGGCAGCCTTATGTGCGCTTCAAGCAGAAACTCAATTAGACTTTTTGCTTGGTCGGATTCTGCTCTGATCTGCAGCCGTCCACCTGCGGGAGGAGAGCTCAGAGTGTACTTTTAGCCTTTTTGGACTAAAAAGTGGCTTACATCCAATGTACAGTAAAGTATTCTGGCTGCTTGGGGCAACTGCAACCTGGCAGGAGTAAATGAATAAAAATAAACTCACTTTGCTGCCTATGAAATACAAGAGGATGTCAACAATATCCATGAATGATGATGAAGGTTCAGAATTAAAGGTTGGGTTAAGTTTCACACCAAAACATTTTCAGATCTGAAGTTTCACAAACACAAGACCTCAGGAAGACAAATGAGTGTCTACAGCACTGCACATGGCGTCCAGTCATACAGCAAATACCCGCACTGTGGCAGTGCAGGCCGTTTGCCTACTGGATGATGTACGGCTTCGCTTAAAACTGTCTGCCGGTGTGTCCCTGTGAGCACTAATCAGTTCTGTGCATAAGTAAGATGATGTGTTATGTAAGCATTATGAGGCCCTGGAAATTAAAAACCCAGTTAGAAACAACACAGAATGATATATTAAAAGCAAAGTTTATTTTGATAAATAAAGAGCACCCCATGTCCCACAAAGGCACAGGAAGTTGTCCAGTCCCAATTGTAAATTCAGTTTCCTGTAATTCAGCCACAGATCTTGTGTGCAGTACAAGCTGATGGAAATCTTCTCTGAAGTCCCACGTCGGAGACTAATGTGACACCCACAGAGGACACTGTGATGTGTCACGTTTAAAAGTGAAGTGTGAGAATTTCATCAGTCAGCAGGAAGACTCTGCAGTCATGCCAGCAGCTCTGTGAGGCTGGACTACACAGCGGTGCACCGAGCTAAACGCTAATGTTAGCATGCTAACTGTGCAGCTGTAACTGCAAATCTATATTTTTATATGTCTTCATACCTTATATGTTCATGCTTCATACTTTAAATACCTTAAATACTACTATAATGCATGCAGATTTGTGTTTTCTGTCTTTGTACTGATGCTACTGGATTTCCCTCAGGATCAATAAAGTGTCTATTGATCCATCCAGCTACCTAACAAGCTCAGATTTTTACCTGATGATGGCACTAGATGAAAGGGATAATTTATCCTCTAAGGACCACGACTGTGGTCATCCAATAGTTAACCAGGAAAGTGTACTGAAAACAGGCTCTGATTTCAGGAAAATAAAATCTAAAATAGTTTTTCAGTGTTCTGTCTCAGTTGGACTTTTGCTTTTCACCTCCACAACATTTGATGTTGTTAAGCTGCAGTTCAATCCAGATGTTAGATGTAGATGTCTGCATTTTAATTATGATTTAATCTGACAAAGGGGATCTCACCGTATATTAAAAAGGGTTACGTTAAGAGCTTTCATGCAGCCTCAGTTAAAATCCTGCCTGAGGTCATGTGGCCATCTGAAACACAGGATTAATATCATTAACCTGATTGCATCCAAATGCAAACATGACTGTTGTTCTTCAGCACAAGCGTGTGTGTGTGTGTGTGTGTGTGTGTGTGTCAGCGGACTGCATAAAACCACGACACGTCAACCCGTTGTCTTCTGTTCCCTGGAGCCCAGTCTGATACGTGTCATATGAAATGACCCACATCACGACTCGCCGCCTCCTCCCTCCCTCTCACTTCCTGCTCCCTCAGATAACAGAATGTCATCTGTTAAAGATGCCCTGTTTGGACTGAAACGGTCGGTCAGCGACTGTGTGATCTCTGTGAAGCCCCTCGACTTGCAGATCTGCTGACGTCACAGCTCAGCTGGTATCATGTTATGTGTCCGGTTTTCCTGCTTTGACTTCCTGTCCTGCTCCTGAATGAGTCCCTGACAACTAATGCAAACCATTTTAGGTGTGGCTGAACTGCCACATGAGCAACACAGATGACAAATCATTTATCATCTTCAGGTGAGGAGGACCTCATGGAGAAGTGGCCTGATGATGACAGTTTTCAGTGATTCGCTTAGTCAGGAGTGGTGGAAAAAATCCTGAGATACTTATTTTACTTAAAAACACAATTTAAAATTAGAAGTAAAAAAATATCCTGCGTATTCCACCCTGCTTCAGTCAGGAATGTGAATGTGCCACAGTGTGATGGCTGCCTCGCTGTCGTCGGTGTTAAAGTTTGTGTTGAGTGTAACTGATGCTGGCCATTCATAGCGAAGCATTTCAGACTGTTTACAGACTCGCTTAACTCGCTTTATGGTTTAATCATCTCAGACAATATTTAAGTTGCTTTTCTCCCAAATTTAAGATTTTCTTTTTCTCTGAAAATCACTCCCCCAGCCCCACCCCCTCTCAGACGTCAGTTTCTGTTTGTGCGAGAAACATCAGATCGGACGGGCTTGTTGCTGTCACAGTTAGTGAATGATGAGAGCGGAGGGTCACATTTTAAAGAGCTGAAAGTGAAAACTGAATGATTTTTAAACGGACTGCTCTTTCAGTTTAATTTTGCATTAAAAAGTCGTTAACCTGTGACCTGTGTGCTGCGTCGCTCCCTGAGAGTCACAGTGAAGGTGTGATCGGGATTTCACTGCAGGTTCAGGGAATTATGGGTATTAGTGTAAAAGCTCAGGTGTTGTATGAACGTTGATCTGGGGTCAGCTTATTAAATCCCTCCTGTAACATCAGGATTAAAGCCATGAGACCATACACACATATTAGGTACAGCAGGATAATCCAGTGTGGTGGCGTTAGTTCATGTTGCCTTGGAGGAAGCAGAAAGTAGACCCATTATACCTTCTGATTTGATTATATGGACATCATAGCTGAGGAACCACCACACACCTCAGCAAACACCCTGAGCTGTTGGCTGCATTGTGCTTTGATGGAGGCTGTGGATGTGCAAAGTGACCTGTTTGACCACAGCCAGAGAAACACAGGTGTGGCAGCTTCACTGCTGCTCCTGTGACCACTGGCTGTTTGAATGTCAGGTGTGGTGTCCAAGAGTTGAAGAACTTGGTCCACACTAATGTGGCTAACCTTTACTTTTGCACTTAGCACTGAGTTTCTGTAAATTGAAGTCTTCCAAAATGGGCCTCAGAGTCAGCAGAAACACCACAGACGACCAGATACCAGTCCTCAAGACTGAGAATACAGCGACTGTGCTCGTTCTTTTACACTCTGCTCACACACCTGCCAAGCAGCCAAAGAATCTACTCTGATTACTCTTGTAAGTAAAGTAAGATTTATTGGTGACAGTTTTAACCTTAAGAGTGCATAATAAACTGATTTGTTTTATCCATCCATCCATCCATTTTCTATACCGCTTATCCGTCAGGGTCGCGGGGGAGCTGGAGCCTATCCCAGCTGACTACGGGCGAGAGGCGGGGTTCACCCTGGACTGGTCGCCAGTCAATCGCAGGGCCAACACATAAAGACAGACAACCACACACACACATTCACACCTCAGGACAATGTAGAGCAGCCAGTTAACCTAATGTGCATGTTTTTGGTATTGTGGGAGGAAGCCGGAGAACCCGGAGAAAACCCACGCAGGCACAGGGAGAACATGCAAACTCCACACAGAAGGAAAGGAAAGGAAAGTGACATATCTTGTCATTGGAGGGAACTCACTCCAACGAAATTTGTTCTCTGCATTTAACCCACCCAAGTTACGTGCACACACACACAGCAAACCCGGGGCAGTGGGCGACCGCGTGCAGCACCCGGGGAGCAGTGGGGGTTAGGTACCTTGCTCAAGGGTACCTCAGCCATGGACACCGGGACGGGGAATCGAACCAGCGATCCACCGGTTACGGGTCCGACACCCTAACCGCTGATCCACGACTGCCCCAGAAGGACCAGACCGGGAGTCCTGTGACCTGAGACCCTCTTGTTATGAGGCAACAGTGCTAACCACCACCGGGCCGCCCCGGTTTGTTCTGCTGGTATCCAGTTTTCCATGTGTTGGACCCTTGAAACTTCAGTTGGTATTAGTTTTATACACTGGGTTTGAACCATTAAGCAGATTTCAAAATTACACCATTTCCAAGTGGTTCTCTAATATGTTTTTTAAAAAACAAATGTCAGCAAGCTGAGCTGGTTGCATACTTGAGACATAAACCAAAGTCACTTTATGTGAAAAGGCTTGAACACACATCTCCTGTGACAGAGTGTGTGTAACATAACAAAATGCATTTTAGAGTAGAATAAAGTAGAACACATGTTGTTAAGTGTGGCCAGAACACATAAAAATTATTTTTTGGAACGATTGAATTACAAAATGTCTGACAACAATATACTCTAATTATGTTTTTGTTTTTTTTTACATTTGAAAAAACAGATCAAAATGTATAGAAGTACCATCTACTGACCAATCAGCTCTCTGCAAAATGACCTCATCACTCCGTGAGCTGATGATGGACGCCCTCCTGTCTTCTTCATTTCATTATGTTTCCTTTCATGGAGCTTCACACACCGACATCATCCTGCAGCAGACTGATAGAAGCCTTGTACTTTTACTCCTAACATATGAAAGTACAACCTTGGATCATGTTTTCACCTTTTGTTTGGTCCCAAGTCTGCTGGAGTGCAGCCAAAAGAATAAACCTGTAAAACTCCATAAGAAAACATATTAACAACAAATGGATTTAATGGAACACACAAACGTGATTACAGCCTGCCTCAGCAGTGATATTATAAGTTTAGAGTAATTTATGCGGTCACACGTCTGCTGTCCTTCCTGCATTTAGCAGCTGCAGCTGTGTTGTTTTTACTCTGCTTTATGTCTTCTTCCTGTTTGTCTAATGTTATTGTGTGTAAAATGTGGTCAGATGCTGGTGACTCCTCCCCTTTCGTGTAAGCCAGCTCGTGTGTGTGTGTGTGTGTGTGGGGAAATCCTGGGTTGACTTACATGAATTACGGTGCAACAATTCGTCCATTAGTCGCTGAGATATGTCCCTCCATTGAGCCACGTTGCTAAGAGTGTCCTCTGACAGTAGTGTGAGCCGTGCAGAATAAAAATGTTCTAATGCTAACTAGCACTGATGCTAACAGGTCCTGCTCCTGTCTCCCCTCACGCCCATCTCTTATTCTGTAATTTACATCCTCAGTAAACGGCTTAGACTAATTACTTCGACATGTTTACCAACTGTGTCGGGGATTTCATTCATGTTTATATATTTATAAAGAACTCAAATAAGCTTTACAAGTGAACCACTGGGATGTGACATGTAGTCTGGTTCATAATCCTCAAACAACTGTTTACCTCTGAGAGTAAGGGAGTGATTGTCTCATCAGAGCCGTAGAGCTCATCATTGGTGTGGAATTAAGGGAAAACGGTTGCGAAACAGAGAAATCAAGAGAACCATCTGCCTGCCTGAGAGGAGAAATGAGAAGAGTTATTCAAAGGAAAACACTGTTATTGTAAGGCTCTGAATTACTCTGAATCTGAAGCTCACTGCAGATGCTGTTGTTTCCTGTGCAACCAAGAAGTGGTGACTGAAAAAACCTCCTACTTTCTGGAATAATCGGCAGCCCCTTTGGAAAATGTAAAGCGTCGTTCAAAGTCCACATTGCTTTATTTGAGCTGGATTTCGTCTCATGTTTCTGTGATTGATATGATTTGTGTTCCTGTCTATTGTGTTATTTCTGCTTAAACTGTAACTGGTTTGCTGTCTCAGCCAGGGCTTCCTTGGGAAAGAGATTCAAATCTCAAGGAACTTTCTAGTTAAATAAAAAATGCAATAATCACAGTGCATTTCCAAACACGCGGCACCTTTTAAAATGTGTCCAGAATTCAAAGTCAGCTCCAAAACTGCAGGGGGCAGCACATCACCAGAGTGACCGCCGACTGCTGCCCACGGCACTGTCTGCTGCAGGTGTCTTTTGGTGTAGCTATCGTTAGCTCAGTTAGCCACGTGGCTCCGTAAGTTTTTAACCTTATGGTCCTCATATGCTGTCGTGTAAAGTAAAAAACACCTGACAGGTTATATTTGCATAAGAACATGCAAAACATGACAGTCCAGCTGGAGCTCCATGTGATCACACGATACATGATTTCTGTTTTCATCCGTCGTTGGTTTGCTTTCAGCCTCCATGTTTTATAACATGATCTAAAAACTATCCAGCTCCTTTCATGTGTACATTTTATCTACATCATAACACCCTGAGACAGACTGGAGCTCCCTCTGAGTCACATGTGAACAGACGGGAAAAGCATATTTTTATCCTCAGCCTGTCTGTGAAGGCATCATTACGTCCACTTTCTTCACATCCATGGAGACACTGCATACAGGATCCACTAGGAGCAGCAGACTTTAACTGGTCCCAGTTTGCATTTACACTAAAAACCAGGACTGGCAGGCAGGCAGTTCGGCTGAAATTTATTGTGAAAACTGTATGCTTCTGCATCAGTACAGAAATCAGATCCCTTACACTTACAATCCAATACTTCTGTTTACCACAGACATGCTGATGTGGTAACACGGTATCTGCCGCTGAATACATCAGTGAAACAGGACTTCTTTAGACCCAACATGCAGTAAACTCCATCTGCATCAGCCCTGCATCAATAATCCATAATTCTTTTTTATTTGTCTTGCTGCATATATTTGTGTAGGGCCGCAGTTTAGGAATATTAATGTTATAATAATCTCAGCAGGGCGAACTCCTTGACCAGCACCGATCAGCTCAGAGCGCGGGGCCATCGCAGGACCCCCTGTAGCTGGCAGAGCTTCAGGGTCTTGTCCCAGGTCCTCCAGGAACTGGATCATGAACTCAGTGTCTGCGGTTTAAGACTTGGAATGTGGCCTGTGATTACACACTGAGCCATACATCTGCCCACAAACTGGATCGGCTGACGTTAGGCTGAGCGATACAGGAAGTGACGTGAGGTCACTTCGAAACTTAGAAACACTGTGGGTTCAATATACGAACAGACGGAGACTTTTTCACCGTGCCAACCACTGATGGACTGATATGTCACAAAGATCCAGTCAGAATAAAATGATGACTTTGTATGTTGCGTATCACATTCATTGCAATTATAAAACCACCGTACAAAATCAAAACAACCATCGTGTGAGGCAGCACGTCTGGACTGTACTGTGAGTATTTTGGTTAGAAATACCTGCAAAATAAATTTAGTTATTGTTTTTATAGTTATGTTAGTATAAAAAAATAAGTAAAGTACAAAGTAAATGACAACGTACAACACTACTGAAAAACAGTTCCTGGGATAGAGATCTCATACTTTATATCTTATCAGGAGGATATTAACTCTAAATAAAATACACACTAAAAGTATCTCATGGATATTTTGCCAGGTTTTTAAAATATTAAAAGCCTACAGAGAATCCCAGCCTTTGTCAGCCCTGCACAGTGTCTGCAGGTCTTCATGTGAGCCTGCCAACAAGCGGGGTGGACGTGTTAACTGCTCGCCAGCTGCTCTCTGACTGCGTCTGTCTGCTGTTTGCCGCTCAGCAGTTCGTGTGTCGTGGAGTCTTACAGATTCGTCTCTCTGTGAGGGCGCCGACAGTGAACCAGAACAGTAAAGTTTGTCTGATAGGTGAACAACGAGCTGAACGTCACTGAAGCTGAGGGCAGCTGCAGATTCAGCTGAACTCTCCGGAGGTCATGTATACGTTTATACCACCTCAGAATGCGAGGGGGCGTGTCCTCTCCATCCCCACAGGAAATGATGCCTGTGTGCTTATGGAAAGCTGGAGGATGCTGGGTGGGTCATATGACTCCAGTCACTCTGAAACATAACAGGCAAATGTGAATTAGCCTTTCTTCCATGTTATCCAGCCTCCCAAGGCTAACATCCAGCCTCACGCTTGACTTAGAGCCAGCGTGTGCGTGTTGTTGCCATGGCATCGGGCTGCAGGATGAAGGAATTCACCCACCATTGGTGGAAGTCTGCCTGGAGGCTCCTCAGGATTCTCTCATGCGTCACTTTCTGCAAGCTGCTACTCCCCTCCCTCCTCCCCCGTTCACACCTTGACAGCTCAGGCTTTGCTAGTTAGCACAACATCGGTCTTTCCCTCCTCTCTTGCACTTCTTTTCCCAGCTTCTCCTGCCTCTCACCATCACTGCCACTTTCCCTCCTCTCCTTCCTTCGATTCATCTTTCTAAAATTTGTTTTCCTCCTCTCTTTCATCCTAGAGTTGTCTTTCCCTCACAGCTCACACCATCCATCAATCCATTCACCCGCCCCGTCCTTTCTCTCTGCCCCTGCTCCTTATGCTATTCGTGCTGCCATCCCTTCATCATCTACTCTTTCTCCCCCTCGCTCGCTTTCTCTGCCGCCGCCTCCGGCCTCCTCCCATCGCGGCTAACATCCCGCTGAGGGTGGGAAGGGACTGTCACGCAGCCCAGAGCAGATGCAGCGAGAGATGTCTTGAGAGGGGCATCATGGGAAAAGCACCTCGTCCTCTATCTCGTTCCTCCTCCGTAACGCCCTTTCTGCTTCTGTTTTCTCCTCCCTCCCCCCATCCTCGGTTTATCTTTATCTTGACCATTTCACGATTTCTTAGTGTTAACCTCGTCTTTCTGTGGGAGTCTCTTCAGCAGCAGCGTGCTGTTATCTCAACATGTTGCCTTCCCACACACGCAAACTCTTCTTCTAATAAAGTCATGAAATTTTCATTCCTACACACTGCCTGGAGACAAATAACTGTGTTATCATTCAGGAGAGGCTTCAGCGCTTCAACTTCTTCTCTTGATTTTTAAATCAGATGAAATCTGGATTTACCTTCATACTGTCAGTGGAGCTCTGGGCAGGATTTGGAGTCTTTTAAAGGCACAATCGATGACCCAGCGTCTAAAACACCCTTAAAAACAGTCTGAGCTTCTATTTACATCCATTTATGTACTAAAATGTGTTCAGATTTGTACCAGAGGTGGACCGACACTGGAAGCTTCAGTGTCTGCGTTGAACTGTTTTGTCGTGAACAATCCTCATACACAGGTTTACAACATATATGCAAAACAACATGTATCAAAGTTAATCAAATAATAAAATGTTTATATTTGAGTCTTATCTTCACTAAATGAAAAACAAATCTAAATTCAGTCAGAATGAAAGCTGTGTATCTGTTACAAGTCCAGGTGGGAATGAGTCTGTGCTGGATTATATTCAATTCAGTTTATTTATATGGCACAAAACAACAAAAGTTATCTCATGACACTTTCCAATTAGAGCAGGCCGAGACCAAACTCTTTAATTAAATTGTAACACAGAGAGCCCAACATTCCCCCTTGAGCAGCACTTGGCGACAGTGGAGAAGAAAAACTGCCTTTTAGAAGGCAGAAACCTCGGAGCAGACCCCGACTCAAGATGGACGGCCAGAGAGAGAGACAGAGAGACAGACAGACAGACAGGCTGACAGACAGAGAGAGAGACAGAGAGAGAGACAGAGAGAGAGCGGGTGGGGGGTCGTAGACTGAGATGCATAACAACAGCGATAACAACAGAGTATTGGAATGACAATGACAATAATGATGATAGTTGTAGTAGTAGTAATAATGATAATAATAATGTAGAAATATAGCAGGTGAGAACTCTTGCAACCACATATATGTGCTTTATAAGTGAGGAGGAGAATTTTAAAATCTATCCTGAATTTTACAGGCAGCCAACGTAGAGAAGCCAGAACAGGAGAAATATGATCTCTCATGCTGGTTCTTGTCAGTAGTCGTGCTGCAGCGTTCTGGATTAGCTGGAGAGTCTTTATGGATTTATTGGGGCCATCTGATAAGAGAGGGAGTTACAATAATTCAGCCTGGAAGTAATAAATGATTGGACTAGTGTTTCTGCATCTTCTCTTTAAAAATGCTTGTGCATATAATGAGAGGAAGAAAAGTGTTGAGTAAATAAATGAGAAAGATGCTGACAGAAATGGACCACATTATTTTTTTTATTGATCTGTGGATGTCGTCCCGACACAATCCAGTCAGCTACAAGGCCACAGGCTCTACAGCTACCTGAGCTAATAGCAGCTGTAGCTACAGCTAAAGATAACATCAGCAACAGTCAACAGTGTTCTGAGCAGCGGCTCCTGGTTGCTCTGGTGATGTGCTGCCCCTGATGTTTTAGTTGCTACTGTTGAATTCTGGCCACATTCTACAAGTCTCCCTGTTCAAAAACAGCGTTGATTCTTCTGTCAGGATCTACGACAGCACGACAGCAAAAGAAGCCGCCTGCTGATTTGAGAGATTGGACAGTTTGCTGAAAGGTTAAACTTTCAATCCGCCATCACAGCTGTAAGATGAATTGCTCGTCCTTGACTCGGAGACTAAGCGCTTACCTTCTCGCTTGTAGTCACTCTGCTGAAGAGTGTCAGCTAAATGTCAGGAATTAAATGTTCACGTCTCACCCAGCACCACATGCTGTACTACCTTCAAGGTGTCTGGGTACCACACAGAGCACCATTACTGATGTGAAGGTCACCTGGAACCTGGGACACTTTAGCACTTCTTGGCCATGAGGGGATGTGCTCTCATTCTGAGGGCTCCAGAAATGCATCACATGAAGGTCTAAGTGAGTGCAGCTTTAAGAGAACAACACCTGGTTTACCTGATGATCCATCACAGCCCAGTTCGAGCTTCAACAGACCACACAGAGCAAACCAAACTGATCAGAAAATGAACACTTGAACATACATAAGTGTAATAAGAACTGCATAAAATGACAGAAACCATCTTTGTTACAAATTTATTTGACATGTACTTTGAGTTTTCAGTTTAGCCCATCTGCTAACATGGAGGAGGAGGATGAGCTGTACTGCAGCCAGCCACCAGGGGGCGTCCAGATGTTTTGACTTCAGTTTCAGGGAGCTCTTATGTCATCCATCTTTGTTCTTATAGTCAGTGAGCATTAAGAGACTGGGAACAACAGAATGGTGAATCACTTAAATGGACATTACACTGGATTTATCATGTGAGCTGCAGGTGGTTTAATAATTACCAACTGCAACACCAGTAGAAAGGTACAGAGTGAGCAAATGCAGATATGCCACCACCTCATTACAAATGCAAACTGTGCTGTGCAATAACTCATAATTCACTGACGGCGTGTCAGACCCGCTCCTTTAACTCTAAACTGTAAGACCAGTAAACAAATAAAAGGAAATGCACACCAGCACTGCGCTGCAAAGCAAACTTTGTAAACGTATATAATCCTGTTTCTGGCACATAATAAATCCCAAATCACTGCGGTCATGCGATCTCCATTAAAAGGTGGTCACATTCCTGCAGCGAGCCTCATATCATGAGATAACCGCTGATGCAGACCGAGCCCTGGGCTGCGTTACATGCACCTTTCCTCTGCTCACCTCTAATTTACTGCTTATCTGCTCTCCTGTGCACCTCCAGATGTCTGCACGCCATCCCATATCTGCTAGCTCGCTAACAGGAGCTACACAAGGAAGTGGAGATAAGATGCATGGCACCCTGGGGACGGTCCTCATCGGCATGGCTGGCCTTTTGCAGGCTACTGGTGTGTGTGACCCTCATGTGACCAAATGGCCTTTAGGTGTTGATGTGTTTCTGCCTGTTGTCATGATGATTGTATTTCTGTGCGTCCTTGTGTTTCAGTGAACATGACAGTGTATGCAGGTTGTATTAGACGGATTTTGTGTGTGGGTCAAGGCTCCAGCTGATCTCACTGGTTTCGCTCGATTTGTGTTGTTTACTGAGACATACACTTCTGTCAGCAACACTGATTAATTACCCAGAATGCAGAGTCTGGCGGCCATGCTGCACCCCTGACCAGGATATCAGTTCATTTCTCCGCTCCTCTGATGATTTCATGTTAGTTTGCTTTCACTACATTCAATGGATCCACACAGAAATGCAGATCATAAAGAGAACGTGTCACACCAGAGCCGAACACTCGCACACATTCTTTTCTTACTACAACTACATCAAGAACATGGTTTGATGTTGAATATTAAACTCTTTCTGCTGGACACAACATATTAAGAACAGATCACTCATAAGTTAATTTGAATGAAATAAATGATGGTTTGAAGATGGTTGAAGATGGATCTTTCTCCAGTCCAAAGTCTGTTTGTATTGTAGCATATGAGATAAGATAAGATAAGATAAGATAAGATAAGATAAGATAAGATAAGATAAGATAATCCTTTATTAGTCCCATAACTTTTTATATGCCATAAGACTACTTAACTCTACATGATCACTTCCCCTCCTCCCCCACACAAACACCACTCAGGACTACAGCCCATTTATTTACCGTGCAATATATTTATATATGTGCAATCTACAAAAGTACAGTAATTTATTACAAATACTCACTGTGCAATAATAATTACATATGTATATATGCTGACTGACTTTTTATACAAAATATCTCATTTTTCAAGTACTTTTTACTGCATATTTATTGTGTATATATTAGATTTTTTACTTTTTTCTTTTAAAAGAATATTGTCGGTAATTCCTGCTATGCTTGAGCCACTGTACTGAAATTTCGTTTGCGATGAAAATCCAAATGACAAATAAAGAAAGTCTAAGTCTAAGTCTAACTGGGAAATTGAAGTGTTACAGCAGCCAACAGAATATAGAGGGTGCAAAGCATGCAAAGATAAGAAGGATGTTCATTCCAAAAGAATAAATACACAGGTAAACACGTACCTGCAGCAGAAGTGTAACAGCAAAGAGGGGCTGGAAACGAATATTGGTCCATACATCCATCCATTTTCTATTCCACTTTAACCAACCACCAGTGGACTCCTGTAAGTACCTTGGTGTTCACCTAAACAGCAAACTGGACTGGACAGACAACTCCACTGCACTGTACAGGAAGGGCCAGAGCAGACTGTACCTGCTGAGGAGACTCAGGTCCTTTAAAGGGCAGCGGACACTCCTCAGGACATATTTTGACTCTGTGGTGGTATCGGCCCTGTTCGATGGAGTGGTCTGCTGGGGCATCAGCATCTCTCCTGCAGACAGAAATCATCAGGAAGGCCAACTCGGTCCTCAGGATCCCCTTCGATCCAATGCAGGTGGTGGGAGAGAGAAGGCTGATAGCCAAGCTGTCCTCTCTGCTGGAGAACCACTCCCACCCCCTGCATGAGACTCCCACAGCACTGGGCAGCTCCTTCAGTGGCAGGCTGCTTCACCCCAAGTGTGTGAAGGGGGGTCACCGCAGGTCCTCCTCCCCTGCTGCTGTGAGACCCCATGAGTCCACCACAAACTGAACCTCAGTAAGTCATGTGCAATAAAAGGTGTGTTGGTAAGACTTCATGTGAGACTCCAAAGCCAATAATATACAATGGTGATGCCAAGTCCCTGAAAATAAACACTGATGTTTAAACGTTTATGACCTGGATGTTGGATCTGAAAAATGACTGGCTGCTTATCAGTTGTTGGTGAATTGATTCTTGTTTCATTATTTGGATCCATCAGCTTCCACAAAGCGGTTGTTGCTCTTCGCGGCTCCACACACGAGTCAAAAATAATAAAACAGGAACAACTTAAAATAGCAGAGTGACGATAATAAAAACCAGACATAAAGACCAGAAACTAAGGGAAACAATTTGACATGAAACGGTTGACAATAGAAACAAAAAGCAAAGCACATAAGAAGAAAAAGACATGAAAAACCACAAGTGAAACAAAACTAAACATGTTTGGATTAATGGGACAGCAGGAGGAGCAGAACAGGTTCAGCTCAGTGACTTAAGACACAAACAGCATCAGACACACAATCATCCTGTTTACCCACTCTGTTTCACTGTCACACACACCTTCACTGGTAAGATCTTCAGTTTGCCCTCAATGCCAATGAATGGAAACATCCTGTCAGTGAAAGTGTGTGTGAAGGTGTGTATGTGTGTGTTAGTATCAGGATCAGAGAACCACAGCTTTCCTCCATTCCAGTCCAGATTCACTCTGATCCTCTGGAGCTTCTTCTGCACTACGAGATCAGTGTGTGGAGCTGGTGGTGACCGTGCTGAGTATTTATCTTTACTGAACCATATCATCCACAGTCCAGACTTTATGTGTCCTTTCCTCTGGACAGACTCTGAACACACACCCAGAGTCCAGTCTGGACTGTCTCCAACTTCAACATCCCAGCTGTGAGTCCCTGAGTCAAAGCCCTCAGAGCCCAGGACATACCAGTTCTTAAACCTCTCTGGATTGTCAGGAAGCTGCTGTCTCTTTCCTCCTCTCACGCTGCTCAGATCTTCAGACAGGATGAGGTTTGGAGCAGCAGCGTTTGGATCCAGAATCACAGGAGTGTAGGAGACCTTCTCCTTCATCTTGTTCCAGATGTTGAAGGTCAGGTTGCCCAGGTGTTTGGCCTTGTCTATCAGAGCTCCTGGGAGCAGCTGTGGCTCATCCAGCAGGGGGCGCTGCTGGACTCTTTCCACTGCAGCCTTGTAGTTGTTCAGGAATGAGACGTCTTCAGCTCTCAGCTCGTCCTCTGTGGCTCTGACTGTGTCTGAAAGAGCTGCTATCTGTCTGCTCAGAGCCTCCATCTTCTCCTTCATCATCTGACTCTTCTGCTCCTCTTCCTCCCTCAGTGCAGCCATCCTGGCCTCCTCTTCCTCTTTTAGAAACTGGTGGAGCTTCTTAAACTGATCCTGAATCCTCCTCTGTGTGTGTCGGGCCTGGACCTTAATGTGTTCTGCTGTTTGATCAAACTTCACTTTAACTTGTTCAAGAACCTTCAGCTTCCCCTTTAAGGACTCCAGAGTTTCCTGAAGTTTCTTCTTGTGTTGTTGTGCAGCTTCATTGATGGGTCTGAATGTGTGGTTGGTGTGTCTTTCTGAGTCTCTGCAGACGAGACACACTGGCTGCTGATGGTCCAGACAGAAGAGTTTGAGTTTCTCAAAGTGCAGACTGCAGAGACCCTCTAAAGCTCTCTGATGTCTCTCCAACAAGAAGGCCTCACACAGGTTCTTCAACACCAAACTAACAGGTGGATCTTCCCTTGAAGATCTTCTCTTACAGACTGGACACTCGCGTGTTGGTTTCTCTTTCCACCAGGTCTTCAGACAGGCTTTACAGAAGCTGTGGCTACATGACAGAACAACAGGATCTCTAAAGATCTCATGACAGACGGGACAGCAGAGATCCTCCTCTAATCTGGAAGCCATTTTGTCTCAGAGTGAAGCTGAAAACACAGCAGACAGAAAGTCCAGTCAGTCATGACTTCCCTTCCTCCTCTATGACTTCACTGAAATTTACTTTCACTTTGAGTCGTGTCTTCAGTCAAACTCACCTTCAGTGTGTGGAGAGTCGGCAGGTTGAAGCAGCAGTCATGGAGTTTTCCACGTTTCTCTCCTGGAGCTGAACTCACTCAGAGGAAGTCGTCAATTTGATCTGAAGGTCAATCAGATCGTTGGGTTTTGAATCTGCGTAAAGGGACAAAAGAACAAACTGTTTCCTGTTTTATTTCAGGTGAGTCAGGTGAGGGCGGAGCTTTGTCAGACCTCTTCTGCTGAACGCTGTTGCTTCACATGTAATACAAGATGTGTTTCAAAGTACATTGTCTGAGCTATGGACTGATTGTACGCCAAGAGTCTGTTAACACAAATGTGTTTGTGTTTAAAAGCAGTTTGACCTGAGGAAAAATGCAGTGAGGCAGTCTGATGGTTAAGTTACTCAGTGAAAGAAAGTATTAAATTTGGTTAATTTGAAGTTCACTAAGGTCAGTTTGCACGTCCTCTTCTTCATCGAGTCATCTCGACTGTTCGAGACAGCGCAGATATTTGATTGTGTTTTTCGTTCCTGTCCGTTGTGGTCTGAGTATCAGTCGAACCATCTGGAGCACTTCTGTTTGTCAGTGCAGACTGTGAGAAGCCAATCAAACTGTCAATAACTCCTCTCAGAATGTGAACTTTTTACTAAAGCAACCCATAAACAGCCAGAGGTGAACTCTTTACAGCTCATAACCATGAAGCAGTGCGGGACACAACCCAAACACCACCCATCAACACCCACCATGACAGCTCAGTGTGTTAGCCAGCATCCTGATTGGACCGATCAGAACCTAACGACAAACTCCACACTCTGTCACGTTTGCCTTTTAGCGGGTTTCTGTCTCGCTCTCTTCCAGCCTTTTAGCACCTCGGCGCCTCAAGTCCACCTCAGTGGGTCGAGTCATGCACTCGGCTGCAGCTCAACGTGAAGCACTGGGGTTCATGGAAAGAAGGCAGGCGCACACACACACACACACACTCACACACTCAGATGATTGTAAACTGCATGATAAGGTTTAATAAAAAGAAAACGATGTCTTCTTTCAGTCTCGTTTCTTCATGTCTTTCTGTCACTCTTTCCTTATTTGTCACTTTGCACCTCCTCCTCCTCCTCCTCCTCCTCCTCCCCCCTCAGCTCCTCTGTCTGGGTGAGAATTGATACATAATGGTCCTGGTGGGGCTGTGAAGTCAAAGTCTGCAAATAACAACAGGTATACTGCCCGAGTTGCCATGGTGACGGACTTTGGGCCCACAAGGTGCAATGGGAGCTGCAGGTGTAATGTCAGTCAAGCTTCCTCTGCGCAGCGAAAGTGAGTTTGTTATTTATTTAGTTTATTTGTGCACTTTAAAGTCATCACGGTGGATTATGGACCATACAGTATTTTCTGGATTAGAGACATGAACTACATCTGCCTTTGTCTTCTTTTTGTCATCAGTATAGTGAAGTCGTCCTGAATGGTGCAAACCTTTTCATGGGCGAATGTGAGTCTGACCTGCTTTGCAGTAATGATTCAGTGAGTCTGACTGGTGCTGCTTGTGATTCGTTGTGGTTTGAGGTCGCTGTTAGTGAGTTTCCTGTTTTATTCTGGAGATTTTCTCCCCTTCTGTCTGCTTCAGCTTGTCATTTCCTGTCTTTGTCTGGTTTCCCTCCTTCTTTGACTGCTTGCTTCTCCTCTTATTGGTTTCACCTGCGTCTTGTTACCTTCCCTTTTCAAACTTGTGCTTTGCGTGTGTGTTGTCAGTCAGTTATGTTCCCTGTGTTTCCTGTGTGCTCAGCCTTTCCCTGCATTCTGAGTTTCTCTGTGTTTTCTTGTTCCCTGCATTTGCTTTGCTTCCCTGATTTTCCTGTAATCCAGCTGTTCCTGCTGTGTTCACTGAATTTGTTTCTTTCTGCGTTTCTCTGTGTTGCCTGCTTTCTGATTCTGTCCTTGCGTTCTTAGCATTTTGTGTATCTGTTGTCGCTGTGTTTCCTCCCAGCCGCCTTTTGGTTGCTTCTCTTCCTTTTCCTAAGTAAATCTATTTAAGTTTCTTGTGTTCGCCCCGTCCCTGGCATCTGTCTGCACTGTGGATCCTCCTTTTTGGAACACTTTAACACATGTTCATTTGACAAAATTAACATGACTTCAGACAACTGTGAGCGAGTCACTTTTCCACTTTTCCTGGTCTCACCAGTCATTTCCTTTCCACACGTCCACGTTTCCTCGTGCTGTCTTAAAAACGGTCAGGTGAAGTAGAACAAAGAGAAAGTCCGCATGCTGAGGAGGTGATCTGACGTGCGTAAAGTAAAAACTTGTTTGAACCAAAGTCATGAACGTTTCCTAAACATAACAAAGTAGTTTATATGTAACCAAACTGAGTACTTTTACACTTTTATTGAGTATGTGAGTATGAGTAAAAGCCTCATCAGCAGTTTTCATCACATCTTCACAGTAAGTCAAAGTACAGAGGTGGTTAAGCTCTTCTCGTTCATTATTAAGGCAAAAAGTAAACTGCTGAACGGATGGAAGGAAGATGGGACTCTTGCAGGTTTTCTTTTGGCCGACACTTCACTGAGTTATGGCTTTGTCATAAATTGATTAACGTTTAAAAACAACCCACTTAAGAAGGGATTCGGGGGGTTCGAGAGGACTCCCTGTGTGATGTGATCATTAATTTGGATTACGGAGATCCTCAAATGCTGATAATTCCTCCGCTGTTGTTTTTTGACAGTGAACTCAGAGGTAATCATAAATCATACTTTTTCATATGAAGCAGGACAAGATGTGCAATCCAAAAGCAATTCATCATGCTAAGAAATGTGTCACTGCTGTGCTCTGTTTTATTCTCTTTTATTCCTCGCTGAACTCAAAGATGGAGAACGTTCATCAGGATACGTGAGATTTCTAGTGCTCAGGTTAGAACGAACAGGAAAATGAACTGTCGAACTGACTTTGAGAGAGAGAGACAGAGGCAGAGGGGGGAGGGGGGTCAGAGAAGGAGCACACAAGCAGAGATGCATAGCAGCAGTAATAATACCAGAAGTATCGATAATGACAATGAAGTATACAGAAGGTATTATGGTGATTTTGATAACAATAGTAGTAACAATAATGGTAGTAGCTGTACTGAGTCGTAACAGATTTAAATCAGATTATGACTAAACAGTAGTAACTGCAGTAGGTTTTGAGCAGGACGACAGCAGGACCGCAGCAGGAGGTCCAGTCATGATGGATAGGAATCTGTGGGACAAGAAAGCACAGGGACTCCAGGGAAGAAGTTGAGTTAGTAATATGCATTAATGGGACATGAATGCGTGCAGAAGGGGAAGGAATATGTGGGTTAGTTAGAGGTTTTGGCTTCATTGTTTCAGGTCACGGACGACTTTAATGACCTCAATTCTTAAGGACGATGTACCTGCGGGCCAAACAGTAATCTCCTGGCACCCTGCAGAGACACTGAAAGGAAGTCACTCTGAATGGAACAACTGCGACCTCTTTCTCCTGCTGCTTTTCTTCTCCCATGGACCCAACGAGCACCGTCACATTTGCAACAGAAGCTGCAATCAGGAGCGGCGGCAGCGGCGGCAGCAGCGCCGTGTTCTAACCAGATGATTATCACTCTGTCTTTCTAGGATTGTATTTAAATGCTGGAACAAGCGCCCTACAATTAAAGCCAGCCCATGTAGGATTATTCAAAGTCAAATGAATAGTGTGAATAGCAGTGACGTGCCTCCGCCTCTGCAAGCTCCTTTCTAAAGGCTTATTTCATTTCCTCTCGCTGTGGCTGTCAATGCCCAACTTCTCACTGTGCCTCGGGTGGGGGTTTCTCATTTTTAACAGGGATTTGAGGAAGGGAAGAAGCACTAAATCAAGTTAAAGTAAAAATATGGGTCCTGTTCACATTATTGCTGCAGAATTTAAGGATCCTTTTGCTATTGAAAAAACAAGTGTTTATCAGCGTTTAATTCGGCGATAAAGCAAATCTCAGAAGCTCAGAGGTCAATAGATGCAACAAAATAAACATAAAATGTGAAAAGGAATACCATTCAAAAGCTGAGAGTCCAGACTTTATTCTAATGCTAAGATCGTGCTGAGATTCAGTCAGCGACGCTTCTTCTCCATGTGAGTTTGTGGCGTTTATTGATCCGCTGATTGTTCCTGCAGCTGTTTCTGTCTTGAAATGGTTTGGAAGATGGAAGGATTTGTTTGTTAAATGTTAAGAAAGTAAACATGACTTCTCTGACGGTTAACTCTTTCAGTATTTAGCCCAGACCACAATGTTTTTCACTGTTTTCCACAGCAGCTTCCTCACTTTAACAGTTTTGAGCTGAACGCTCGTCAGACACCCTGTTTCCATTGAGAAGAACATCAGATGCAAATTTGTACTTTATCTTCCTGCCCAGCAGTGCATTGGTCCGGGCGCCATACACGACCGCAGCGAAGACGATGTCTGCTTAAACAGTCTGCTGCGTTATAAAAGGAACACCTACAAATAAAATGAAGTGCATGACATGCAAGAAACTGCTTTTTGTGCTTTTTGTACCAACAAGCTACAGAAAATCCCAGATGAAACAGGTTTTTACTGATGTTCTGCCCCTGAGCAAGGCAGTCGACCTGCAGGCTGCTTCAGTGCTGCGCTGTGTCTGGTGCTGCCCGCTGATCCGGATCAGTTTAGCAGCAGAGCTCTGCAAATGCATTCAGTGTTGCTGTGAGGAAACCACTGAGACTTTTAACTGTGCGTGTGAAGCCTTCATACTGCTGAAGAGTGTGACGCCATGTGCTTCACCAGGCAGAAAACGTGGGGTGAAACCTCCAGTGTTCAGAGTTTTGTTCAGTCTAAACCGCTGATCTTTGAACTAATGATCGACTCCTCATCTTTTGGGATCTGTGGTGCTACACAGAAAGGCATATAGACGAGGTAAAGCAGGACCGCCTACAGCCCACTGAGGCACAGAGGGGCGTTGAGCTGAACGCCAACGCCAGAGTCCATTACAGATCGTTTAACGTTCTGAGTACCTGTACTCACGATGAAGCTGACTCAAGTTTATTCTTTCAGTTAAGAACTGTGTGATCGAACACTTCAACCTGAAGCTCGGCTCATCTGAGGCTGTTCTGTAAATAGTTTCCTGATAAAGAATCAATACAGCAACTTCTGATCAACAATCAACAATTAGCAATTTCAGGCTTAAGTTGACATTTTTCAGTGTTTTTATGAAACGAATTTACACACACGTTCACTGTAAGCCCAGATGTCCCAGGTTTCCACCTGTGCTTAAACGCAGCATAAGTTTGTAGATCAGTGTTTGTGTGTAGCAGTCGTACACATAGGAAGGTTTCTGGAGGTGAAACACATGTGTGGTTTAGTGGTTCATGAAATCCGAACCGGTCAGTCTGTGTTGACGGCTGCAGCTGGCCAGTCTGACACACACTCTGACACACACTCTGACACACACTCTGAAAAGGTCACATCATCACATCACGATCCAATAGCATTGAAATAATTTATCTCTCGTTGTTAATGTGCACGTTTTACCTGCAGTCAGACAAAAGAAAAGTGCTGATCAAGTGCAGAATCTCAGATCTGATACTTGATTCAACAACCAGTCAAACCTTCATACGTACATACGCATACACGTAAATAAATTTATAATTTACTTTTATTTGTACTTCTGATGCTAAGAAGATTCCTGGCCAGAAAATGACTTCTGATTCTTGTGATCAGATACCACCTGAAGACCTGCCAACTCACCTGCACAGCTGACTGTGATCCTGTCATCAACTGCACCTCCTACCTGCAGGACAGGAGGACGGGTTCATTCTTCCAATCCACAGTCACCTGGACGCCTCTCTGTGTGTTTGTGCTCTTCCTGTTGACCTTCGAGTCATTTGTACTTCCTTGTGGCTCAGGTCGAGTCCTGCTTCCCCTCTGTTTGCCACGTCCATCTCTCCGTGTGTTTGTCCCTGAATCATCCGTCTTCCTGGATTCAGTCCTGAGCCAGACCCGTTCTGCTGCTCAGCAGACTCCTGTCACTCACCTGGCACACCTGTCCTTGTGGATCCCTGATCATCACTCCGCCGGACTCCTGCAGCTCACATTATCCTCTGTTCTCCATTGTGGGTCCATGAAACCGAGCACATAACAGGAAGAACGTAATGAAGTAGAACTGAATGAAAATAAATGTGAGCAAGTGTTCAGAAAATACAGTTTTACTGTTCATGTAAATGTACACACATTAAATGTTACAGCCTTAATAAGAGAGGCGGACTCGTCTTGTCTCAAGTGATGATGATGATTTGCAGAAAGCTGCAGTGGATCCTCGTGCCGTGAAAACCCCAGATGAGCATGTGTTGTTAATCACTGCAGGGGCTCGGGGACTTTACGTGGACATGTAACATAAACTCCTTATTATTGCACAGGTGACTCAGCATCTCAGATCAGCCCCTCATTATAACAGAAAACGTGGATTATGAGGGATCAGATCATCTGTTGGACGCGGCCGCACCTCGTCAGGGCCGCGGTGGAGGAACTTGCAGTGGGGAGATCAGTGGTGAACCTGCTGAACCAATTCACGGTGTGCTGCACGCTAAAAACTGGTTTAAATCCCAGGAGAACGACATTTAGCCAATTAGCCCAGTTTTAAATGGGTCCACTGTTAAGAATAACAACTTTGTGCTTATAATAAGTCACTGCAAATAACCCAAACTGTCATGGAGCTCGTTTTAATGTCTGACTGTCAGTCCATCATGCTGGTTCACAGCCAATCACAGTGTATCACGGCTGCAACCTTGACCTCCCTGAAAATTCCTACCATGAGCATTGTTTTCTGACAGGAACAGACTTTTCCACTCCTGTGAGAGACTTCCTGTATTTGTTTCCTGTGTGAGCGCCTCTCACGCGTTTGAAACCGGCAGGACGTGGTCGGAGAACGTTAGTATGATCCACACTGTTGGCTCAGTTATCTCTCACTCACGCTCTTACAAAATCAGGAAATGTGACCTTTTACTGAGACCTGATGCTGGACAAAGCTGAAGCACAGCATCAGGAATAAATTAGGAAGGAGTCGTGTTTTGTCTTTTTCTTGTTTTCCTCGGCCATCGGTCTCTTCCTCTTTACCTTGTGAAGAGACGTCATTGAGGTTTGCCTGCTGTGAACTTCTGTCGTTATCACTGGGGGGTATCGATGTCTTTATGCCCTTTCTGTACTCTAACCAGACTAAATTGATTTCCCAGATTGGATTCTGATCTCTGTGTTTACTTGTGCCTGCCGATGCTCCTTGCTGTATTATCTCAGCCTTCATCGCCCTCGCTGTCTGCCCTGTCTCAGCTAAATGGGTGGCAAATTAATCCTGTTTCTGTTGATCTTCTAATCAAAGGACAATCACACATCATGCCAGGTCATCATTAAAGGTCAGCGCAGTCGGCAGGTGAGCAGACGCAAAAGCAGCCGATTTGCAGATAAATAATCCAGTCTGTGATAACAGTTGTCTCATTATGACTCGTTTGACACACAAAGTCAGCAGTGATGATGCGTCCTGCTGAGGAAAGGCTGGAGTTCAGCTGCTGTGGATACCAGTTTGTCCTCACTCAAAGGCACCAGCAGTGGAAGAAGCATGAAGTAAAAGTACTGGCACCACAGTGTAAATGTACTTGAGTAGAATATTGTTTTTGTTCTGGTATTAGCAGCATCAGCTGTGAGAGTAAATTTATTATCAGCTTCATGTAGTTAAAGTAGACAAAAACTGCACAGCATTAATCAGTAAGGCCGCGAGATCTCGCCGAAGCGATTCAAGTAAAGTCTTACAATGATGTGATTATTTTTCAAACTGCATCTTGTGCTTCGAAGAGAAGCTGGAGAACGACGGTGACGTTTACTATCATGTTTAATGGCTCCTTCATCACAAACTGGGCAACACTAATGGAAGTGTTGTTGTTTATTCATTAAAATTAACATTTCAATTTGCCGAGCGTTCGTGCTGAATTTACTCACCGTTGTTCACTCAGATGGAACACTGAGAATAATATGATCAACTTTGTTTTCACAGCATTAGAATCAGCTGTGTTCCTCCTTCATGCAGTATATTTCAGTGTTTTCTACTTCCTGTTTTCCTGACTGGTATTGATGTGTGTTTTATTCTTCTGTAAAGGTGTTGGGGTGACTCATGGTGACATTTAAACCAGCAGAGTTTTCTATGGGGGATGAGGAGAAATCCTGTGACCCGTCAGCTCCAGCTAAGATCTCAGGAGGCAACAGAAAACTCCGAGCACTCGTGTTTGTGGAGAAGAAGAACACGTCAACCTCAAGGCTGTAGAACTTGAAAATGGAGTTTTGCTGCACGATTTTGTGTCTGCACGTCAGCGTGCTGTCAGCGGAAGAAACTGAGGACACGTTCACTTGACTCCATCTGTTTTTGATGTTGTGTTAAGGAAATGAATTATTAAAAATACACACTCGTTTGGAATATAATATTTTATTATCAGAATCTAATCCATTTCTTTTGTTGCTTAAATTGCATCCTTGAAAGAGACACGTCCTGCATCGTGAGAAAGCATCGTGTTCTGGTAGCGGTAATAAGGTCGAGTCCCAGGGTCCACGGGGCTGTCCAGGGTAAAGTCTAGAGGAGAACGAGGGCAGCATGCTGCAGACTCTGCCTGAGGGAATACATTAAGATTGAGTTGGACAGGAGAAGCCCAGAGACATCAGCCAAATAAATGAAGAAAAAGATAAATAAAACATGGAGGCAGCTGGTGCGAACGTTTACGTGCAGCTCAGCCCCTTATGGGAGCTGGGATGTGTGCCTGCCGTGATTCACAAGTGTCTAACTGTTTCTGTCAGACCAGTGGCGGATCTACATTGAATTACTCCTCGGGCGAGACCCCCTCCGAAAGCAATTAAGAAAAACAAAAACGTGCAGGAATTATAGGCCTGTATTTATAATATTATGAATGAAATGTGCCTTATATGGAAGAAAGTCAAGGTATGACTGACTTTAGCCATTTTATACAGTGGACTCGCCCCCCGCCCGAGACCCCCTCCCCTTTGCCTTTCTCACACACAGCTTCAGTGCACAGCACCTTCTCAGCAAGCAGGGGGCGCCAATTTTCCGATTCTCCACACGGTGATATAAAAAACAATAGAAATCCATGTAGCGGCACAGATTTTTTCTTTTTTTTCCAAGCACTCGTGCCACCCCCCTTGTGTCATGAAAAAATGCCGCCCTGGGTGGCTGCCCGGTTCGCCCGTGCCTGAAACGCTGCTGTGTCAGACGGTGGGACGAAGGACCTCGTATTGTGTATAGTGTCTCAAAGTGCCGTCCCATTCGTCCTGCGGCGTTTAGAGCCTTTACGCCCCGTCTCGCCCTCAGCAGGCTGTTCAGGTTCAGGTTCAGGTTCAACGCTTTGGGCATAGAGTGCAAGATGAGGTTTGAGTCTGCAGGATCAGCTTGCAAAGTGGCTCAGCTGATCCAGACAGAAATACTCGAGTGAACGACAGAGGAAGAGTGAGAGTGTACAAAACATATCACGCTTTAAAGGTTCTGTGTGGAGGATTAGGAGGATCTGTTGCAGCAATGGACTCTAATCTTCATGAAGATGTTTCCATCAGTGTGCAGTATGGCTGCATGCACACACACGGCTGTGACTCTAAACGACTCCTGAGCCTTCCAACCTGACAGATGTCTTCATGATTCATCACAAACACACATCCTGGGACAGCAGAGTGCAGGCTGAGGAGCATCGACAGGCAGCCTCTGCTAACATCACCGCCACGCTGAGGTAAACACTTCACTTTACTCCACACCACAAGACCTTCTGAGGATATGAGACTGTACTGAGTGATTCAACAAACGCTCCATTCAGCTCCTCTCCTGCTGTGCACGCACTTTCTGGGTATTTTATTTCTAAATTACCCAGTAGGTGGGGAAATTACTTCCACAGACGAGTTTTGTGTGGGAAGGAACTGTGGGAAAATGAAATCATCTCAGCTGTTTTTATGACTGTCTTGTTTTAATGGGACGCGCTCAGTGAGACGCAGCAGATTCAGAAGCTTCCCATAAAGATCCCTGTGTGCGACGGCGCAGATGGCGACCAAAGCAACATGTGAAAACTCTTATCAAGCTCTTCTACCACAACTTCATTAGGTTTTTGGATGTTCAAGCAGTAAGTCATTGTGACTGACTGCACGACTGCACTCACGTGGTCTCATTAGACCCCTAACCCTAACCCCTGACGCTACCCTCTGTTACATGAGGTTACATCACAGCAGGCCTCCTCCCACAGGGAAGACATCATCTCCAATGGACACCACACCTTCACTCTGAAGTGTTCAGCATGTTGTGTAGACAACTCTGCTCCTCTGAGCTGACACACATTTAATAACAGCAGAGCTTCTCTCTGGGGAAGCTGAGTTACAGGCCGACATGGGTGTTCATTCAGACTCGGGAGGATGAATAATCTGTGCGCAATTATATGCAAAAAGACGGGGAACAGCAGTAATTGGCACCTGATATTCCCCTCTTGCCCTCCTCCAACAGAGCTGAGTTGGAGTAATCTCGACAGCAGGGCACACACACACCCACAGATAAGTGCGACTCGAGGAGAAGCGCTGGGAGTCTGGAGATACGAGAGAAAATGACACAAATTCACTGTCAAACACACATTCAGGCACTGACGGACACCAAATCCTTTCTGCTGCTTTTCATGCTTATTGCTTTTCCTGCTGTTCCACACGGGGACGAGGACATTATCAGGACATTAACGTTCAGAGACTGCTTTACAGTAAAATGTTGGAGGTGAGGCTCCGTCTGCGTCGTTTGCTCCGGATGCTAAGTGCTTCAACTTCAAAGTCCACGTGTCAACACAGACACATACTTGCAGGTTACAGCGTGTTCAGTCTGTCCCCCTTAGACATTACTGCAGAAATACTCCATTCATATTTGGCTGCTACCCTAATACACGTATTGACCTACAACGGGTTCATCATGAGTCCTGATCTCAGAAAGACTTGAGATCCAAACTGTTTCCACACTTCTGATCCGTGATGACCTCATCTGTATCTCCTGGATGATCACCTGCTCGATGCTTTGAATGCTCAAAGTAAAGGTATCTCAAGCACGTATGAACGTTTTTTCATCGCGTTGCATCAGTCCTATTGGATTGTTGATCACTGAATCGATGCACTGTTCCACATGGATGTCGACCTGCTGTCCCGTCTGTAGAACCTGAGTCACAGAATGAACCAGGCCTCATCAGAGCTAAGTGGTTCTGCAAACGTTCACGGGTTAGTTTGCCCCACCAGCACATTCGGTGCTTCCTGCGTCCGTGCAGAGGGTCTGGATCGGTTTGCAAAGATTCAGCAGTCCAGTCTGAAGGTTTATGAAGCCTTAAAAGACCCCACACGAGGGACTTACTCTCCTTCACAGCCACATTGTGAAACTCTGCTGAATCCATGAAGGCAGCACAGGCCGACAAGTCGAAAGGTATTAGATTGTGCTCAGGACTCCCTGCTGTGACAGTGTAGGAGTCTCGCTGAAATGAACGTGGAAGCCTGTGATTTGAGTTATTGTCAGAATGAAAGGGCACTTCAGTGCTGAACGTGGCCTTCACGTCGAGAAGTGAAATAACTAAACCACATTACCGACAATGAGCACTTTAAACACCACATTATATGAACAGTAACTTGACACTGAAGCCGAGCTCACAGTACTTGACTTTTAAGGTCCTGACAGGTTTGAAATCAGACTGAATCACACACACACACACACACACACACACACACACAGGGTTCCTACTAGTTTTTCTCCTGGCTGTAAAACAACAATCGGTACGAGACAGTCTGAGAGAATACGAGTGTCGTCCCAGCTGTCTGTCAGACTGCTGACGAGGTGGCGTCTGTCAGAGGACCAGCAGACGAATCTGTTGTGTTGCCTTCGTTTTAGTGTCCGGACCGTCAGGGCGGGTCAGCTGTAAACTGTGGTTCCTTCACAGCTTGACTCTGTTTTTCGTATTCAGACTGTCGCTGCTCTGTGGAGTTTCATTAGAAACAGACAAGCTTTCGTTTCGTCCAGCATTTCCCACCAACATCCTCAGAACAGTTTGACAGCTGCTTTGTTTAAATCCACGCTTACTTGCTGTAGCATTCGTCTTCTTCTTCTTCTTCTTCTTCTTCTTCTTCTTCTTCTTGTTCTTCTGCTTCGTTCTTGTCTTTATCTCCTTCACTGCCTTTGCTGCTGCATTTCCATCCCTGTACATCAGCTCACAGTGTTTATGTGTGGACTCCAGTCAGTAGGAGGTGTGTCCTGTACAGCCACTGAGACCATAAAGATTTGAATTAGTAACTTAGATTAATACACGCAACATAAATGATCACACAGCAAACAAAAACTGTCAAACACAAACACAGAAAAAGAGCAAAACGAAAAGTGTTGTGTCTCAGCAGGAAGACAAATAAACCGAATTCCCAAAACTTCAGACTGTTCCTTTAGCTTTCTCTCTGAGTGAACGTGGTATGACCTTGTGCAGGACATTTCAATGACATGATGAATAATTGATGGTAAAACAAAGACTTGACGTGAAGAGTAAACAGCTTTGCTCTCGTCCTTCGCAGCAGCCTGAACTCACAGCCGTCAGGACTGAGTGTTTGGTAAAATAAAAGCTAATTAGTGACACACCTGACACACCTGTGACAGCTTCCAGCGTCTCTTTGCTTTTTGCAATCGGATTAAAGTATTTGTATTAGTATTAGTTTTTGCTGAAGTGAGTCAGACTGAAGTGGAAACCAGGACTGACCGATGCTAACGCACACATCTGCTGTATATACGTACATATCCACACGTACGGGATGCACGACAGCAGGCAAACGGCAGCTCCCTGTCCTGACGCCGACTACGCCCCCTTTAGGGTGGAAACAACAGCTGCAAGAGTTCCAGAGTCACGTTCAAAACTGCTGCTTCACATGCTGAAAGTCAAACGATTAAAAAAACCTGTGCAAACTCACTCAGCACTTTTTAGTTACTGAGGAAATGAAACGTGTGCTGATGCAGCCTGCAGGTCTGAGTCTGAGTGATGATGGAAAAATGATGTCCAGTTTGGTTTAACAGTCTGTCCACTCTGAAGACCCTGGACCGTAACCCTAATCCACGTCAGCCGAGCTGAACTAACGTCTCCTGATGAAACCTTTGAGGAAGAAAAGTAAACTGACTGTTTTCTACTTCCCTCAGCTCGTAACGTTGGCGTAAAGGTGACGTAAACAGCTGGGCGTGTCCTCCTGTCAGCCGCTCACCTGCACACCTGACTCTCATCGGTTCTGCTCTTACTTGTTCCACCGTCGCCTGGTTATAGCGTCTCCTGAGTGGTATTCAGTCAGACTCTTCTTGGATCGGACGTTTTGTTCTCTGCTCGCTCTGCCTCTGACGCCGCTCTTTTGGTTTGTCTCTGGATTGAAAGTCTTTGTTTGGACTTGTGGACCGAAGTTTTGTTTGTCTGTTTTTGGACTTTGTTTTTGCACTCACCTGTCGCCCGGACTCGGGTTGTTTTCCTTCGGATGCGTAAGAGAATTCTGGCAATCTGTTTGTGTGACAGACAGACAATCATTTCATTCAAGTCGTCATACTTTTATTCAGTCTTTGCTCATCTGTGCACCTTTGATTGAAAAGCTAACAAAGACACGTCAGGCAGGCGCAGAGGTTGGAGAAGCTGCTTGTGACCGGAGGGTTGCCGGTTCGATTCCCCCTGGACTGGCAGGAAAAATTTGGGTCTGGTGGAGTGATTAATAATGCCACCCAATTAGCCGGCCGATGTGCCCTTGAGCAAGGCACTTAACCGTGAATTTGCTCCCCGGGCGCCTGACATGGCGGCCCACTGCTGCTGTGTGTTTCACTGCGTGTTGCATGTGTGTGTGTTTCAATCAGAGATGGCTTAAATGCAGAAGTCATTTCCCAGCTTGAGATTAACAAAGTAAATAAAATTTAAAAAAGAAAAAGTACTTTAATCATAACAGTCAGTCAGTTTGTAGGACCATTTCAGGTTGTAAACCCTCATTTGGATTTCTAGCACTTATGCTGGTCACATAGAAGCAGAGTGGGTGGGAGATGGCCGGCTGTGGCTATTTCCTGGAAGCAGTACGCAGAGGATTGTTCGTTTAATCTTTTGGAGGTCTATTGGAGGGCACTGACCGTGTGTGTCTTTTGGCTGGTGTGTGTATTATCCACTCACACTACACACTCCTCAGCAAGGTGTTTAACCTTCGTGTGGCTGCTGAGCAGACAGTCCATTCTGTGCAGTTTACAGTCGGCTCAGCCATGACCAGAAATTGATTTCCGCCACTCGTGTAATATTTCTTTGTAAAACATCATGACATTAACAGTCTTCAAGTGTAAATTTGTCAGGGAGGCTGGATTTGAACGTTTCCCCAAAAGCAAACGTAACCTTCGCTGTCCTTCCTGCCACATTTATTAAAGTTCCTCTCGAGCTGTCGGCCGGCTGAAATATCTCCATCAGTATCACATTTGGCAGCAGTGAGCCAACTGGTTCGTTAAATTAGTGGCTGAGGAAGAGTGCGAGGAGCGAGAGCTCTGTGGCTGTTTGCAAGCTGGTAACCAGCAAGATTCCCAGTTTGCTTCCTGAGCATTCGACAAGCAGTTCAGCATGTTCACATGGGGTCAGAATGACAGGCTACTTTGTCTTTCTGAAAACTCAGTCTTCTTCAGTTCTCAGTTTTTCTCTGTTGTATGACGCACAGAGAGCTCAGATTTCACATCAGAGTCAGCCGTCAGATAGCCATCACACGTCATCTCCGCGATGTGTTCAAGTGCAACTTTGAAGTGAAGACTTGAGGTGATGCGAGGTGACACGAGGCGTTTGATCAGTCCGCCCGTCTGCTCTTCTTCCTTCAGGTTGGCTTGGTGTCAAAGTCCTGCCAACGTCAGTTCAAAAGAGTCAGAATTAAACGCAACATGAATTCTCCAGAGAGAAGAATACGTCTTGGATGTGACGCGTTTCAGCTGGGAGACGTAGCCTGTACGAGCGGCCAGTTTCATAAGCTCTCTGAGCGTTAAGTCTGGTTTAGCTGCCTCATTAACTCATCATAAAACACACGTTCACAGGAGTTGGAAACAAAATGAAACTCGCCCAAATCGTCTTGGTTTGTCTTTCCACCATCACTTCTGGTTTGGACCAAATAAATCCTCAGCTCACCGAGTGAGATGTGAAAATATTCCTGTCCTACACACCGTTTTCTACTGATGTCCAACTGTCCTCTGCTGCTTCACGTCTCTCGTCCCCGTGTGACCGGTCTCCTCGTCCGACTCGTCGAGTCGTAGTCCTCATCTGAGCTGCTGTAAACCACCTCCATACTGTGTCCCCTGTCCTCAAACTGGTCTCTGAGGTTGGGTCCCAGTCTGGTGTCCAGCTTTGTTCAGCAGGAGGCTGTTGAGCCCCCTGTGATCCAAGGTCACAGTCCAGTCAGCTGCAGGGCCGTTAGCTCCACAGCTAACTGAGCTAACAGCAGCTGCAGCTAAAGATAACTGCAGCGCACAGGGCAGCTGGTGGCCACTCTGCTCATCTGGACTCTGTATTTTGGAGAACATAACTGGGAATATTTTCCGAGTTTATTGTAATAAATAAATATTTGTCAGTTTTCTGAAGAAACCCGTGTCATATATATTCTGCAGAATTACATTAGAGCAAAGCATAACAAAAGTCAGTACCTGCCAAGGCACAATTTATTAGACCTGGCAACAGCTGCTCAGCATAACTTTGTTTTAAGGGAAACTTTCCTGAAGTCTAAAGCACAAACTGCAGTAAAAAGGAATCAGCTGCATCTGTAGGTGTACTTAACCTACAGCGCTGACCAACAGCAACAACGAGGACGATGTGGGCGCTTCCCGTCCAACTGCTTCAGAACTGCTGCAAAACATGCAGAAGGTGAAAACCCACTGAAGACACATTAGTCCTCCTTACGTGCAGTACAGAAACTAATGCTGTGTACTGCAGGTATTCAACCCAAAGCAGGTCGTCACTTCCTATCAGCAGAGCTTTCATCCATTCTTCCATCATGCTTCTGATTTGCAACAGCTGACAGATTGTGAAGAAACTGTGATGCTGCCCAGATAAAGTTTTCTGTTAATGCAAAGTACATTTACTCAAGTACTGCACCTAAGTACAAAACTGAGGAACTTTACTTGAGCATATCCAGATTATGCTCCATTCTCTCGCTGCTCTGAGACAAACACTGTACAACTAATACTTGAAGTACATGAGTCTGTCAATACTGTGTACTTTTAAAGGATCACAGTACTTGACCTTCTCCTGTCTCTCCCCCCCTCCTGTCTCTCCCCCCTCTCCCTCCCACGCGGTCACAGCAGAAGGTGGTCTACACTGAGTCTGGTTCTGCTGGAGGTTTCTGCCTGTTAAAGGCAGTTTTTCGTCTCCACTGTGGCCGAATGCTGACTCAGTGTGGGGTTTTGTCCTGGGACCTGATTCTCTTCTTTTTGGTTGTTGTTGTTGTTTACACCCCTGTAAAGTGTCTTGAGATGACTGTGTTATGAATTGACGCTCTAAATAAAATTGAATTGCACTGAATTGAATTGAACAAACACTTCTCTGATGTATATGTATCCATATTTACTAAACTCTTCTTCGTCGTCTTGGGGACCCCCGTGAAGAAGCACTGAGCTGTTCCTGACCAATCACGGGCCATAAACATGCGGATCGTGCACAGTTCTGGATGTTTGAACATCATTTAGCCCAGGAGGATAAGAAGTGTGTGACTCCACTGCAACGCAGCACTGCAGTCGCTTCTTCTGCCCTCTGATTACAGCCGAGGTCGGCCAGGAGCTGCTGGGTCCACCTTGAGACGTGTGCTGGTGAGGAGGTGTGGTCATTCTTTATGTTACACTTGGAAAATATCAGCTAACCAATCAGGTAACAGGTACCTAATGAGGCTCTGATGGCTTTTTATTTAGAGCAAAGTTATGCATTAAATGAGTGTGAGAGGCCAGTGGCTCCCAAAGCATCAGTGACCTTTCATTTAAGCTGTGATTGAACGCAGGCACAAGAGCCTCACAGTTAGCACAAGTTATAAACTAATTATCTTTGTTTGTTCATGAAGAATGACTCCAGCAGGTAGCCAGAGAATAAATACATAGAGGTTTTCTGCAGTTATTTATTGTGTTTAAAGCCAGCTGTCGGTGGGGATTAAAGATGTAATGTGTCACGTTTCTGCATTAAAATGTCTGCCAGAAACTCGAGCTTTGAAATGTTTTGTTGTGTTGTGTATTCGCGTCATTCCAGAGTAAATCTGTCGTTGTGTCATGCCTGGGTTTTTGATATGCCTTGTCTTTTGATTTCTGTCTATGTGCCATGTTCCATGTTTGTCTCCCATGTGTTTTTTCATGTTTTAAGTTCAGGTCATGTTACTTGTGTTTCCATGTTTTGTTTGAGTCCATGTGTCATGTTCCATGTGTGTGTCTTGTGTTTCCATGTATTATGTTAAAGGTTTTTGTCATGTCCTGTTTTATTTTGAAAGTGTCTCTTCCTCTGTGTGTCCTGTTTTCATGTAGCTTTGCTTTTAGTTTTCCTGATTGCTTTCTCCCTCCTGATGTGTGTCACCTGTGTCTCGTTGTCTTGTCTATTTAGTCCTTGTCTTCCCAGTCACTGTTGTTAGAGCGTCTGCATTTTTTTTTTCCTCCATGCTATGCCAGGATCTGCTTTCTTCCCCATGCCATGCCAGGAACATTTTGTTGTTTTTGCCTTGCCATGCCATGCCTAGTTTTTCCACAGTAAGTGTGCTTTTGTGTTTAGTTTAGTTAAATAAAAGACAAGTGTTTTTGGACCTCCACCACGCCTGCCTGCCGCCTCCTTTTTGACTCTGCATCGGGGTTCAGCTAATTTCTGCGTCAGCGACGCCAACACAATCATGACACGTTGTATTGGAGCCCACGGCGCGTTTGGTTTCCTGTCGCCGTAGCTTCCAGGAGAATCACAAAGTGAGGACGGAAGTCAGTGAAAACACCAACTCGTCTGTGAACTCATCCGACCACTTGAACGTGTGTGTGAAGCCTCCTCGTTTTAGAACCTGTAGCTTCTCTGTAGCAACAGACTTTGGGTTTTGTAGTCCAACACGAGCTCATTGGACCGGATGATGATGAGCTTCAGGTGACGAAGCTCTCTGCCAGTCAGGAGTCTGGCCTGCTTCGTCCATCTGCAGAATTAATTCATCACCGTCACGTTCTTGTTCATGGTTGTTAACTTGCTTCTTTCATATGCAAATACTTCAGGTTGAAGGAAGTTACCGTCTCCACGCAGAGACGTGAGCTCTTTGTCCCCAGCGTCTGTCTTTTAGATCTTAAGATCTTTAAGATCTTTTAGGTCTGATTTGGTATTAACGCTGTGATGTGAAGTCTTATTGTCTGTAAAGTTTGTGTGTGAAACTTGGCTCTCGTCACAGAAGTTTTTGATCTCAGTCTCAGTCGTGCGGCGGCGTTTTGAATCATTTGGAGAGAAGAGCGAGTTTTATGAATTAAACATAACAACAAGGAGAACCAGCCTTAAGTTGGAGCGCACAAAGCATCAGTTACTGTGTGAGAGGATAAAAACCGTTTTACTCGAAGTTTGAACTTCATATCCAGCTGACAAACTGGGTCAGGTTGCTTCTTTAATGTCTCCAAAGTTAGCTCGCCTGAACGCAGCATCTCCACCCTCCTCCAACTGAATCCTGTAAATCTGAATCACCGTTTCACACCACGTTTCAGGAGGCGCACACAGAAATCGTACGAGCTCGTCTGCGGGACAACAGGTGTGTGCAGGTACACAAACCCGTCCAGGACGCTCCGACAGCCAGGTGTGATGTGTGATGGTCTCTGGTATGGAACATGTGACCTGTCACGTCTCTGACGGCTGCTGTAATGACGGGGGCGGCTCTGCTCTCTGGAGCTGCGAGCGTCTGGCAGCACTGAGGGCTTCATTACGGGAAATCCAGTCACACACTTCAAATCCTGCAACATGCGTTAAGAAATTTGCAGTAACAACGTGTTCTTATGGAATCGAACGGGAACCTTTTGTGTGAGACAGAAGCAAATGTGCATCATTTATCAGTTTGGCTCAGCGAGTGTCCTCGAGTCCTGAACGCTCTACAAGTCACTCGACTTCGGCCTAAAAAGTAAAAATGAAAGAGTTTTTGTAACGCTCCAAAGTCTCGTTTTTCATTTCCCTGAAGGTCGTTTTTCCCTCTCCAGTCGCGCTGTGTGATGTAAGCATCCTGTGAAAGTGACAGGAAGGAGCTGCGACACAAACGAGGCGACATGAAGTGACAGGACATGATCTGGACCACACTGAACAACATGTCCCACACGCACGTCGGACAGCTTCAGGGCCCCGCTGCACCTGTTGGCCTCCACCAACCAGGCTGCGTGCTTTCCTGAGGTGAGTCCTGAGCAGCAGCCGGAAAGACAGACAGACAGGTCAACAGGTGCTGGGTAGACCTTCACCTTAACCACGAAGGGCCAAACCGGACAACAGGAAACATTCACACACACACACACACACTACAGAGGAAAATTATGGAAAAGAAGAGCAAACAATCCATTTGACTCACGTGTTCTCATCATCATATTATTAGTCGGGTTGTTACGAGTGACGACAGGATCAGGATTATTCAGTCCAGAATCTTTCGAGTCTCATTCTGTAAGTGGACACTAATAAGTACGACTTTGTATTCCATAAACTCCAGATGGAAGATGAAGGTTACTGATTTGTATGAAAAAGAACTTGAGAATTAAAAATGAAGAACTTTTAAAATCTTTCTGGCACGTCAGTAGCCGAGTGTTTCACCTGAATGCCACCTGCGTGAGCAGCGTTCACGTGTCCTCAGGTCTGCTGATTCAGACTTCAGCTCCATCAGCAGCGCGGTGGTCCCGTGTTTCAGACTCTCACTGATCTGTATTTATGTTCTTGTGTTTGTGTTTGTTGTTACGAGGTGACTGAAACATCCTGTCACAGTCTGGAACTGGACCTCATTTCACCGTCAGGAGCGGCATGTGGCCGCGGCTGCGTTCCAAAGCTGTGGGGACGCACCCTTTCCTGCATCTTCCTGCGTCCTCCTCCACCCCGCTCCGTCTGCCTTCCTGTGGCCTCGTGTGAAAGCTGAAATCAGTCCTGATCACGCTGGTCTCGACCCCTGCGTGTCCTGCTGACGCTCGTGTTTTCTTCTGATCTAAAAGCCAACACCTTCACGCAAACGGCTGACATACTTCATGTTTTCTACGTCACATGTTAAAAAGTGACTCCGGCTCAGACTCCTGCCTGGTGTTCAGCTGCGCGCTGTTCTCATGAATGCAGCCATTCAGAACAACACTTGTTCATAATTGAGCGGAGGAGAGGGATGTTTTTCACTGTTTGTGCACACTGTTTTGGCAGAGAGAACCTGACAATTACAAGAACGCGCGTGGGTGGAGAGTGCGCGTGTGACTGCGTGAGTGTGTGTGTGTGTGTGAGAGAGAGAGAGAGAGAGAGAGAGGAGAGAGAGGGAGGAGGAGGAGGAGGAGGGAGAGAGGGGGCATCTTGCTCTTGTTCTCGTTATTCGGACTCTGTGAGCAGCAGGGACCTGAACGCCACACAGCCACACTTTCTGGTCTTGTTCTCCGCGCAGCGTCGGGTTCCGGAGCCCGCGGAGTGCAGAGGAGCCAGTCACACACGGCTCTGTGCCTTCTCCTCTCCGTCCTCGCTCCTTGTTTCCAGGCTGGAGGAAACTGTTGGACCCTGCCTGACATGATTTATCCGCAGGTGTGACCACATTCCGTGTTTTCTCAAGTATGACATCAGGGCCGCGCGCAGTCTCCAGAGGCGGAATACCGGGCTAGCCCGTCGGAGTTAACGGGGTGCCGCTTGTCCTCCCTCGGCTGACGGTGCGCCTTTTTCTTCTCTTTCTTTTCCTCTGAATTGTCGGCATGGGTGCAACAAGCGAGCGTGGCTGCGTGCCGCGGCGGCAGCTCTGCGCACACTTCGGACGGATGAGGCACCGGTGAATCAGTGCTTTTGCTTTGTGTGTCTGCGTGTGCACCTGCGGGATTACCCAACACCTGTCTTTATCTACGACTGCTTTAATCTGCCGGATCGAGGACAACAATGAACTGGGTTGCTGGGTTCGTGGAACTCTCGTAAAAAGTGTCCTGCACCCTGCAGCGGTTCTACGTTTCGTGGCGGAGCCGCTTGGATCGAACTGTCCGTGTGGAGGAAAACAGAGCACATGATGCGCGGCCGCTCGAATCATCTCCCCGCGGTCAAACCGGGTTTTTCATTCCGGGTGCTGTGGATGCTTCAGGCGTTCGTGGATCTGGCCGGCTCCCAGGAGATTTACGCGCCGCACTCGATCCGGGTGGAGGGCGACGTGACGCTGGGGGGGCTCTTCCCCGTCCACGCCAGGGGGGTCCCGGGGATGCCGTGCGGGGACATCAAGAAGGAGAACGGCATCCACCGGCTGGAGGCGATGATGTACGCCTTGGACCAGATTAACGGCGACGACGAGCTGCTGCCCAACGTCACCCTGGGCGCCCGGATCCTGGACACCTGCTCCCGGGACACGTACGCGCTGGAACAATCGCTGACTTTCGTTCAGGCGCTCATCCAGAAGGACACGTCGGACGTCAGGTGCACCAACGGGGAGCCGCCGGTGTTCGTCAAGCCCGAGAAAGTTGTGGGGGTCATAGGAGCGTCGGCAAGCTCGGTGTCCATCATGGTGGCCAACATACTGCGCCTGTTCCAGGTAGGCTCAGTCACCTCAGCGCCCCCCTTCACACTTATCGTTAGGTTCTTATAGAATCCCCCACCCTCCCCCGTGAGCTGGTCCCTCTCGGTCCGTGTGCCGAGGCTGGATCTATAAAATCACATGCTGGAGTCTATCGGTGTGTGTGTGTGTTTGTGTGTGTGTTCTTGCTCCGCTGTGCTTGTATTTGTTACGTTGTTATGAGGACAAAGCATCTTCCAGTAAGGAGGGAGGATGAACTGCTTTCAGATTCCTGGCCGTTCATACTGACCTTTCTGATCCTGATCAGAAAATGTTAATCTGCTGTTCAAGAAGTCCTCTGAGGGCAGGATGAAGCTCAGATGGTTTCTTATCAGGCGTCTGTTGTCTGGTTTGTTGCTGCTGTCTGCTGGGCCGACTGGGAACAGGATCAACAGGTGACTGATTTGACTCCGGAGTGAGCCTGGACCAGAATCTGGACCAGTTTGATAGTTGGTTGAGCTGAGTGGCATTACAGATGCCAGTTGTATTCGTTGTTTTTAACTTCTCTGGTTTTATTTGATATTTGCTTCCTGTTTAGATGCACAGTAATGCTCAGCTGATTGATTAGCTGTGCTAAAATGTGGTTTGAATGTAGCTGTCAGTACTCCTGCTCAATCTTAGCTGTGGAGGAGGAGAAGGAGGAGGGGGAGGAGGAGGAGAAGGAGGAGGAGCAGGAGGAGGAGGAGGAGGAGGAGAAGGAGCACGAGAAGGAGAAGGAGGAGGAGGAGGATGGGGAGGATGGGGAGGAGGAGGAGGAGGAGGAGGAGAAGGAGGAGGAGAAGGAGAAGGAGGAGGAGGAGGATGGGGAGGAGGAGGAGGATGGGGAGGAGCAGTGCTGAAGAACAGCTCCTGTGCTGAAACCTGTCAGCTCAGCACAGCCCTCGTCTCTGTCACAGCTCCTCGTGTCTTATTGACTCTAGTTGTGTCTTAGTTGTTTATGTGTTTGTTTGTTTTGAGGTGGTGAACCACGTATGCCGTCACTTTGTTACTCTTTCACCTGGTCCAGGTGTTCACACTGACAACAGAAGAACAACAGAAAAGCGAGAGATAAGTGACTGTTAGTAACCACGGCGGCCGATAATCGATGTTTGTTTGCAGTAATAGTAAAACTGTTTGTGTCAAAGTTCAGAATAGCCAGTGATGGAATGTAACTGAGTACAGTTTACTTTCCTTAAGTACAATTTTGAGGTACAGCTCAGATCAGCTCAGTGCTGATAGGCTGTTACTTGTGACGTGTAGCCAATCAGATGGTGTTATGGTGGGCAGGACACCGAGGAGCTCACTCAGGTAAGGGATGGTCAGAAACACGTCACGAGTCTGACCTGATTACCAGCCCCCTCACTGGGACATCAACACCAAACGGCAGGGAAATGTCCACAGTGTGCAGGATGAGGGACTGCAGACGTGGGAGTAAAAATACTGCAGGACTACAAGTTTTACTTCAACCTAATTTATTGTGGGACTGTCACGTTGCAGCAGAGCTGGCAGGTATTAAATGGATCACCAACTTTGCGCCTCTGTGACAGTAAAGTGAACGTTTGAGGACGTCACGTAGATCAACATTTCTCACCAGTTCCTGACACTTTCTGGACCCAACAGCTGATTGTAGTTCAGTAAATGAAGAGGAGGCCTCGCAAAGCTAACGTTGAGCCAAACGGCTGCAAAAGGTCCAGCGTCCTGCGGGAGTGACGTGAGATCTTTCAGGCTTCGCGCTCTGACAGGTAAACAGCCTTCGTCTCATTGAGGACACGTCAGTCATGCAGTCCACTCTAACTTGCTTTAGATCCGCCTTCGAGACTTTGATGTTCCACCAAATGGAATCCAGACGTCCTCCCGTCACGTCTTCAGCCGCTGAAGATGTTTTTCATTTCTTTCTGAGCCATAGCTGAGTTACTTTTGTAAGAGTTTCAAAGCTTTGGCTTTCAGGCCGTGCTAAACTCTGAGCGGCTCAAAGCCGATTCTGAAAAGAATTTAATGGTCAGGATGTTTTTAATAACACACTCTGAAAGGCTGTTTCTCACCGGGAGCAGGAAGTGTTTCTTCTGTCACACAGTTTCCACACACAGCATGAAGATGCTGCCTGTGAAAGACCGTGTAGACCTCACGGCTCATGAAGGGAAAAGAAAATGAATTTTTCACAGATATTTAACTCTTTAGTTTCCTGCACACGTAACAGCAGTTACTGATCAGCTCAGGCATGAGAGACTCCCTCTCTGGAAGCAGTCACATATCTTCCATTTTTATTCACACGAGTTTCTCTGTGATTCAGATGTCTCACATTTTGTGAAGATTTCACTGCAGAGGCCATCAGAAAACCAGTAAGCTGAACTGGTTCAAGTCGACCCTCACTGGAACGAACCAGGAGGGTAATTATTTCCCCTGTGTTAGAAAACTCATCTGCTCCACAGCTGTTTTCCCTCCATTACACCCCTGATGTTCCTAAATGGCCTAATTGGCACCACAAGCACATTAAGGCTGGGCTCTCTGGACCCCTCCAGCCCCCCGGTGGATCGCGGGTCAGGCCAGAGCCAGAAAAAGATTCTTACAGTACATGTAGGGCAGGACGAGGGGGCTGCCAGGGCAGGAATTAGACCAGCGAATGGCAGATTCTCATTTTTTGTGCCAGTAAATCACAGTCTGATTTTACACGCATGTTCATCTTCGTGTTTAGAGTTTGGTCTCGGCCTGCAATAACTGGGAAGCGTCATGAGATAACTTTTGTTGTGAATTGGTGCTATATGAATAAACTGAACTGAATTGAGATCCAGATATTTTCTTAAAGATCAGGAGGTAGTTACTGTGTTATTACAGGGCTCGTTTTCTCTTGACGCTCTGCTCAAAGCAAATCATGTGAACGCTGGTATTTACACGATGGCTGATTCCTCTAAGGGACTGGTGGGTGGTGCTGAGGGTGCACCTGAGAGTGAACCTGAGAGTGCACCTGAGGGTGCACCTGAACAGGAACAGTGTGAACAGATGAAAATGCTTTAATTTTGAATCTGTGCGGTGTGAACTCAGCTGGTCGTCCTTTGGCACAGACAAGGCTGTAACTAAAAATTATTTTCTATTATATATATTCTAATTATTCTATATTATGTTCTCAATCAATCTTTTGGTCTCTGGAAGGTCACAGATTTGTGAAAAACATCAGCCACAGCATCCCGAAGCCGGAAGTGATGCCTTCAGATGTCCTGTTTGCTCTGATAGAAGCCATTTTTGAAGTGATTAATCGATAATGAAGCACACCTGTTCTCGTCACCTGCCTCTTGCTGCCTCAGTTTTCCTCCCATCCAGTTGTTTATCTTCCTCTCTGTTTGTGCTTTTGCTTCATTAGGCCAGAGCGCTGGTGGACTGAGCACAGGTGACGAGCAGATTCGGCCTCATTAAGCCCCCTCTGTCGCTGCACATTATGGACTCCGCTCACTTTGTTAGCAGGAAATCTTAGGGAGTGTGAGAGCAAAATGAAACCTGAACTTCTCTCTTCTAAAAACAAAGCAATTTGACTTGAGCGTCACTGCAGCTTTTTCTGAGCGCTGCTGTTGTTTTCAGCTGAGAGGCCACCTTCACGTGTGCCGCATAATTAGACTGGGAGGACGTGTTCTGGTCCTTACATGGCTGTTAATGGGAGTTAATGGACAGGATGTCAGCTGCAGCCCATTAGATCCACACACAATATCAGTGCACCTTATGTGACAGTATTAATGCTGATAATGGGCTTTGTGTGTCTGCTGCAGAAAACACTCGGAGTTCACAGAGAACATGAAATGTGGTTGGTCACATGGCCGTTAAAGGACAGTTACGCGTCCCATGATGAGAGAAGTAAAGATCAAACCCCAGCAGGATTATTATGGTTTTAGACAGCAGAGGATATTTGAGAGTGGATTTTCTGGAGAAATGTGGAGGAGATGACTGATTAGTTTAATTTGTTACCTCCAAGACACACTTATGAATAATTAAGCAGCTAAATACATAAATACACTTTGTGCCTTTTGTCTCACTTTGAGCCCAGATTTTAACCAGCAAAAGGGCGCTGGCACTGGTCCTAAATGCACCCGCTGCTAATGGCGGCTTCATTCACACTGAAGTGGACTGAAGCTGCGGTGAGACACTGATGGATTATCTCTCTGTTGTCTTGAGTTTGCTTTGTTGGAACTTCTTTACGCTTCTGTTTTTAGTTTTCTGTTGTGATGGCGCCGTGCCTCAGGTTTGGTTTAGTCAGAAGATCATATTTAAGCTTAAAAATCCTGGTTTGCTCGCCTCAAACACAAACTCCTCATCTCGCTAAAAAAATATCCACTTTATTGACACAAAAACAGCCACACAGAGTCCCAGCGGTCGCTGAAATGAGCCGGTTCGGTGGTTGAAACGAGCTCGGGCATTCAAGTTCATTCAAGTTAAAGTTACAGGTTGACTTTAGCTGAGCCCTGAGTCGCAGTTGCAGGAAATGAGACTGATAAGAATGTAACCGGCAGCATTTCAGACCAGCATGACAAGAAGATTGTCCATTCAGACCACAGCAAATGCTGTTAGCGGCGTGGCTGCTACTGCAGGCAGGTTAGCCTCCCTGTGAGAGACACTTTCTGCTCTGCACAGGAAAACAGGCAGCTATACTCTTTATAGGACTAAATATCAAACATAATTCTGCCTGCTGGCTAAGTCAACATGAATGTTGCCTTGCACAAAGTTTAGCCTATTATAAAGGAATCGGTACAAGATTTGGTGACTACAATTCACCTGACAGGCTTAAATGTTTCCCCCTCTGGCCTGAACGAGGCCTGTTCCCACTGACTGGTTCCCCTGAAGTTTGAACTCAAGTTTGCACTCAGAAAGCAGTTAAAACTGAGCACGGTTCGATCTCCCAGGTTAAATGTTGTGTACCTCGTCAGATTTGAAACCAATAATCACATTCCTCAAGACTCAACAGCAACAGCAAGAGATGCTGGTTCTCATAAATCGACATGTGAGTGTTTCCGTCTGTAGTTTAAACGTTAACGTTCTTCATTGTATCACATCAGAATCCATAAATGTCCATACAGACCAACATTTCACCTGTAAAACAATGCAGTGTTAGCCTAGCTGTGACTTAACGTTACTGCATGTCGCCATCAATCTGTGGCAGACTGCAAAGAAACATAAATCAAGTATATGAAAGCAGAGGCGCATCATCAGTTTGCATCATCGTCATCATCCGCAACCAACCTGCTTTGGTCAGACTGCTTAGACTTGAAAAAGGAGGAGATTGCTGAGGCCGGCAGGGCCTCAGGAAGGTCGTGCCAGTTGGACTGCACTCGTGGGTCATAGCAGCAGCAGTCACGGGTTGTCTTTGCTCAAATGACTTGTATCTACAGGGAACATGCAGGGGACGGTGCTTGTGTCGATGTTTCATCTCAGACAGGCCTTAAGTCACCTGTGCACCTGTGCAGTGTCTGCCACACCGTGAGGACGTTCCTGCCAGACAAATCTGCCAGCTCTATTTCACACAGCTCTTTCTGGGACTGCACTGTATTTTTGGCTGCCGCACAAACTCATAACTCTTGGATACACTTTTCTCTGACCTACATTCTCTAAGGAGTGCTGATTCAGGCAAGCTAGTGCTGGTTGTAGATGACCCCACCTTGTGTCTGTCTGTTATTACTTGACAAACACCCACAGGTAAAACCAGACGCAGGGAAGCTCTCAGGAACATTTCTGTGCTCGTGACGGATTTCAGCTTCTTTCACCAGGCAGGAAGCTTCTCTTTCCAGAGACTGTTTGAAAAGATTTTTGATCTTAGCTCACTTTGTTGCCTGTTGCTGTGAGAATCCTACAGTACTGAAAACAAATTACCATTAATGAATATGAATGAGTCATCTCTACAACTCATTAAAAGCCATATTGAGTATTGTTATTCCACACAACACAAAGTTTTGTTGATGATTTGCTGTTGGTCTGTGACACATCATCCATCATCTGATATCATAGTCAAAGTCCTCCTTTATTATGTTTCTGCAGTCCAGACGGAGAAGAGAAGATCAGGACTGCAGGACTTTGCATTGTATTTAGTTTCTTAACAAAGCTTTGGTGGGTAAGCAGTCGGGTTGTTATTGACAGCTTCTGGTCACCCCCAGCAGTTGGTCTATTTGTGACTGAGGACGTGTCCAGCTGCACAGAGCAGACTGAGTTGGGCGGAAGATCCAGGAAGGGCGTCAGTCATATTTAAAGACCCCAAAACAACAGACACCATTAATTGTGTCGCCTGATTAACCATCATGGAAGCACAAAAGTCGGTGAAGAATAAGGCGGCCATCAAATTCTGAGCAAGTCAATGAAACGGTGATTGGGGTGTGAACCGTGTTTCAGCCGGAGCGCCCGGTGGAATCACGAGTCTCTGGGACTGCAGGCTGGCAGGTTGGACTGTTGTGAAGGTGGACGGCTGCTGAAAGCTGCAGGAGCTATGAAGTTTGAACAACCTGCTGCTGTAAGACCCCACGAATTTCCGGAGCTCAGCTCATTGTTTGGCTGCTGTGATCGTTCCACATGATGTTAAAGACGAAAACCTAAAACCCCGCAGAGATCCTGAAGGAAGCAGCAGCATAGAAAGACCTCCCTGCCAGGTTTTCGTCTCCTTGTTTTCTCCGACCCTCGATCCTCTCACCGCCTCCTTACAAAGCTGCAGCTCTCACATTCTATTAATCCAGCACCCAGGAGAGGCCGCTTCCACTCCCGGCTGCTTCTCCCCTTGTTTTGGGCCGTCTTTGTGTTGCTCCCTGGCCTGTCACAGCTGCTTGGGAAGCCTCTTTCTCCTCGCTGTCTTTGCTAAGTGTGAAAGAATAGCTGTGGTAGTCTCAGTCGGTCCTCTGAGACACAAACCGCCACACCAGCCCATCTATTACGGGCAGAAAAGCTCCTGTGGGTCTGGACACAATTCACACTCTGTTTCCTGTGTTGGCTGCTGCAGCTTTAGACTACAAAGCCTCGTTTCAGCTCGGCGATAGTGATTTCACATCAGTGCAGGTTCGTGTCGCATTTGTTCAGTCCAGCGATTCTGACTGTCTGCCTAGATTTAGCAAGTTGTCACTTATTTAAAGTTACATTTGAGCACAATACACATTTCCATGTTTCCTCTTCAAACACATCCTGCTCCTGGCTGTGGATTTTGTCAGTGGAGAAGGTGAAGACCACATTTAATGGCAAGATGTTGAGATGTTTCTGCTGGAAGTGGTGGACCAGCAGACTGACAGCCTGTCTCGTCTTAACGCTTGCTTGACTAAATTGGTTAAACTGCGCTGAGAAATGTGACGTAAGCACGTTAATTTATGCCTTTGGGTCTAAAGTGCAAAATACTGTAGTATTACTGTAGTTATACTCAGTAGTCATACGGACTGGAACAGGCTTGTTTATTCGGAAAGAATGACATGATTTACAGATGGAGTATATGCTGTAGAAAAGAAAGAAATGAACTCTCTCTAACTCTCTGCTGCACCTCTTCTCCACCCTCCTCAGCACACAGTCCTCCTCCACCCTCCTCCTCCATCCTCCTGCGTCCTCCTCCACAGCAGTAGAGGGGTCTCCTCCCAGCATTGATGCTACGGTGACCCCATTTGTGATTTGACAAATTATAAAACAGCTCTGTTTTGCTCCACGCTGCAGTGCGCTGATCTGCACAGGAAACCTCGATGACTTCCTGTCACCGAGTTGTTCATGGCAGCAGTGCGGATACATAATAAAAAACATATAGGTAAGAACATTTTAAGCTGACGTCTCGTGAGGCCCCTGGTAGGCCTGGGGCCCGAGACTTAAGCCTCGTTAAGCCCACGCATTAAGGCACCACTGGCAGCCGTATAAATAACTTAAACCCAAACTGTTCATTTGTTGCACTGTGTATTAAAAGCAGCTCTCTGAAACCTCCACCCAAAGTCCAGGCTGCATGGAGTCTGAACTTTACTTCTGTCTGAGGTTTTTTTTTATTATTATTATTTTTTGGGGTTTTTTCCTTTTATTCAGACAGAACGGTTGAAGATATGACAGGAAGGGGGGGCAGAGAGAGGGGACGACAGGCAGGAGTCAGACCTGTGGCCACTGCAGAGGACAGACAGTCTCAGCACATGGACAACACGCTCTAACAACTGAGCTACAGGATTCAAGGGGCGTCCCTGTCTGAGGTTTTTATCCAAACGCAGCATTCGATGTGTGCAGAGGTCTCAGATGAACAGCACAGATGACACCGACAGGCTTTTCTGCCTCTTACAGATGAACCCTCATGACTCAGCAGGCCTCAAGGGGGCTGCCGTAGACTGCCACAGTCAGTTTTCTTGGAATGTTTTGACTTCTGTGCTTCTGAAACTATGGCTGCTCACCCAGAACCGAATGCAGGCCTGCACCTGCAGGGCGTACATTCATGTAGCAGTAAGATCAGAACAAACATTTAAAATGAAACAGTGAGCTTGTGTTTGTGTTGAAGGCCGGAGTGTTCGGTCTTCTCATGTTGGAAGGCAGCACGACGTGTCCACCAGCAAGATGTGGATGTCGATGAGCCGTCAGTTGCACTCGCACTTTGATTTGATCAGCCGAGGTGATTTGTTGACCAGGTGACTCTTTGGCACCGTGAGAAAAATACATAAACTACCAGAGAAAGTTCACAAGTGGTCTACAAGTGCTGGGGGACGAGAGGATGTCTGTTGCTATGGATACCAGTCAAGGGAAAGCATTTTGTGTCACTTAATCACAATTCAGTATAAAGAGTATGCGTCTACAGGACGGGGACGCATGTCCTCTGTGTTTCTCTACAGCAGTTGTTTAGTGGAAACAATGAGCAGCTCTACTGTGTAATACTGTGTACACTCCAGTGGAAGAAGTACTCAGGTTCTTTAGTGAGGTAAAAGTACCAGTACAACAATGTAAAAGTACTCAATTACAGATTAAGATCCTGCATCCGGTTAAAGTCCATTCCAAGTATTTTTAGCTCTGTGTGCTTAAAATATCAGCAGTAACTCACCAACCTACCTGAGAAATGAATTTAAACACTCAGCAGTGTGTGTGTGTGTGTGTGTGTTGTGTTTGATCAGATCTCCCTTGGACTTGTGGGTAACAGAGTTTTTGGAGGGGAAGCAGGACTGATGTTCTGCCAGTCAGTGAGTCAGGAAGTCAAGGTCGGTTCAGAGAGACTCGCTGACCGCTGGCTCGGCACGTCTGACCTGCTGCTCCGCTGCGAGGAAACTTTCTTTTGGATGTCAGCAGTGACTGTCAGACGTCTGCCTTCCCGCTGAGTCTGATTTTATATCAGCAACGTGTAAAAGCCGTGTCCTGATCAGAATAATGAGCTTTAATGAATGTGTGAGTATTTCTTGCCACACATCAGTGCCTGCAGGCAGGACTGTCTTCAGAATCAGAATCAGATTCTGATTCTTCCATGCCTGCACGCCGTTTCTCTGGATGAACGGAGCGTGACATCAGTGATGATCGACTGGCAGCTCGGGGGCCACAGCAGGCACATCACCGGTGGATGTTTGTCCCGAGACTGCTGGTCAGATAGCTCGCCAAGCCCTGGCAACAAAGCAAAAAGTCTGGAAGTCATAGTGGGCCGGAGAGGCATCACTTGGGTCCATTTTGACGAGCCTCAAACTTGTGTTTTTGTTAGATTCTGAGGAGGAGTTTTGTGCTGAGATGAGGACTCAGCCCTCAGTTGAACTGTGGATTGGGGTGAACACTGAGTGCCTCCTGTGTGAAGTATTGTGGATTTCCCATGTGTGGGTCTCTTCATGCTGACGTAGGCTAATTAAAGTAACATTAATGCGGATGAGAGTGAGGTCGGCGACCCCCGCACTACATTTCTGCTGGCCATTGTGGTCAGGGTTTGCTACCACCAGCACACTCAGATTTACAGCCAGCAGGACGTTTCCATCCAGCATCTGTTTTCTGAACATGAAGGTGATTTCCCAACAGCAACTCTGCTCTTCAGTTCTGCTCTGACTTGTGCTTCCTCCTCCTCCTCCTCCTCCCACTCTCAATCACTCTCAATCTGTCTGTGATTCACCTTCTCCGTCACTGTTATCACCACTTCCCAAACACATGAATACAAATACTACATGTTTATGTTTCTGGCTGTCTCTCCCACGAAAGAAATGAAGTAAAGTAATTAAAAATAAGTTGTTAGAAGTGGGACAACTGTTTAACAGGTGGTGAGAGACAAACTGTCACATTGCTGATATGATGAGCCCAACGTTACTGCTGGCAGACAAAGCAGACTGTAATTATCGTGGGCTCACGCTGGTGCACGAGACAATAAACAGCTCTGAGTGTTGGATTAACCCGTTATCACAGTTAAATCCAGCTTTATTTTGGAGGAGTGTTCAGTGTCTGCTGGTGGCGAAAACCGTGACACTCGTCTGATCAGCGGTAAATCAGTATCACTTCACAAAAAGGTAGAAGAGACTGAAAAGACTTCACCAAACTGACTTTCCTTGTGATTATAAAATCAGTGCTTAACTGCTTATGACAAGAATTGACTTTCAATAGCAAACATTTTGTTACCACGTCCATAAATGTCACATCACAGCACAACCCACAGCGGTTCAGATGGTCCCCTTAAAATCCCCACAATGAGCATCGCGTTGGTGCCAGAAGAAAAATGGGAGGATCACCAAGATCATCAGGATTCATCATGCAGGGACATAAACATACTTCACGGCAGTTTGTGAAGTGACGACATTTATGTGGAGAGATTGTCTAAAAAACTAGAAAATGGAAAAGTCAGAACAGAAATCAGAATCTTTCCCAACCACTGACCAATCTGAATCCCTTAGATTCAATTTCTCAACTGTTACAGAGGCGTTTTTTGTTGCCTAAACCGAACCACAGATGGGATCTGAACCCTGGATTCTGGTCCAGCACCCACTCAGCCCGCCTCCCTGTGACTCCAGTGTAGTTCATTCATTCATTCAGTCAGAGACACTTGGTGCAGGCACACAGATTCATGAGGACAATCATGAAAAGTTTTAATTCGTGTCCACGCACACACACCCTATGGATTGATTGTTTCCACAAGTGGCCATGATGCCATGTTGAAACTTCAGTCCGGACCGAAGTGGTGGCTCAAATGACTATGTGAAATATTAGCTACATATTTAAAAGCAACATAATTAAACATGTATGAGAAGAATAGTAAAAAAGTAAAAGTAAAATTATAATGACATCAGTGTATAATGAGAGAACAAGACAAAAAAAGAAACACGGGCTTCAAACACGAAAGTACTGACTCACAGAAATAATGAAATCATTAATTAGACCGTGTATCCAGGGTTCTGTCCCAGATGATTATTCTGCATATCTGCTGGGACTAACACACACGCACACACACGCACACACATACACACAAAACAATAGCTTTTGTGGTGCCCTTTCATGCTTTGTTCTTCGCCTTACATGCAGATTGGTTCACCACCCTCGCTGAGTGCACACCGAATTACTGCTGCTCTGCTGGAGAGGAAATGTTTGCAAAATTCTCAAGTATTATTCACTCCTCAGAAGGCAGAGGAAATCCGCTGTCCCGCTTCACGTGGAGGTCCAGGAGCTGTGCGACTCCAGTAGAACCAGTTCGACCTGCAGGGCCGCCGCTGAGGGGTCGGGTGGGAGCAGCTGGGACGCTGCCCGGACCCTGGACTGACGGGGACCCTCGAAATGAACATGGAACATTAAATATCAGAGGAAATGATTTATGGACCCCAACCTAATACTTTAGCCTCTTGGAGTACCAGAAATGAAACGATGGTGTGTTGCTGCTAGGGTACACTGGTGTAGTAATCTACGTGCCACGTGGTCTGTGGGGCCCAACATGTTCTATCATGGGGTAAAAAACCCTGCTGGCACCTGTATGTACCTCTCTGAAGATGATCTGATGTTGATTAGCAGTCACAGAAGAGACTACAGTAGCGCCTCTTCACAAGGTTTCTTTGGGTTATCAGTTCAGGAAGTCAACACACCATGAAGAAGTCTGAAGCAGAGCAGTGATGTACCCTGGGCAAAGAATCGGTCAAGCAGTCTGAGCAGCACTGACAGTCTGAGAGCTCAAACGCTGGCTGCTTTTATTCTTCTGTCTATAAAGCCAGGCACACTCGCAGCGTGGCCACGGGACAACAATGTCCTTTGTCTGTCAGTCAGTCAGTTGCTCGGTTTACTGCTTTCTACTACTACTAGTACTTGGACTGATTCCTATGAATTTATGTCCCTCGGAGTGTGAAATAAACTGGCTTTTCCTCCAGTGGCTCTGCTGGGCTCATAGTGATTCTGAAGAAAATATTCTAGTTTTCATCTACTGTGGTCATCAGGTCACCATTTTAATATGTCTGCTGCTATGGCTTATAACCAAAACCTGCAGAACATCAGCCTCAGCTGCACTTTGTATTTACTGCTAATTAGCAAACGCTAACGTGCTAAGCTGTGACGGTGCTTAAGTTATTATATCAGCAATGCTGTTGCGGTGCTTCTCATGAAGTACTGATATAACCATCCAGATTGAAGAGGTTTAACACTGGGTCTGTGAACGCCTCACATTAACAGATAATCTGAACATCAGTAGGTTTGTCCCCCGACTGCAGGGGTGAATCTGCACAAAACCTGTAGTGTGAGCCCGGCTTAGCAGATCTGTTAGCATATGTGTTTGCTTTGAGGGCCTGAAAATAACTCCAGGTTTAACATTAAATAATCACTTGAAGATGTTCTGTCATGTTCTGTCTGTCTGTCTGTTCAAACACTATTTTTGCTGTGTGTTCCTCACTCTGACACACACATACACACATACACAATATCAGAATTTTTCTGGTCTTGTTCTCTCTCAGTGTTTCTTCTCTTTGTCTACCACACAAACACTCATCAACCTTTCTGTGCTCTCTCTCTCGTTTCAAACAAACGCACACTTCACATAACCTCACTCGGTCTAGTCTCTTTTCTGCCGCTCATTACTGTCACAAACTGGGGCACTGGGACCGCTCGTCAGCCTGGCGTCGGCTTTGTCTTCCTCGTTGGTGCCGTAACGAGGATCCCCCCGCAGAGGGAAGCTGCCAGAAATCGTTACAGCCTTCTGATCGCTCGGCTCAATTCTCCAAGTTTCAGCCGGTGACGCGTGATGACAGCAGCGAATGATCTCTCACTCCTCGCGCTCCGCCTTGAACATGCACATGCATACACACTGTCAGATGGTGATCAATGGCAGCCTCGGCGTCTCTACAGACTCCATTCTCACTCTGACATTCATCAAGTCCAAACCAGTAATTTGCTTCAGCATTAATTCAGAATGAGGGAAACTGGCTGAGCGCGGTGAAGGCCACGCGTGGCGACAGGCGCACAGATTACTTACATTTTTCTTCTTCTTCCTGTCAAAAGGCCACTTGCTCCACATGTTCACTTCATAACGATTTCTGTGAAAGTGAAGAGTGACTTATTCTCTCATTATTGACAGACTAGTCAGATGCAGCACAGATTTCAACCATCAAAATAAAACAGGAATGAAAGCTTGTTTCTGTCCAGCCGAGCAGCTGGTGGAGTTAATTCTCCTGTTAGCGTCGTTAAAAGAGCTCCGGTCGGAGGTCAAACCGTGGCGAAGACGTCGGACACGCGTCCTTCCGGTTACTTTCATGTATTAATGTGAGGAAGGTCTCAGTCTGTTTTCCGCTTGTTCATCATTTATTCACAAGTTGTGTTTATCCACACAACAACTTTTACACCTCAGAAAACATAAAAACATTTTGTGATTTTACAGCTTTTTTCTGTATTTCTGGTATTTTCACCAAGAAATTGTTTTTATTTAAGGTAAGATAAGATAATCCTTTATTAGTCCCATAACTGGGAAATTACAGAGCAATTCTGATTCTGATTCTGAATCTGCTTATTGATCCCCAGTTTTGATTTTAAATTGGTGAAAATGAAGAGGTCGGATGTTTAGATAACAAAAATATCTTCATTCTTTTAAGAGTATGGAGTAAACGTATGATGTGATCTCACTAAGCATTTGGCCACATTTGATGTGCTGCTGAGCAGTTAGCTTCCCACGTGCACACTTTGCCTCGTGGTGTTGACAGTGGAGCATCCATCACACAACACGACGAAACAAGGCGTCACGCTGACGCACATGAGCACATGACGCGCACAGGTCCTGGTAGTTTACCGCATCCTTGCAGTTTGTTTGTGGTCATGAAGGTTTGACGAGTTTAGGAACTGATGAGCAGAACCAAAAGTCAAACTTTTACAGCCACCTGACTCTCAGCATTTTAGAATCTGTTCTAACCTGGAACCAGATTTCAGTTGTCAGCCATATTGAAAGTGCTGGTAAAAACGGGTAGACAATAAAAAAACATGTCAGGGGTTAAGGTTAGGGTTAAAGGTCTCTGAAATGATTCAGTTTAAACACTGACATCCATATTTTCTCTATGAGCTTGTTTGTTGGCCTCAGTATCACCTTAGGGTTTGATTAAAGATATAACCTGGAAAACATTCTCATCCTTCCTAATGAGCTGATGAGCTGACTGTAGATTTACTTGACCTGTGACATCAGTGAAGTAAAAACACACAGCACAGTATGTTTAAACAGTTCTGTTAGAAACACACAAATCCCACCTGATCGGGAAACCACAGATTCCACATATTAAATTATATATATACATATTAAATCGTCACCATCGTCTAAAGCTTTCCAGAACTTTCCATGTGCAGCTTTTGCAGCCAGGATTAACTTTTTTGCAACGAGTGCAACACCGTACAGTCGCCCCAGTCAAGGCAGATGATCGACGGCACAGGAAGGTGGCACAAGGCCTTCAGCGAGCACTCGAGCGCCGGCAGGGAGCCACTCGGCTCAACTCGGCCCGAACTGAATAGAAGAAGAATAGAAGAAGAAGAATCACTTTATTGACAGTATATATATTTTTACATACACACATACTGAATTTTACTACTGCATTTATCCCATCCTTAGTTGAACACACACATGCAACACCCAGCAAATTACATGCAGTGAAACACACACAGGAGCAGTGGGCAGCACCAAGCGCCCGGGGAGCAAATTGGGGGGTTACGTGCCTTGCTCAAGGGCACATCAGCCGGCTAATGGAGGGGGGGAGTATTTTTCAAATTTTTCCTGCCCGTTCTGGTGAGGGAATCGAACCGGTGACCCTCCGATCACAAGCCGCTTCTCCGACCTCTAGGCCACGGCTGCCCCCATGAATGAGCCTGGAGGAAAACGCTCTGATTATAAACTCATTAAATCAGGATTTAATGAAGTAAGTGTAATCAATTTGTTTGACATTGATTTTCTTTCCATTTCAGCTCAGTCTCACCTGAGCTTCCCAGCACGTTGGCCGACAAACAGTGACGCAACTCTAATCGACGGGCCAAAGTGGAGCCGTGTGCTTTAATGTCTGCTCGGCGAAGGCAAGAGAACGAGCCGTTTGCTAATCGCATGTCCAAGAGTCGGACCGTGAGGCTCAAGGTTCATTTGCTGCCGTTTAGCACATTTGCTGTGTGTGTGTGTGTGTGTTAGAGTGTGTTCCTGCACATCTGACTGTGAGTTTCCACACACAGACACACGAAGGCTCTCAGGGAAACGAGGAGGCAGGAGAAGCTGTGATGTTCTCATTCGCTTTTCTGCCACGCACACACACGCACACACACACACGCGCACACACACACACACACACACACACACACTGCGTCTGTAATGCTGTGGTAGAACCTCTGTGGGAGGAAGCAGAAACGAGCAGCTGGACGTGTGACGCAGAGGCAGCTGCTGTGATTCGTGTCGGCTCTGCTTTCACTGCACTCGTCCCTGAAGAAGCTGAAAAACAAACTTTGAGGTCGCTTTTCACACTGTTCAGGCTCCTCTGACGAGAGGCTAAATCGTTAAATCTGTCTGCTGATTATGGCTGGATATCAAAGCCAGCGCTCTGAAGGGGACTGACGCAGCAGTGACTCACCTTCGGTCAGAGTGAAGCTACGTCAACATACAAATACTCAACTCAGACGCCACTCGCTGTGAAACACCCAGCAGTCCAGGGCAGCACGTCTGACCTGAGGACACACCTGGTCAAACACTGAGACTGTGTGGAAGCTGAAGACCGTCCGAAGCCTCACGTTAGCAGCCGCTCAGCACTGAGCTCGTTCACCGAGAGTCGAACCCTTTAGTGAAGAAGAAACGTCCGCATCTTCATCTTCATCTTCATGTAAAGAATTAGCTGGTTGGATCAGTTGTTGCTGCAGATGACAGGACAACCGGATGACGTGGGCTGAGCATCTTTACCTGCCTTAGCCAACACTCAGACCTGACTGCGTCATTGAGTCCTGAACTTCAGTTTGAAACCAGTAATCACAACTGCAAAGAATTTACAAAGAAATATGACAGCAGTGATGACAACAACACAACAGACAGGTGAAGTTGGTGTTTCTTCTTCTGTGGTGCAAAAGGTTTGTTTCAAGTTTATAGAAAATTGAAACAAAACAAAAACACAAAACAGGAGTTAAAGAAATAAAAAGAAGATTAAAAACAGTAATGTATGAAGAAACTGTGTTCCCTGAGGTTTTACATCCCATCTAAGAGGGAGGGAAGGTCGCGTCCAACATATTAACCACCCAGACTGTGAAGGTGCATGCAGGTGAGATGTGTGCAGTGACAGGATGTCTCACTCTGTGATCACAGAGAAAAGCCACTGAGGACTCAGAACAGGAAGTGACAGGTGTGTGGGCGGGACACGTCATCATCTTTATTTAAATGTCGGTGGTCTGGACTAATACCTGCAGTGTGTTTTGCATATGACTTAGTGGTTTACAGTGGAAGCACTTGGGAGGTTAAATGTGTGCTTCTCAGGTGGTCAGGTGACCTGGTCAGGTGCTCACAGGTGTTGAGGGGTGTGGTCTGTTGAACAATGGAAGGAGACCAGTTTGAGGGAGGAGAATTTTTTGGAGGGAGACTGGGAGTTCACTAAACTGTGTACAAAAGAGAAGTGAGAAGACATTGAGCTCCTTCTGAAGGTATCCAGTGGGAGGAGGTCAGCTCTGGACCGGGTCATCAGTTCCCAGTTCTACAGTTCATCTGGTGAGTTTGATCCTGTTGGGTTTTGTGTGTTTTTGCGGTGTATTATGGTTCCTGATTTGTGTTTTTGCCTTTGGAAGGGAGAACATTTTGTGGCTGGATAAGGAGGTTTCTTTCTGAGCTTAACTAACCTTGAGGGCACTGGAGCAGACGTTAGCAGTGATTTCTTTGGAAACTTTGTCTGTGTGTATGTGTATGTATGTGTGTGTATGAGGTTGTGGGGAATCTCTTATAAATGTGCTGTGTCAGCATACTTGTAGCTTCGGTTTCTATTTAATATATTCCCTGGTTGCAGTCAGGAGAGTTTTAAATGTGTACACCAAATTTTCTCAGTTAGGCAGGTCTTCATAAAGTAAGCCCTTGAATCATCATGGTTGCTTCCTTAACTTTGTCAGCAAGCATATTTGGTGAGAGCATCATCACAGCTGATCCTCGCAGTGTGGCTTCAGGGTCGGGAATGTCAGTCCAGAAACATCAGGAGGATTAGCATGACGTTCGTGTTCCTGGTGTGTTGGAAACTGATCCCAACATCAGGTGCTGAAATAGGGTTTTAGCTTCCATTTAGTCCTCTGTGGAAGTCTTTGCAAGCCTCCCGTCTCTTCTGAAGTGTTCTAACACAAACATTTGATTGCTGTCGGCGTCCATGTTTCCCACATTTAGATTTCTGACTTCCAACTTGCTGTGTTTGCAGTGGTGGTGTCAGCATGCTAGAATTATATGTTAGCATGTTCATGGTCGTATTTAACCCAAGCCACTGTTGTGTAGCAGCAGGCCAGGAAAACAGAAATCTTAAATCTTTAGGGAAATGTTTTTGTCCTCCTGCCTGCCATCTGAAGAGACATTCATCAGGAGGTTCATGAGCTATTTACAGTAAGCAAAGTCTCACTGACTTTGTGTTTGACATTTAACAGGTTTCTCTGACCGTGATGAAGTACGGGTGAAGGATTAATAGTACTCCGTCCAGTGTACACACTTTTTCCATATGAAATATTCATGTTCCCTGCAGCCTGTATGTTGCATGTGTATTGCATTATGCAGCGCTGCATCCAGTCCTGCTGCTGTGTGAATTTCTCTTCAGGGACAATTAAGTTTGAACTTGAACTTATCTTGTGTTTTCATTAAACATGTTGGCTCAGCACCAGGTGGCCTCGTTAAATGTTAGCCTAACACTGTGGAGGGATATTCAGCTGTCTGACCAAATCTGTCACGATGTCGTGAGAGCGAATGCAGGCTGGATGGAGAGTTTGTGAAATCATTAGAAACATTTTCTTATATCTGCTGTGACCACGTTGCTCTCCAGTCTGCAACTTCCTGTCCAGTGAGTCACTGATTTATCTTCGGTGAGTTGACCTCAAATCTCACCATCCGCATGAATCATCCTGTCAGAAGCCATTTTTGTAGAGTGGATTTGTGTGAATCAGGGAAACAACAAGTTCATTCATGCAGTCAAGTCCACAGGTGCTTTGCCCTGCGCTCTGCTCTGCCGTTTGGTGGACACCTTTCACTTAGTGCAGTCTAATTACCTCCGTGATGTGCCATCACTTCCTGTCTGGCCTCCGTTCCATGTGCTCCTCATGATTTCCATTCGTGTTTCTGATGTTCACTTTCCACATTCTGAGACAAATTAGCTTCCATTACAGCTTTCAACATGTAGTACCTCGAATGTCCACTTGAGGATGAGTCCAATAGTGAGTCGATCCCCACAGACCTCCATGCTGAAATGGCCGACTTTACAACAGAAGAGTCGGTTTGGGTCTCTTTAAGCAATTTCTTCTATCATGGCGAACCCTCAAAAGACTGAATTTTTATGTTAACGGCCCTCCATATTTCATAAACTAACTGCAGTGTCTGGTCAGTGAAAGGTACTGTACTCCTGAAGAGTACAAGTATCTAGTAAGTTAGATTGGAAATACTCAAGAGTAAATGTACTTAGAGACTTTCCACCGCTGTGTTCATTTTAGTCTATCAATTAAAGAGTGAGTCGATCAATCAGTGAGATAATCAGTCCTTCAGTAACGGCTGTCGTCTCTCATTGTCTCTGCTCGCTGTGTTTTCCTCCCAGTGAATCTCATCAGTTGACTGGTCTGCCACCACACATTAGCCCTGCCAAGCCCCCGTCAGGGATGAGCTGCACACGCTCACGCACACACATCCACACACACACACACACACACACACTCACTGTACACAGACTGAATATAAACTCCTGTTGACGGAGATGTAAACAAAAATGTGAACATACATTAGAACTACGCAGAGAGCAAATGCACTCAAGTGGAACCACACACACACACACTTGTTTTGAATGCTCCTTAGCTGTTGGCTAAGGCTGTTGAACCTGCAGTGTTGTTGTCAGTGATTCCAGGTGAATATCTCTGACTGTATCTTGGCTCATCGGTACTCTCAGCAGATGTATTTGCCTTTACATGATGATGGATCTGGAAGAAAACGGTGCTAACGGTGTTAGCAGTAACAGTCCATAGAAGCAAACAGGCTAACGCCATGTTAGCTTCTTCAGCAGTAACAGTCCGCAGAAGCTAACATGCTAATGCCACCGTTAGCTTCTTCAGCAGTAGTCCGCCGAAGCTAACATGCTAATGCCACCGTTAGCTTCTTCAGCAGTAACAGTCCGCAGAAGCTAACATGCTAATACCACTGTTAGCTTCTTCCTCAGTAACAGTCCGCAGAAGCTAACAGGCTAACGCCACGTTAGCTTCTTCAGCAGTAACAGTCCGCAGAAGCTAACATGCTAATGCCAATGTTAGCTTCTTCAGCAGTAACAGTCCGCAGAAGCTAACAGGCTAACGCCACGTTAGCTTCTTCAGCAGTAACAGTCCGCAGAAGCTAACATGCTAATGCCAATGTTAGCTTCTTCAGCAGTAACAGTCCGCAGAAGCTAACATGCTAATGCCACCGTTAGCTTCTTCAGCAGTAACAGTCCGCAGAAGCTAACAGGCTAACACCACCGTTAGCTTCTTCAGCAGGATGTTCTCCATCTACAACAGCAGTGCTGTGATTCTTGTCAGTTTTTTTGGAACTTAAAGTTAACTTCACATAAATTCCTAACCTACCTGAGTTCCAGAATGCAGTTAGAACTGCTCTGTACCTTTTGAATTTTAAACACAGAATTGCAGAAATAGTATAAATTAGTTTATTTGTACTTCTGTCACTGGTGCTTTATTAAAAAATTTAAAAACTTTAACTGCACTAAACATGCCTCTGAGGCGAACATCCCAGTCTGAAGTTAGATTAAAACTATGAAGTTGAAATTGTATGAATAATTTCTTTTAGCGATCTGAGGATGTTTGTCCGTCTCCTCTACATTTACTCAACAGAGCGAAATCAAAACCGCTCTTTCCATTTGGATGGTAATTTCTGTCAGAGGAATGAAATTAACCAACACCTCCAACTGTTGAACAACTTTTTCATGGAGGGCTTCTCCCAGCCTGATAATGAGCGGGTGCTGCTGTTTTAGCTGAGGCATTAGAGAGGTGGCAGGAGGATTAGGAGGGAAGCTAACTGAATAAAACTCTTTCCAAGCTCAGCATGCTCTGTCACTGTGCCCCTGAGCAAGACGTCGAGCCCAAATGTTAAAGAGGTCTGCTCAGCGCTGAACACCAATCTTTTACAGGCTTCATTTGATTTTTCATGAGCCCCATCGGGACATTTTTATGGATTTCACAGTCTTCTGGACAACTTGATGTATGTTGAAGTTTGTCCAAAGCTGGTGATGAGGCCCAAGCAGGCCGTAACAACAACTGGGGCTGGACTGCTTGTTGTCATGTCACAGTCTGTGGCATCTCGTGCTCCTGAAGGATAGAATATTTCCCTTGTCCCAGCGCTAACCTGAGCCCTGTTAGGTGCTGATGACTCATCTCTGCAGGTGCTTCACAACACCTTGGAAAAGCGCATCAGGCTCAGTGTGCTGTACCAACCAATCAAATGTAATTAATGGAAAAGGTGAACAGTTGAACAGTTTTATATATGAACAATATTCTCACTTTCATGGACGTCTGCCACTGAGTATTTTTTGGGTGTTTTAACAACCTCACAGCCTCCGTGTGATGTGAGCTGCAAACGAAAACACTCCCTCAGGTGTTCTCTGTCCCCTCTCCTCCACAATCACGTTCCATTCGTATCGGCTTGGTTTGGTGATCGGACTTCACTGTGCTCAAACAATGCAAGTACAAGACAGGACGGGTTACAGGTCCCTTTCAGAGTTTAGCTGCCACTTACATGCACTTTGGAGGCTGGCTGATCCCCTCTGAGCAGGAGCTTCACATCCTCAGGCCAGCTGAGTCGGAAAATCTTTTGCTCCTTCTTCTTTTTTTCGTCGTATATTATTACTGTATAATTTATGTTTTTAATGTATTGTTTTTAACTGAATTATTTTAATCCTGGTTTAACCGTGTGAAAAAACTTACATGTATGAATAGTTTATTTGTATCATTTACCTAATGGAAACAAGTCAAGTATCAAACAGTCAAATGTTCCAGTGATTCTCTTTGTGACTGCAGCAAATTGAGCACATTAATAATCTGATAAACATCTTGTTTTTGGAGCATGCGAGGTTCTGCTCAGAAACTAATTAAACAGCATGAAGCAAAACATGCAAGCATATTAAAGTCTGGTAGAAAATGTTGTTGTTGTTTCAGCTCAGTCTGCAGTGTAGAAACGAGCCCAGTCCACATCCAGGTCCCCACAGTCACGCGTGTCCTCGCTCAGCCAGGCCCGTGTGCACACCAGGACCTGTCTGCTGCAATGAGGTCAGAGAGAGGATGAGGGGAGCGAGGCAGATGAAGATGGCGGGAAAGAGAGTGTGACTGAATCAGACGCAGCTCCATTACGAGTCCTGTTTCTGCTGAGTCTGACTGAAAAGATGGATTTTCAAGCTTTCAACGCTTTCCTTGTATGTTAATGTTGCGTCTGTGCGTGTTTGTGAATTCAGCATCTGTTGTTTTCAGACTGCTGGCCCTCAGGCTCAGGTCTGCATACTAATAATACTGCTAGTAATGATGGCAAGCAGGCAAACAAAGAGAGAAGAAGAAACAACGAGGGAACGATGGAGGGAAGGATACGAGGACAGACTCGGTATCAGTGAGGAAAGTCTAATGATGACGGAAACAAAAACGGGCACTAATGTTGTCTTCTCTTCTACTTTCTGTCTCCGGGTTTCCCTCTGAATGCAAATGCACTCAGTAATGTTTGCAGCTACTAACGAAGAAAAGTGTGGACTTTCTGAGCAGAGAGCAGGCAGGGCTGCAACTCCAAGGGAAGCCATCATAAACCTGGACACTCCGTCGTGCAGACGTACTGTAAACAGGTAAATACTCGCGCTGGGCCATGAAATAGATTGCTTTTTAGCATGTGTATGATGCTGGAAGTGCTGAGCCCTTTCAGCAGGGCAACAGGAGGAGGAGGAGGAAGTCCAGTGTGAAGGATGGTCCGATTATTTGTCATCTGAGGTATCTTTGAAGGCATTGGACACATTATTGATTACTGATCCTGTTGTCTGTCTCCAGGTGATGCGGTTCAAGACAGATCTTTGTGTGGAGTTAGAAAGAAGTGAGTTTGAACATTGCTGTGGCTGCTCCTCATCTCAGCTGCAGTTGGCATTGGGTGCTAGTAACATAATGTGGTGCATAATGCAGAAAAGCTAACTCTATGCTAGCGAGATTCAAAGTGGGTAACAAACTTGTTACTGTCCCCAGATCAGTCTGGAGATCTTTAACAACGCATGATGGTCCATGTGTTCCACCGGCTCAGTCTGAAGTACAGAGCTGAACAGCAAAGGAGGTGTGAGAGGATGTCTGACAGCCCGCAGAGGAAGTTCAGAGAGGCAGCGTAGGCTGATCAGATGCAGGATTAGTGCGAGTGGTTCTGCCATTTGTCCAGCTGTAAACCTGTTGTGGTCAAGTGAAGGGGGTCTGATGAGACTTCTGCCAGGGCCGGTCCCTCTCTGCCACTCTCCGTCCTCAGAGGACAAGTGGGGAAATGGAGACGTCCTTAAAGGCAGACCAGGCGGAGTCCCGGGTCAGCCGAGGAGTCTGTTCAGCTGCAGGACTTAAAGGCGTAACCTGTTTGCTTTGAGCTACAGGCTCTAAACCCTCCAAGAATCAAAGTGCCATCAAATCAAGTCTCGCTTTTGTTTGGGTTTTCTGTTTGTGTTCTCAGCAAAACAGAAAATCTTTGGCAAGAGAAAGACGGCTTTCAGCCTGAAACCTCAGTGGGCAGAGCATCCAATGGGATTATTGCATCGTCAAGGGCAGCTCTGCCTTTTGGAGATAAACCGTCAACATGAAGAGAAAGAACGAGGAGGGGGACGACAGGACGAGAAGGAGAAATACCCACTCGTGGAATGCAGTCCCTCTCTTTTTTATTATTATGCCATCAATTTTGTGTGTCAGTGCTTCCACACCCCACTTCCTGTCCACCCCCACCCCCTTATGTAATATTATCTTATTCCCTCTATTCATTTATTTATATATTTTCCCTGGTATTAAAGTGATTTATCTTCTGTGTTACATTTCTACAGATGCAAATTAATTATAGATCACAGCCGTCATCACATGGCTCTGCGCCATGGAGACGGAGGCCGTGTGTGTGTGTGTGTGTGTGTGTGTTTTCTATCATTGTCACTTAGTTCACTGCAGTGGAATCATCCAGAAAATCAGGTACACCAAGAACAAGTATATCATGTCAGAGCGGCAGCAGAGCCCAGCACACGCAGTCAAATTTAGCTCCAGCTGCATTTACATGAGCACACAAAGAACTCGTTTCCAGGCTGTACAGCACAAATCTGATCTCCGAGCTTCATGGTGGGGCTTATCAGCATTGTTTGTTAACTCAGGCTCTCTGCTTCGGGGTCACGTGTAGAGGGGGCGTTTGGTGACTCTTCTGCTGAAAATGGACCAATGGTGTGCTGCCTGCTTCAGTCCAGGAACAGGCTGTTATGATGGAGAGCTATGAAGAATTTAAAATGAAGTATTAGATCAAAAAGCTGAAATTTGGCTGTTTGAATTGAATTTGATTCGGATCCTTTTTCCTCTCGTTGCCTCCTGTTTATTTCCAGCTGTCCACTTCACTCTTCGTGAAGGAAATGTGGAAATCACTTCAGTTTTTAGACAAACGAAACTGAAATGGATTGTATTGATTGAATATTATCTGTGCCGATCAATGTTCTAACCAGAAATCAGAAAAGACTTTATTGCCATGTAAGTGAAGAGGTTTCACATTACTAGGAATTTGTCTTGGTGATTGGTGCATACACAGAACGTAACAAGTAACATATAATAGAAGAATAAAATAAAATAGAATAAGGTAACACAAAATAAAATAAGATAAGTAAAATAAATATGTTTCTGGAGGTAGTCCAAAAGTGAGGTAGTGCAGGGTGGGGTATAGTGCAAGTGGGTGAGGTAAACAGTGCAAATGGTCAGCAGGTGGATCATGACATGAGCAAAATCAATTACTAAGCAAAATCAATTATCTTATATGCTTCCTATCAGCTGCAGTACCTACACTGTAAAACACACAACAACAACTCGGCACGATGCAGCAGGTGCTACTGTAATGCATGGGTTTGTTTAGAGGCATTAATGCAAAGTAACGACTCAACAAGTTTGCACATGTAACATATTCCCTCGTCTGATGGTCTTTACCACTCATAGATGTCACTCCTTCACAATAAAAGCCACCTTTTGTTTATCCAGTTGAAGTCTTTTAATGTGAAGCAGCAGAAAATGTTGCGTTAGCATTAGCAGGAGCGTAATCCAGCTCTGGTACGACTGCAGGAAATGCTGAGTCTTATGGCTTCCTGTCTTCCTTCGTTTGTACAAAGGCAACTTGAATCCAGAGTGGGAATGGCGGACTCCACCACTAACAAAAGCCAGCACAGTCTTTCGTGTAAATCCCGCAGCGACAGGAGGTTCACGTGTCAGCACAGGCTCATAGTATGATGAGGTCAGGTTTGGTGTAACATATCAGAGACAGACAAATCGTACTTTTCACTAATGTGGCAGGAAGTGGTGAGCTGAGTGGTGCTTACCCAGCCTCCATAAAGCAGGTAATTATACTGACGTCTCATTGCCTCTGAATTTATGCTTCTGTGATGGCTCAGACACAGTGAACCATGGATGCTGGGCCCTCTTCACTTCAAAACACAATGAGTTAAAGTGACAGCTGGACCGTTGTATCCCCCGCTTTATTGTTATTCCTGCGGTTAGCTTTTGTCACGTTACAGGACTAACTGCAATGATATGCAGGATGGCTCACCTGCGCTTGATGAATGTGCTCTTTGTAAGTCAGTGCGAGTGCTCACTGAATGACTGAAATGTAAATGTGATTGCACTCACACATGCAGAGAGAACAATTGGCCCCACGGTCTGCATAAACCGCCTTCGTTTGTGGAAGCGACCGACACCCTCGGCGTCGGCAGCTGCAGGAGTAACCGTTCAGAGGCAATTCCACACGTCAGTCAGCCGGCTTTATCTTCGTTTGTACGCCATGTGTGAGGCTAGAGGGGCTGACAGAAAATCATCCGAGGTCCAGGTCAGCGCTGAGCCATGCTCATTAAAGGAGCAGTTCGCCCAAACTGTTTTAAACCAAGTCTCCAGCTTCTTCAGTCGTTTAGCAGAATGCTTCAACACTGTTTGGCTGAGAAGCTCCAGAAATGTTTTGTGAACTGAGAAACCCCACACACCTTTCCATCCTCAGGGGCTGACTAGATAACAACCGAAAGTGAAAGGAATTTCCATCCAAGAGTGCAGAGATTTATATTTTCAAAACCATATTTCTGCCAAAAAGAGTCGCTTTTGTGTTAGTCTGTGGTGTTGGAAAAGTTTTTTTTAATATCTGTTATCTGCTGTTAGCCCAGCTGTAGCCTTTTGCCGGTTGTTAGCCTGCCAGTTCAGACGGTCTGAGGAAGAACACACACTGTTGGTTGTGTTGTGAGTATTTGGAGCCTGTTTGTGTATTTGCATGTGTGTTCTTAAGCTCACCCTGTCATTGCAGGGCAACGCGTAACCAAACACACGTATTGTATTCCAGTGTCTGATCATTTAATGTTTGACTGAGACCCCACAGCTTTCCACAAACTTCCTGCCTGTCGTGTGAACAAAATAACATGAATAAACATTTTGCTGTTGTCAGGCACTTCACCTGAACCTCTCGCTGTGTTTGGGGTTCATAATAGCAAAACTGTGCTGTAGACAAGTTTGGCACAAAATGAATGCTGGCACTCAGGATCAGGAGCTCAATTATGCAGCTCTCCGACTGAAACTGAAAGGATTCTGTCATTCTGTCAGGCCGAGTTGGACATCACCGCCTCCATCTATGTGGACCACTTCACAAGAGGCTACAGGGGAGTCGCCAGAACATAAAACCGTTGCTGCTGTTTTGTTAGTCTATTGAACAAAAACGTGCTGTCAGAAATAAATACTGCACTTTGATGTATTAAATGCACTTTGTGTGATACTCCAGGGATTTTGTCTTGAGCTCCTCTTCCTCATCCTCCTCGGGTCTTTCCTGGTGCCTTTCCAGTTTTGTAAAGATGTGTTTTTGTTGTTTCGAAGCTGCACCAGAACCGTAATTTGCCAACATGTCTGGTTACTTTTATTAGACAGGTGACAATTAAGTAATGGGGTGTCAACAACCTAACCTGCTATCAGTGTCTCGGTCTTGTCTCAGCTGTCCAGCCGGAGACGCAGTGAGAGGGAGAAGAGGAGAAAATGAAGGGGTCGTGTGGAGGAGGAGAGAAAAAGTTTCTCATTTGTATGTCAGTTTCTAACAAAAGAACCACAACGGAACGGAACAGAACAGAACAACAGTCCTGCTAATAACTGCAGTAATGACAAGAACAAAGTACATTTACTCAAGTTCTGTACTCGTAATGTGCGATAAGCAGTCAAGCCCTGTACAGTTTGTACACGCATGTATGTACAATTTACTTTGGCTTGATACGTCAGTACTTTTATTAGCAGAAATACACTACATAAACAAAAGTACCCAGACACCCCTCTTCATGGGGCTGTTCCTCAGGGTTTGGTCTCGGCCCCTGACCTCCAGTGAAGGGAAATCTTAATGCTTCAGCATACCAAGACATTTTGGACAATGCTATGCTTCCAACTTTGTGGCAACAGTTTGTTGAAGGCCCTTTTCTATTCCAGCATGACTGTGCCCCAGTGCACAAAGCAAAGCTCCATAAAGACATGGTTGGATGAGTTTGGTGTGGAAGAACTTGACTGGCCCACACAGAGCCCTGACCTCAACCCCATCCAACACCTTTGGGATGAACTGGAACGGAGATTGTGAGCCAGGCCTTTTGGTCCAACATCAGTGTGTGACCTCACAAATGCTCTACTGCATGAATGGGCACAAATTCCCACAGAAACACTCCAACATGTTGTGGAAAGCCTTCACAGAAGAGTGGAAGCTGTTAGAGCTGCAAAGCTGTCTGTGTGTTTACAATGAGACGTCATTAAAGTCCCTGTTGGTGTGATGGCCAGCTGTCCCAGTACTTTTGTCTATATAGTGTATTTGTTCACCATCTCAGTTTAGCATGTTAGCATGCTAACATTTGCTAATTAGCAACAGTGGTGCAGCTGAGGCTGACATGAATGTCATTTGTTCTGTAGGTGTTCAGTATCAGACACATCAACCCTGAACCACCTCTGGACCACATTTCATCACAGTCGATCCAACAGAGTCCAGTAACCGTAGCAACAGTGTGAGAAGATGCTCTGATGGGGTCAGCGCACAGTTCAGCTTGTCCCTCGCTAAGTGATTGTATGTTTGTCCCAATCAAAATGGTGGAGAATGTATTGGCCGATAACGATCGGTGGCGGATCAGTCAGATTGCCTTTAGAAGAAAGAAAGAGATCATGTTAATGTGAGATGATGTTATGAAAGAGAACAGGAGGAGTAGGAGGAGGAGTGCAGAGTCAGAAAAATGAAGCAAAGCAGAGGAGAAGGAGAAGCTGAGGAGACATTTTGACTGGTTATTAGTGCTGGGGGAGTTTGTGTCAGAGCTGCTCTGGATTAGACATCCTCTGACACATCAGATTTTCTTCACCTTTTAATTGGACTGTCACACCTCGGCCCACCCGCCCTCAGGCGTGGGGGGCCGTGATGAGCCCCCGCTGGACGGCTGCCCGGCTGTGTTATGTCACACCATTTTCACAGGTTGACTTAGCAGAGAGGGAGGATTAGCACAGGCAAATAGAAACAACACATGTCGCATGTGCTTCCTGCCACACAGTGATAAGTGATGATTGAAAGGCTGCAAATACATCAGAGCTCGTCCAGCTGTGAATGAACGCATGAAGACGTCACTTGAAAACATCTCGTTAGCAAAGACTCGAGCTGCTAACGAGTCTGAGGTTCATCTGTGGTCCGCTGTCAGTGTCTTCTTTTAATCATCAATCAGTCATAGCTTTTTCTAACCAACCACTTTCATTTGCCTGAACTTAAAGATCCTCTTCGAGTGTACAAAGTACTCGTTTAACATACAGAAAGCTTCTGCTCACTTCTTCGACTTGTCCCTTCGTTGTTTGCTTCTTTACTAACTGTGTTCTTATGTTTGCAGTGGACACAGTGTTCTGGGTCACCAAGTCAATTGTTCTGTCTGTTTACAGGATGCGATGTGTTTACAGTGAGGCCACATGCGAGGATGAACCTGAACTTTGAAACTTGAATCTTTGAGGTGAAGTCGTGTTTCCAACGGTCATATGGTTGTTTGGTTGTTTGTTTGCTCAGAAAAGACCGCCAGTCGTTCACATACGACCACCTTTCCATTTGTGATGCAACAGATACTTTAGAAATTAAGAAGAAGAACTCTGATGGTGTTCAGTATTCTGCCATGGATGAGGTTTTATCATCACTGAGGCCTCACAGACCGGAGGGACTAATGGGATGGAGAAGGATGCCAGGTTAACGAAGAGGGCGCATTGCGGTCATTTGGCTAACGATGGGGTGTGTGTGTCCCCTCGTCTCCCCTCATCTGCTGGACATGAGGTCTGAATTCTCTTCAGGGTCTGTGTTGTGTCCTGTGATGCTGCTCTAACAGGAAACAGACTGGACTGGTTGGGTGATGACGTGAGATGTTGGTGAGATACTGAAGAATATAACAATAATCAGTTCATTTTAATTCTGGTTGTGACCCAAATTCGGCATCAGCTGCGCGGTGATGCTGTTGGTTTGTTGGGGTGTCGAGCTGACCATAGCCAGCTCTCTGGTTGGTTAGAAGAAGCTATGACTGAGCCAGGTCTCTGGGACCACTTGCCAACCAGTTAGCTGAACATGATGGGGTCTTCTGGAGTTCATCACTGACGGTCCAGACTAACACAGCATCAGATGTCACGACTGTAAAAACACACTGGGGCTCACGTACAAACTCACATTCACACACTGTCACACACCCCGACCGTCCTCATCGGCATCGCTCTGACCTGCTGGTCTACGAGGTCCCATGCAACCAAACAAATTTAAATAAAAGCTTGATTAAATGTGTGGGCTGCGTGGCACCTGCTGCACATGTGATGTGTACGAGTCCTCATTAGTGTTTTCCTGTATTGCCTAAAATAATAGCGATGCAATATTCCACTGTGCCATCTGGCAGGCTGACAAGTCATGCATCAGAAGCGGCGGGGAGGGGAACTGATTAAAAAATGCCGCCATGACGGAACCAACCAATGAATTCATTTGACAGTGACATTCATGTCAGAGCATCCAAGGCCCATGTCCAGAGTCCTCATGTCCCTCTGAAATACCTGCAGTGTGGACTGACAGGGGACATTCTGTATGTGTTCACACAACCTGATAAAGAATGAACAGTAAATGTGTAGTTCCTGAATAACTGAGTGTGACGAGTCACTGCAGATTAGGATTAGGTACCGTTCACATCCGATCTCATACCAGTACCTGGAGTTCTGGACCAGTACCACGCGGTGCCGTTTCTCTGAACTTTGCTCTCTCTGTGGAAACAACATGTACAACAACCTGTTGTAACTGTGGGGTTCACAGACCTGGGAGCAGCTGGACAAACTGTCCTCAGCCTGAGTAGCTGGACTGAGGGGACATCAGCACAGGATTGGACTGAATGAAGCAGAGAAATAACCGACGGTAGAAACAGTAAAGGACGCGGTCTTTATTAACGAGGCTTCATTAACTACACGGAGGTTTGTCATGTCTTATTGATTTAAATGAGTGTCAGAAACCAAACACGTGTCCTGTGTGTTTAACCATATTTAACATCTGTTTATTGCTGCTTCTTAAACGTCCTACGCTGTCCAGAATACAAACTGCTCATGCAGCAGTAATATAAGGACAGTCTTAACGCAGTAATAATACCCAGACGTCTGCAGCTGTGCAGTGTGTGTTTATTCACACACATCAGTGGTCGCTCGCACACATCAGCCTGCATCCATTTTGCTCTCACACTGCAGCAGAGGCCTTTGCCTCCACCACTGAGATTAAACCTCCACAGAGACCCAGAGACCCGCCGGGACGGCGAGCTGCTGCTTTATCATCACAGTGTTCATTATTGGTTATGAACTAATTGATTTACAATCAACTTATTTCTTTCTGTCGCGCTGAGGTCATGTTTTAATGTGACCTCTGAGTCAGTCTGACACTGTGGGTCCTTTTTCCGACAGAATTGTCCAGATTTTTACATTTTGGCTCCATGAAGGCCTCATTTACTGGTTTTACCTGCAGGAAGGAGAATAAATATGGACTCTGCTGTCTGTCACTGTTGACATTTCCTCAGTGTGTCCTGTCCTTTGGTCTCTGGCTGCTCTCGTTGCTGCGTGGGTTGTTTGCCACCTCGCACAGTGACCAAGCCTCTCGCCACCAGTGACGTCCACACTGACTGGAGCAGCGAAGGGCCGGCAGAGGCAGAAGGCGAATCAATTATTTAGCTCTGGTGGGCTGTGTGGCCAGGACACACGCCGCTAAACCGGTAGCCCCATCAGGCTGTCAACTGGTCAAACGGAGGTGGACCAGCCAGATCATCTTCAACACCCACTGCACAAATAAAGCACAGCCGCAGCTCTCTTGATTTACTGTATCATCCCTCTGTGGCTTCATGCCTCAGTTTAGGGATGAAGAACATAAATATGGCTGTTAAAAAGCCAAACATTAAACTTCCTAAAAATATAAAAGTGTTTTTCTCAAAATAGTTCACGTAGAGTCGTGTTTGTGTCACCCGATGAGTCTCAGTCCAGCGTTTCCTCGCTGTTAGCTCTGTGTTTGGTCTCCACCTCCTGGTGAGGCGGGCGCCTGCTCTTCGGCTGCACTGCGCTCAGCGGCTGCTCTCTGACCGAGTCGGTCTGCTGTCCGCTGTCTGCAGCCTGCAGCTCAGCAGGTTGTCTGCAGTGGCGTCTTTCGGCTTTTTCTCTCTGTGAGAGTGAACCAGAACAGTAGAGGCTTCGTAAAGCCGATGAGAGCTGCAGATGGAGCTGACCTCCCAGAGGCATTTCATTGATCTGCTGTTATTATGAGAATATTGATTAGAGCAGCTTTGAGTGGTGACTGTTTTATTTCTGCAAAAATCTTCTGCTGACATTTCAGTAACTGAGTCCTACAAACAGACTTTACAAAGCAGTGAGAATCTTTCAGCCTGTTGATTGAGTTTTGTTTGGGATAATTAGAAAGTTGACTTCCGGCACAAACACACTGAAATATTCCAAACACAATGACAGTTTGTTTTTTCACTTTTTAAAAGGAGGCCAGTCTTTACAGGGACAATTTCAGGCCTGGATTTTTCTCTGAACATTGTTTTAAAAGAGCATCATGTTTTGGATGAAAGTTAGCTTTTTTTTCCTTTTTGGTCTTTTGTCTTTTTTTTGTTTTGCTATTCGGTTTGTTTCTGTCTCATTTCTGCTGCAGCTGCACTTGAGCAAATCCACTTACTGAAAATGTGGGCACCAAATTAGCTGCTCAGGGTTAGAAGGTTCTCACCCTTTTTAGGTCGGTTGTGTTGTTTGCAGAACATTTTTGTCTCGCAGCCAAAGTGATCCATAAACAAGGCTCCAAGTTGTCATTGCCGTCCCCAGTGGGCCCCTCCAGTGGAGCCTCTGGGGCCACTAACCGATTCTCTACTGGGCTTCGTGGGTGAGAAAAAGAGAGGCTGCTTTAATCTTGAAAGGACCAAATGTGCAGCCTGAAGCAGTCCAGGCTGCAGCAGGAGAAAATGATGAACCCACATAAACCAATTCTGCCTTTACAGACACGTAAACAAACAGCATGTAGAAATGTGAACTCTGTGAGCAGAATGCGATGGAAGTTAGAGAAGATCGCCACAGCATCAGCACCTCATTGTCTAAATAAAGTGGCAGGTGCTTCAGACAAACATGGAGGACATCGTCCTGTCTGAAATATCCTGTCTGCAGGCACAACAGCCCATCCAGGTGCTGAGTAGCTGTTGGGTGGTGAGCGTTCAGTTACGGACTGAGGAGCTCACCATCGCACCAGTGATGATGATGAAGCACAGCAGAACTGCCTCCCTGGTCCGGAGAACCTTGACTTCTGTCAGTATGCACTTAAAAAAAACACAACATTGGTTCCTTTTTCTGTTAACAGAACTTAAGTCAGTCGTGAAACATTAAAATATGGAGTCATCATACAGCAATCTGAGACTCCTGTCACTGCAGCCGACACCAGTACATCAGATAGATCGTTTGTCACTTGGAGAGCATCACTTGTGGTTCATGTGGTGGAAATATGAAGGAGCGTTCCATTCGGTTGACACAGTGGCTTCATGCAGCCGTACAGTGACAGTTAACAGTACAGTACAGATCCTCTTACAGCAGAGGCAGACCGGTCGATATTGACTGGTGTGAGAGCGGGTGAATGGGTCCTGTTCTGAACTGGGAGGTCGCTGGGTCCAGTTCTTATCAGGTTCATGAAGCTGTGCATACACGTCGTCCTGTCTGCTCAGCTCAGTCGCTGCATGTGAACAGGCCTGATGTCCACTGCCACAGTAAGACAGAAACGGACAGACTTCACTCACATCAATACGTCTGCTCTGCTGGCTCTTAAAGCTGTCAATGAAAAGAACAGCAAAGACGAAAAACCTCACCGATGGATCGTTTCCCACCGTCAGACCACCTGTCACGAAATGTTAGTACTGCAAACAGCTGCGGCCATTTAAAGCTCCTGCACTGTCACTGATTCATCGTGTCATTGGCATTAAGTATCAGTTTATTGCAGCATTATCTGAGCAGACTTTTACTCAAGGGGAGATATTCACTGAGGCACGGCAAACATTTGACCGCTGAAGAACGTTGTGTAAGGCTGCAGTCTGAGAGGACGATGGACACATCAGCTCCGCAGCCGATTCGTCTGAGCAGAGAAATCTGCCGTTTCATTAGACAAATGGAGGATGAGACTATCTGTTTATTGACGTAATATCATCAGCTGAGTTTCAGGGCTGTTCAGGTTTTGTCAGAACGCTGTTTTGAGGAAGTGTTTCAGCGCCTCCAGTTCACACTGAGTCACTGCAGCACCATCAGCCAAAACCCTGTGCACGTTAGCTGTTAGCACCAGGCCGGAAAAGTAGCCTCAAAACATGAACAAATGTACTTCACGTTGTTGTTGTTGTGTTACGTTGCAATTCCCGACCAGCCACCTTACGTCACTCCCTTTGGCCAAGCGCACACAAACACAAAAGGGCCTTGAAGGAATGTGGCAGTCGGGTGGACAGTGGACGGTCGCTGTGGACAGGTGATTTCAAAGACCAAGAAGCATCTCAACATCTTCAGCAGATTCCTGTTGCTGATATGCTGACAGTGGATAATTAGCCTCAGATGAGGTTTTGCACCAGTGACAGCAGCTGAGCTTAGCCTGCTGACTCCTGATACATCAGCCCGGCTCTGCTCTCCCTGCCCGTCTCAGCTTGTTGTCATGGTCTGCGAGCCGTCGGGTCATAAATATCCAACATGTGAGACGGCTCACACCGGCCTGTTAAGATTGAATCTGCAAACCTCTCACATTGAGGTAACACTGAGGACGCTCTGAGTGCGAGTCCTGCTGAGACTGTCAGGTGTGGAGAGGCCAACCTGTAGAATCAGGGCTTCTGCACAGCACCTTGTTTCAGACAAGGGGGAGACTTGAAGGAAGCAGTGAGCTATTTCCTCTCACTACACACACACACACACACACACAAATGAAGAGTCCCCAAGTGAGCCTGTCAGCTGCTGCTAATGACTCCTGCTGCATCCCAATCCTCCAGACCCCACCGTCGATTACGCTTCGCTGGCTGAGAGAAAAGACAGAAATGGAAAACGGCAGGAAGGGAGGAAGAGATGGATGGTTGGCAGGTTGATGTGACAGAGGAAGTGATGACTGGGAGAAGTCATGGTGATGTAATGTTGTTGATGAGTACATTAAAGGGAGAGTTGGAGGCTCCCAGACGGGTTCAGAAAACCACAGTCAACATTCCTACAATCTGCATCGCGTGCATGAAACATTTCGGACAACAACATTCTGCTTCAAGTCTGGTTAGGTTTACTCACACAAACCACTTGGTGAGGGTTTTGGTCTGAAATCTCTGATGTTCTTTCTGCAAAGGCAGCTGCATGTAATCTGAACGTAATGTGATGCTGAAATGTTGATATGATACTTAATCCAACGTTTGCAGACACATACAGGGCCAGCATTTCATCCTGGCATCTCAGCTGCATTGGCAGACCCACAGTCTCACACCAAGCAGCCACAGGAAAGTTGCACTGTGGGTAATGTAGGCACAAGGGTTTAGCTTCACTTTGTTTGGCCCAAAACAAAAGGATGAGCCGGAAGATGGACGTTCTTACAAGGACACAAAGTCCACAGATGGAGCAGGTCTGACACTGTTCACTTCCTGCGTCCTACCAACAGTCAACACGTGTTCACTTTAACCACGACCGCCATCGCTGACTAACCGTGAACACACGTCGTAAACACGATACTGGAGGTCCCCCATAACCCCGTAGACCAGGAGTTGGCAACCCACGGCTCTAGATCCGCATGTGGCTCTTCAGCGCCTCCCTAGTGGCTCCCTCGAGCTTTTTCAAAAATGTATAGAAATGGGGGGGTATATATTTTGTTTTAATATGGTTTCTGTAGGAGGACAAACATGACACAAACATTCTTAATGTTTTCCAATGCTGTAAAAATGTTTATAATAAATATTAAACAACATTTCAACATTTCTGTCAACGAAGACCTGCGACACACGTTTCAGCGCGGCGCGGTGCCACGCAGGTGGCTGTTGTAAACAAACCGGCGGGTGTGTCATGGGCCATGGATGGGCCATGGATCCCAAAGGGGAAAAGGGAAAGATAGCTGATGAGAACAGAGGATTCAAGGAAGAATGGACCGAATCATTTGCTTTCATTGCCGATGCGGAAGGATTGCCTGCATGTTTGCTTTGTAATGAGAAGTTGTCAAATAACAAAAAGAGTGATTTGGAAAGACATTTCCAGGGAAGACATGCTGAATTTGCAGCAGACCACCCAGTTGGGAGTGAGAGGAAAAGTGCGATTGCTTTACTTCTGGAGAAATTAGAGGAGCGCAAAGATAGATTTAAGAGGTGGATTGCATCTCCAAACTCCACTTCTGCTGCTAGTTTTGTTGCAACCTGGGAGATAATAACGCGTGGAAAACCGTTCACAGACGGTGAGTACATGGAGGATTCATTCATCAAATTGGTCATTTGGGTAAGCTAATATAGCTAATATACACTTACAGCCTGTGTTCCCTTCATATAAGGCTTAGATAAGGCTTTTATGTTTTTGTGGCTCCAGACAGATTTGTTTTTTGTTTTTTTGGTCCAATATGGCTCTTTGAACATTTTGGGTCGCCGACCCCTGCCGTAGATGTCAGGTCCCTTCGGTGCACCCTGTCAATGGGGACACACGATCATTTTGAAAGGACTTGTTGATGCGCAGTCAAGGATAATTTAGTCTTTACGTAAGGGAACAGGAAGTGTCTGACTTGAAACCAGTTTGTCTTGGTCCTGATTATCGCTTAAACATGTCAGTTGATTGATTAATCAATAAGAGAAAACCTCTGCCTCTCTCTCTTCTTCCTCTTGATTGTGAGCTGAACATTTTCAGGTTTTGGACTGCTGGTCAGTGAAAACCATGAAGACATTTGACGACTTCATTTTGATCTTGAGGAAACTAGTGTGCATTTTTTCTCTTACAGACCAAATGATTCATTCATTCATTGATTGAGAAAATAGTTGTCAGATTACTCAGTAGTAAAAAACATTTTTTAGCCCCGGTTGTGATTCCATTGTCACAGCTGAGACTAAGATGCAAACGCAGCGTGAAGTGAAAAAGAGAAAACAAACATCTGTGAACAGCTCCACGTCCTCAGGCCTGCCAGGACCGCGTGGCAGCAGCTATTAAAGGAGCAACCGTGTCCCATAAAGACCAGAGAGGCCTGAACGCAGCCCTGAAGGCAACACCCGGTCGCAGCAGGACAGACCATCCTGCAAGAGCACATTGGTGGGAATCTTCCCCGAGCTGACTAAGTGAGGATGAGGAGACAGAGACGGCGAGGCAGGGCAGGAAAACAGCATTGAGCCCAAGGCAACATGCTGCAGCAAAGAGCGTCTCTAATGTACACGACTCTCTGACTGGAAACTCCCACGGGGAAATGTGAGAGGGACTCGGCTCGGAGCAGCACATCCGAGGGGCATTATCCCTCACATGGTCTCCTCGGCTGCATCTGTCCATCACCTCCTCCTCCCTCTCTCATTTTTATTTTCTAACAGTCTCATGCTGAGGCTCATTAATTCTTTCCAGGTCTCTGAGCAGCACAGGAGCAGTTAAGCTGCACCTTTATAATACATTTACATACAGGTTTGTTCTGCTCTCTGCAATTAAATGCTCTCTGCAGATTTCATTTGTTTGCTCTGTCTGTCTGTCTGTCTGTCTGTCTTTCTATCTGTCTGTTAGTCAGTCAGTCAGTCTGTCTGTCTGTCTGTCTTTCTTTCTATCTGTCTGTCAGTCATTCTGTCTGTCTGTCAGTCTGTGTCTGTCTGTCTGTCTCTCTATCTGTCTGTCTGTCTCTCTATCTGTCTCTCTGTCTGTCTCTCTGTCTGTCTCTCTGTCCTCTTTTCCGTCTCTCTCTCTTTGAAGGCGTCTGTATTCTGATGAGCTCCTTCACTAGCAGCCCACCAGGATTTCCATTTCCAGCCTGATATAAAATTTATTGCTTGTTGGCTGCTGAGATCAAATGCATGTTGCATGCTTGGCCTGATCTTTGTTGGGCACACAGTGATTCACACACACACACCACACACTTCACACACTGCTGTGCATTACAGCACACACTCCTATAAACACACACACTAACACCTTCCACAAACACACATGTATCATACAAACACGTGATAAAAACAGAGCTGGAATCAAAAGCTATTTTATGCCTCTGTGTGTGTGTGTGTGTGTGTGTGTGTGTGTGTGTGCATCATGATCGTGTATGTGTGAGTCTCTGTGTGTGTGTGTGTGTGTGTGTGTGTGTGTGTGTGTGTGTGTGTGTGCATCATGATCGTGTATGTGTGAGTCTCTGTGTGTGTGTGTGTGTGTGTGTGCATCATGATTGTGTATGTGTGAGTCTCTGTGTGTGTGTGTGTGTGTGTGTGTGTGTGTTCCTGTCGCTGTGGGAAGAAGAGGCAGATGTACTAAGTAGGACGTTCCTGTGTTTGTTCCTGCTGCAGCATCTCGAGACTAAATAATGTCAAAGCATCAATGGAACAATCAAAGGTTCCCTGACAGCAGCGTGGAACAGATGAAGGTTTCACACTGGGACCAGAACTGGGCTGGAGGCTCACAGGAAACAGAAACGACGGGAAAGCTCGTCAGCCATCTCTTTTTCCTGAGAAATGGAAACCCTTTAATAAAGCCGTTGCTTCTGTGGAGTTTGAACACTGGACTGCACTGGAGTCGTATGTGCATGAGCATGTATTCTGTCCGTCTTCAGGTTTGTGTAAGCGTACCGCCTTCCCTCCCTCTCGATGGCAGCCTTTTGTTCACACAACAAGCCACGAGGTTGTAAAGTGAATGTGGAGGAGAGAGATTAATATACTGTAGCGCTGAGCAGTCTTAAACTTTTGCAGCTCGGGATCTAATTATGATAAGTTATTCCCACCCAGAGATCAGGGCTCATTAAAACACACAGGTAGCCTTGTCAAGTCAAGGCCCATCACAGTAGCCCGTTTTGGGCCCCGACCCAGTGCTTAATAATTACGGCCAGAGAGCAAGGTAATTTTACAGCTTACTTGTTAGTACAGTCACCTGCTCTCGCCTTCAGCACCACTTTACAAGCCCTTCATCAGGTGTGGAGAGTGATTCATGCTGAGCTTCCAAAATCTTTTCATGAAAGAAACTCAGCTGCAGGAACCCGGATGACAATCACGCGCAGTTCGAGTTCATCTGTTCACGGTCGGCAAGATTTTTAATGTACACACACATGTGCGTTGTCAGCCTGGACCACAAAGCGAGGCTGACGACGGCTCCGGCTCCTCTTAATGAAGCTCTGCCAGACGTTCTCCAGTTAGTTCAGACGTACTGAGAAACTCGTCGCCGTGCAGGACAGACGAACCCAAACGGTGAATGTTTTCCCCAGAGAGCATTTGACTTTACTGAGGCAATGTTACACGAGTATTTCTACTGCATGATACTTTTGCTGCTGCTTCACTGCATTGCAGTGGGGGGATATTGTACGTTTTACTCTTATTTGCTCCCCCTTGACCAAATAGATCAGTAAAACGCTACACTTTAGTACATCGGTAAAGATGATCCATCAGATCTCATCTAGATGTACATACATTCCACTTGTTATGTATATTGTACATATTCACTGTTTCTTCTGCAGAAATATTTGCACAGGTGACACAACAGAACATATTATCATCTACTCTTATAATATTACTTGAACTATACAATTTTTATTCCATTTGTATTTATGTTATTCCACCTTATTGGTTGTTTTTAAACTTTAAATTTTAATTTTGGCTTGCTGATCCTCCATATAGATAGATAGATACTTTATTGATCCCAAGGGAAATTCAGTTCAATATGAGCACAGAATCATGCAGGAATCACCCTTCAAACACAAACATCACTGACGGCGACTCTCGTACGTGGAGAGCGCAGGTGGTGCTAATACACACTCTCATTATCAGCTCCACTACAAGTGTCCTTGTTAGCGCCGTCCAGGCCCTGTGTGTGTCCTGCTCTGCTGCTGGCATGGTTTATGAGCACAGTGAGTCAGGTACAGATGGTGGTCTCACCCCGGGTCACCCTCTGTTCCCATTGCTCGCCGCAGGGACTCGGAGGTAAAGATAATATAGAAGGCAGCAGAACTAGCGCTGACAGCAGAGTCCACACGGGAGTCTGCAGCGTGCAGGTAGCTGTGTGTGTGTGTGTGTGTGTGTGTGTGTGTGTGTGTGTGCATGTGCGTGTGTGTACATGTGTGAGGCAGGTGGGAGTGTAATTCCTGCATCCAGAAAGAACCATTTAAATTGCCATAACAGACCTATAGGGGGTTAATTGATTGAGGTTTGTTGATTAATGAGTCTGTGATTAGTTGGCCGGAGACTCCGTTTCCATCTGAAACGTACTGAGCGGTTTAAAACACACTCAGGACTCCTTCACGTGTTCGCAGCAGGTTCCTCAGCTGCCTGGTGATGGAGGAGGAAGCTGTGAACGGCTGACACAACGAAGGCTAACAAGCCTCAGCCTTAAAGCTAACGTGAAGTTGTGTTGGCTTATGAGCCAATTAGCACCACTTCTTCCTGTTCTCCGGTTTGTCCGACGTTCCTGCACGGGCAGTTCTCTGTCAACCCATGAGAGTGTAAATTTGTGTAAGTTTTTTCCTGGTTTCCCATCAGACTCATAATAACAGTAACAGTAATGTCCGTGGGTAAATAATGACTGTAACGGAGAAAACAAACCAGAGTGTGATTTAACCAGACTGGAGAGCTGCTGCTGGTGTGAAAACACTCTGTGTGTTAGTGTTTGAGCCAATTACAGTGAGCAATTAAAGAGAAGCTGACAGTCCACAGTCCACTTTGAGCTAAAAGCTAACTATCAGTCAAGCTAACATGCTCACAATGACAATTGGGACATGTTGAATTAGTGTGTTTTTCATGTTCATCATTGTAGTTTAGCATGCTAACGTTAGCAGTAAACACAGAGTGCAGCTGAGGCTGATGGGAAGGTCGTCAGTCCTGCAGGTATTTGCTCATAAGTCATATTCATAAAGGATATTTGAGTCACCCTCGACGCCACCACAATGCTAACATACCTGAAAACGTTTGTGGCTTCAGTTGGAGTCACCCCAAAGCTTTCACTAAACAGAGACTAACCAATCACAGCTTAGCTAATCCGAGTTATTCCATGTGCACGGATGTTCATCAATTCTTAGCTGATTTTGAAATAAACCGCTCTGATCATAAAACGTTCAACTTTAGAAATTCTGTACTTCAGAGTGGACATTACACCTGACAGACCGGACAAGGACTTTCGTGTGCTTTTACAGGCTTTTCAAAGTGCATCAATAAATACCAACAAATGAGTCCTGAGTGTTCTGAACGTGATCAAACATGTGGCTCTGCCACGGATCTCCTCCACTCCTGGGCTTGGTGATGGATGCCTCCACCTACTCCACCATCCGTTTATAAATAGATCACTTGGAGTGGAGTGGAGTAGTTCCCCGACGCCTGAGCTTCCGCCTGGGACATTCCTCATTTAACAGAGAGGAATCAGCGTATTAGTGCCATTTAAGAGTCAATCCAAAAACCCATCCTGCCAAGCCTTGTCCTCATTGAACAGGAGCTGTGCCAGTGCAGCCAGCCAAGGCAGACGGAGACAGCGATGGAGGGAGGTGAGATCCAAAGACGGAGATCAGAGAGCTTCACTTGTTCTCCGCTCACACACACCTCCACAGTGCTGCTCTTTCAGCATTTCCTCCGTCAGCGTGCTGCTCTTCCCGTCATCGTTGTGGAATTCCATTAGTGGAGACAAAGCGACAGGAAGTTTGCTGATTTAACGTCGGGCTGCAGGTTCGTCCTTGCAGCCTGATGGGCTCACAGAGAAGAGAAAAGTCATTAGTCCTGGCGGCTGACTCGTTCATTTATCAGCCAGAGTTTGGATGTGTGGTAATGTGATGAGTTGTCATTACATTTTCTCTGTGATTACAGCCAAGCTATTCATAATTCATGTTTATGTTTGAGAACAACTCGGCGAAAGTTTTGGAATGAGTTTCAGTCGGGAGCAAACAAGGGACACGTTTTAGATTTGACAGGTTATCATGTGCTTTTGTTCATTAGTCACTCTGGAAACCAATATCATATTCACTGCATGTATTATTCTGCCTCCAAGTCACTGATTGATCTGCAGATCTAACTGATCACTCACAGCCAGTAGTCTTCAGATGTCTCCGTTTGTCCAATTAACAGTCCAAGACTCAAAAATAATGGCTTTATTTGCAAATAAGAAAAAACAGCAACTCATTTGATTGGTAGAAAAACTGACTGAAGCCTTTTGTGTTTCCAGGTTTTCTTTATCATTTTGAAGTTTTGAAAACCTGCACCATGAAACACAAAAAAGAAGCTCAGAACGTTTGTAGTGAATAATAAAGTCCATCAGGAGGGATGTGTCCTGGGATTGGGTTGGGCCGGTGAGGTACAGTATGTGGATATTCAGCCTTTGAGTTGAGTATCGGACGTTTTGTTGAACTACAGTGCAGAGTCAGCGTATTTCTGTTTGAACTGTTGATCGATCAGTTTTCTGACGGTCATCTGTGTGATTCATCGACTCTAATGCGATTAAAATAATGTAGTAATCAGTAATGACAAAATGTCTGTTTCGTTATTATATCATAAGTGTTGTGATGAGCGTCGTTTTTCACATTTATTTCAGTACCTTTGACACAAAACGTTATTTCTGTGCTGCTCAGAGCTGCAGATGGATGTCATGGTGGTTGATTATAGTTTACGTAAGAACACTTTATATTTTGTTACTGGAAGAAAATATGATTGGATTTTGATCAAAGTACAAACACATCGTCTGCACGTGTATGCATTATGTATGTCTTCATGAAGCACTTTGGCACAAAAGCTGTTTTTACAGTGCAAATGTGAATGAAATACTGAGCCATGCAGGCCTCTCAGGACAACAGGATGAAAACGTCCTCTCACGAGGCCTGTAGTCTGTCTTTGTGTGCGTCCATGTGACCATCTGCTGCCTGACTGCTGCAGTCTGTGATATCGTTAACACCACCTGAAGACTGTGTCCATTTGGTCTTTGTTGGACATCTGGTCAGTTCTTCTTCACAGCTAATCCAGCGTCTGTAGGTATGAAATTCTGTTCAGCACCGAAGCTTTCTGGGCTTCACTTTGGGTGAGACATCAAAATGAGGTCGTGTCTCAGAGCTTCGTGTTCCAACAAGGCACTCATGTAAAGCGAGCTCGTTAGGCGAAAACCCGTCTTCGTGACGGGGTCTTCATTAGCCAAACGTCAGGACGAGTTTCTGCCTGTGTGTGTTTGTGCCCGTCTCTGTCTATGTGCTAATCTGTCCCAGTGCTCGTCTGTCTCGCGGTTATATTTGTCTGCTGCTCGGGGCCTCTGGTGCCGCCTCCCCACAGACGCTCAGTGGATGATTGGCCATTTAATATTTAATCTGTCTGACTCAAAGTTTGGCAGAGCTGCCGCTGCAGTGCGGGCCCTCTGCCACGGCCTTCACTGTGAACGAGAACATAAAGAAGGACGATGCCACAAAGGGGGGACTGCTTTCTTTCTGCACCTCAGTGCAGTCAGCCATCAGAGCAGGACATTCGCTCCTCATTGAGAGCAATGGAATAACAGCAAGATGAACTTTATTGTCCACTTGTGGTGGGACGAGAGTCTCATGCAGTACAAGAACAGGAAAGAGATTCGCGCTGTGGGTTAAATAAGATGGACGTACCTTATACCTTCTAATCAGGTATACCTTCAGCTCCAGGTGTTTCACTGTGATTTTCTCAGAAAGTGAAAACTGATCTGTGAACGTGAGCTCTTTATTCTGCATCACCTCACATTTTATTCTCTTTCAGATTTTTTTAGCACCTAAAATGACAGGAGAAAAGCAAAAAATGCTTTGTAAGATCAGGCGAAATGACATCGACGTGTTATTCATACGCCATCAAAGCGTGAATTTGGACAGAAGCTAACGGTTGCTTTTAGTCTGCATGTCGTCAGCCATTTGTTCTGAGCTCCATCTAACTTGCAGCATATTTCACCTTGTTCACTGATGCTAACCTAAACTGATATTCCACATTGTTGTGATTCTGTAGCAGCACTTTTTTGTATTGTATTTGTATGGTAAATCTGGTATTTCAGTGTCCACAGTTCTGAAGTTTGCCTGAGTTGATGTCAGTTTTCTCAACACATTTGCACTGAAAAAGCACTGGAGGCGTTAAGTTTTAGATGTAAGAAATCATAAACTGAATATTCTGACAGCTTAAGAAAAAGTTGGGCACCAGCCAGTCTGAAAACAGTTGAAAGCCAGAATAACACAAGAGCTGGAGCATCAAAAGGGTGAGTCACTGCGTCTTCAGCCTCTATTACCAACAGCAAGAAAAAGCTTTTCTGTCTTTGATTTCCTTTGATTCACAGTCTGTGATTTCACACAGTTTGTTTACCGGGCGACTACATTCAAGACGAGAATCGCAGGTCAAAAACAAAAGCAGCAGTGTTTTTCTGGAACATCTCTGGAGACAAAAGGCTCGTCCTCCACGTCCCCCTCCGTTGTCCCCCTGTTTTATCTGCTCATTACACCTCCTGTTTGCCTTGACTGAAGCCTCGAGGGAACCTGACAGGAGGAGTGGATGAAATTATGTAAGCCGGGGTAAAAGCTTCCTTTGCCGAGAGTCGGGCCAGGTTTGCACTGCGTTACTGTCACACTTCTTAAAAGTGGAAAATGGCTGTCACGCAGGAGTTGGGTTGATTGAGCTCAAAGGACTCTCACTTGCACAGCTGGTGTAACACACAGCTACCCCCACGGACAAGGCAGTGTGGCCTTTTTTCAAACATCACAAACTTTACTTAACCGATTTCCACCAGCGTCGGCGCAGTATATTTCATTAGACCTTTAAAACTGTTCACTAAACCTTGGAAGTGCCTCCATGTTTGTGCGACCGCTGCAGTAATGATGTTTTCATTAGGCCCTCATAAACTTGATAAAGCTCTCGGAGAGCCACAGGAGAGTACATGTTTTTTTAGCAGACGTCTATAAATCCTGGTTTATGTAGCTGTGGAGTAAAGCGCAGTGATGGTTCACTCTGATGGGCACAAATACAGCACATATGGTGGGGATAACACTCTCATAATCAGTTTAACTTACCTGCTGTCATAGAGGAGTGTGTGTGTAATTATATTCTCAGAGTCTGTGTGTGAGAATGTGTGAAGGCTCAGAGTATGTCACACTGTGTGCATGCTTAGTGCTTGTGTGTGTGTGTGTGTGTGTGTGTGTGTGTGTTCGGACTTGGTTTCAGTGCTGCTTATCCATGTGGACAGTTTTGGTGAGAGTTGCTGTGTTTTAGAGATATCAGCAATGAGAGGTCACTCAGCTTGTGGCACTGGGTCTGCATTTCTGCTGTGTTTTTATTATGGTGTGAACTGTCCCTTTAAGGTTAGATGTTAGGCACGCAGTAGTTATGAATCGGCTTCAGGTCTCCAGGACATGAATGTAAGTGGATGTAACGTCTTCTGAGGTGGCCACCGGTGCAGAAGAATGACTCATAATCAGCCTGATGTATTAAATGTATTCGGTTACACTAATGAGGTAATTACTTTGGAAAACAAATGCCTTAATTAGCAAATGTTTCTTTGTTGGCACAGAAGGTGTGTACCTCGTGGGTGGTGTTAATATCCCCGTTCAGTCCGTGATGTATGGACTGGTCTGGTCTGGTCTGGTCTGGTCTGGTCTGTAGAGGACGGCACTCACCAAACCGTCGCTCTGTATTACGCCACTTTTATCTCGCTTCTCAAATGCAAATTTCCTCAGTAAACTGTAGGAAGATTGTGGGAAATTCTCTCTGTTCTTGAATTGAAATGAATTGTGTGCAACTACAAAGCGATCAGAATAACCAGAGTGTCGAGACTTCAGAAGCAGACACAATCACTGAACGTTTCATCCAGTCATTTCCCATTTAGACTTTTTATCTGCCATTTACAATACCAGCAATTTTACACTGTCCACGTCTCAGCGCTGTGACAAGCGCAGTGCCATCCTGAACAAAGCGCCTCAGATTTCCAGGCCATCTCCGCTGTGCCTGTGAACCGGCGATGGCGTGGGAGTGTAATCTGTCTCTGCTGCAGCATCCGTCGCAGGCCGGGACCAAACTTAATCTGGCCCGCGATAGCTGGCGAGCTCGCTGCGTCGAGGACGGACCGGCATCACTACGGCAAATCACCGAGGGGAGAGTCATTGTCGGAGCTTTTGTGTGAAGCAACTATCTCTTTGAAACACGCCTGGCGCTGGGCTGAACGACATTTAAAGAGCCCACAGAGAGCTGGATGCTGTGCAGACGAGTGTGTGCGTGTGTGTTTATGCGAGGAAGCGATGCTGAGAGCCTTAAGCATCTCCACTCAACAGTCGAGTGTTTCATCGCTGCTTTTAGCAGAACGCTGCTTCTCCTGGCACATTGCTGCCGATGAACGCAGTGCATTGAGAGCATGAAACCGCAGGGTCAACACGAATGTGCGCACCTCAAAAACCAAATGAACGAACCAGCTGCCATTTTGTTTGTAATTGCTTAATGGGTTCTGGGCAGAGCACAGAGTGTTTGGCAGGAAGAGGGGGATCGGGGAGAGGCAGAGGACAAGAGGACAAGAGAGACGCTGACAGACTGAGAGACAAAGAGGTGAAGAAACGGAGCTTCTGAATGATGGACGGAGCTGCTCCGTCGGGCGGCTTTAGCGACCAGTTTGTGTTTTTGTCATTTGCTTTCTTCTCCGTCATGAAGAATCACGTTTAGCTGTTCAGCTGAATAAGATTCAAAAGTTAAGTCTTGAGTTAAGAGTTGAAAAGTGACCTCAAATTTCCCTCAATTCTCATTCGTATTTATTTCATTCAGCTCTTTATCTCTTCCTTCAAAGTCCGTCTGTGTCCTGTTTCCTCCCAGGCATCAATAAAACAGAATCCTCTCATATTAAAAACATAAAATTCGGAGGACACTGAGTCAGAGAACAGACATAAACAGTCAGCAAACTGCTGAGGTACTGACTCCAGAAGTTCCTAAAAAAGATCCCATCGGAAGTGCAGCTGAATTCAGAGAAACGTACGGATTGTGTATGCAAACACATCAGATCATGAGGAACAGCCCTCATTAATGCTCCTCTGAGTCTGAGTCAGTCCTCAGCTCTCAGGCGTCCATCGTCTCGGTCCTGTTCGCCTCCGTCTCAGCTATGACCTCCACAGATTCTACGGCTAATCATTCAACCCGTCAGACGAGGCGCGATTGGCGAGAGGCGCGACCGACCCGCTTCAGCCGGCGAAACACTCGCAGCGTATCCTGTCCTACAGTATTACCACAGACACGGCGGGCTCCTGGACAGCCCCGTGACATCGGGGCGAGACACGAGATGTCTTTTGTGATCATTTTGACTCGTGTCTCTGTGGTTATTTCACATCTTTCTGTGACACATAGCAGGTGAGGCCCCCTGACCCTTCGGGGCCCCAGACTCTTCAGGCCCCTGTGTCTGTGCCTGTTCAGTGATCCCTCCATGTCATCATCAGTGAGCCGTGAGGAGAATAAATTGACGGAGAGGAGGGTGGTCACAGTGGAGGTGAAGAAACAGGGTGGAGGCTGTCGGTTTACTTTGTCAGTAAACGTCGAGCAGCTCCAAGATAAAAGTGTGAATCTCTGAAGTGCGATTTAAATTACCTTGAAGCTAAATGATGTTGGAGACGCTTCCTCCCAGCTTCCCAAATGGGCTAAATGAAAATGTTCATTGTAACTGGAAGTGTGCCATTCAATTAAATGAGGTCATTCAAATTTTAATTGGCAGCTCGGTCATTACTTAAAAGTTTGAGTGTGTTTTGGACCCTTCGCCTCGTCTCTCCTCTTCAGTGTTCCTCCTGTCATGACCTGCTCGCCTCTCTGTCAGATTTCTCTCTCCTCTTCCTCACCTGGCGCACACTTCCCTCCTCCTCCTCCTCCTCCTCCTCCTCCTCCTCTCCTCTGTTGCAGGCGACAGCGAGGTGAGAATTGAGTGTGATGTAGGACAAATGAATTAACAGCATCAGATTAAATAGGATTACTCCACTCGGTGACAGAGAGGGGCTGGGTGCTCCTAATGAATTATGTAAGCACAAAGAGTCCTGACCAGATTTAATGGCAAGACACTGAGCTGCTGCTGCTGTGTGCGTGTGTGTGTGTGTGTGTGTGTGTGTGTGTGTGTGTAGGTGTGTGTGCGGTATGAAATATTAGAGGACAGAAATTGGACATTACACTTTGTGGAGGAGTAAGGCGGTAGATGGGGTGTCAGTGTGAGCACCCACCTGAGTCGGCATTCAGCGGGTGTAATGAGGTGTTATCGGTCTTTATGTGAGGACGTGAAGACCACATACTTCATCACACACTGACATGAGGGGCTCACACACACACACACACACACACACACACACTGAGGAGAGCTGAGTTAAAGCAGGGCTGAAGACATCGTCACAATAAAATGTGATATTTATTTTATAATGACCTTTGATAAACATCAGGAGAAGGAGGCTGGACTTCAGTGACTTTGAATCAAAATGATTTCAGTCAGTATCAGACCCCCCCAACTAAACGTCAGTATCAGACCCCCCCCCCCCCCCCAACTAAACGTCAGTATCAGACCCCCCCCCAACTAAACGTCAGTATCAGACCCCCCACCCCCCGGACCAAAGGTCTCAGTCCACACAGCAAATCAGGACCCGCGGACGTGAGCCGGTGGACGAGTTTGACCAGAGCTCGCGGATTCTGCAGGGTTTACCTGCTAACCCGAAGCTCCAGATGTGTTTTGTGGTCTGAGAAACATCACATCAGCATGAAGTGAGGAGAAACACAGCAACAACTGGACAGGCAGGGCACACATCTAAAATCTGGCCGAAAAACTGCCATGTCAGCACACACGCTCCATCACGTGCTGACAAACAGAAAACCACAGCTGCACCTCGCTGCCCTTAAATCAGACACAAACGGCACCCGGCGCTGCACCGTCGCCCCCGTCTCCCCGCCGATGACGAGCGAGACGGCAAACAGCAGGAAGCTGGGCTGGGAGGGGGGAAGAAGGACGAACGCAGAGGAAGACGTGGGGAGGGAGGATCAAAGCATAAAGAAAACGAGTCGGCCAGCAGACGAGCTTTTGTCACACTCTTCTGTTTCTTCTCGTGTGAATCGCAGTCTAACTGAATGCTGATGTACTGCTTTACAAAGACAGATAATAACAAAGTGTGCACACACACACACACACACAGAGAGAGAGAGAGAGAGAGAGAGAGAGAGAGAGAGAGAGAGTTGTGTTTCCATCACAATCCTAATCTTAACCTCATCCTAACCTCAAAGCAACTCTTCACCCAAATATTTAATGATCTACAGTGTGGGGACTTGCATTTCGTCCTCACAGTGTGACTGTGGAAACACATTTTTGTCCCCACAACTACAGAAACACACACACACACACACACACACACACACACACACAGTGTGACTCAGTCCACGGAGGACCATGCAGTAGCTTTCTGCTTCATTTAGCCGTCTGTCTGCAGGCTGGCAAAATAACAGCATGATGATGAATGCGTGCACCTACGTGTGTGTATTTGTGTTTGTGTGTTTTTGTGCCAAAATGTCAGCTCTGTGTGTGTGTGTGTGTGTGTGTGTGCGTGTGCTTCCTGAGTGAAAGAGAGGAGGAGGGTATCACAGAAAATGAGAGGTTGTAATGAAATCAGTGATTGCTGCACCGCGAGCTGCCTGGGTCACCGTAATTAAGTGTGATTAGGAGTCGATGTTTGTGCCTTTCTCTCTCACACACACACACACACACACACACACACACTCCGAGGGCTGCTGTGTGAGCTGCTTTTCTGCCAATGAACACGTGTGACTCATGTCAGTGTGAGTCTTTGAGACCGACTGAAGTCCAACTCTCTGAATCACCTCAGGGGGACGCTGGGACTCAGATCTCCCAGCACACAAACGCTGACGCAGCACTGACGTTCTGGAGACAACAGGAAGTCACTAAAGGCAGTTTGTCCCGCTGATTGGGTTCACTCGTCAACCCGGTCGGAAGTTGGAGTCGTGACACGCGGATCGTGATGCTAACAGGAGTTGTTGTCAGATAATTCAATTTAGCTGCAGACAAACTGAATGTGTGATGATATCATCCTGTTTCTATCCCCAAAGCATTATGGGAACCGTAGTTCCACAAGTTACAGTGTGATTATGTCCGAAACAGAAGAAAACAGTAATAGTAATTGGAGTGTCACGTATTTATTGAAAAAACTGCATCTGTGTACACATGATGTGATATATATATACATGTAAACACATGCAGATATGGCCCCCAACACGCACACACGCACACACGCACACACACACACACACACACACACACACACACACACACACACACACACACACGCGCGCCTGCTAACTGCTGAGTGACGTCCAGTCAGTGCAGCAGCACCAGCCTCGCTGCTCCACACCATATGTGCTGCGTCGGCCCTGTCAGCTCGATTTGGATCACAGATCACACTGAGCACTGAACCAGATGTGGCCCTCTGGACAGAGATCTGTCACGGACACACAAGACACACACAAACAGGCTGCACGCTCTTCATAGTCCTTATGTCATTGATACATGCATGGCATAAGTCTCGTTTTGATTTGTTCATTTGATATTGAATATTTGTTGTTACGCGTCCTGATACAGTAAAGTAACTCACAAAGCAGAAGTGAAAATGATTTGGTTTTCTGTTTTTGGACAGTTCAGACGGTCTCAGATTGTCCACAGAGAGACAGATACTGTAAGCTGTTGGATTCCCTCAGGCTGAACCTTTCATCCGAGTCAACGTGTTGATTTTTCCGGTCCTTCGCTTTGTGACCGAATGCGTGCAGAGCCGATGACGAGCCACACCTGAACCCTGGGCTCCGGCTTCAGGGCCGCAGGAGGCCCGCAGGACAGCCGCAGTACGGACTGTGGCAGATCACCGTCCCAGACAAACACACTCGTTTAACAGACATCAGCGTTCAGCGGGTCAGTAACTTCACGCAGATAGAAATGTCAATAACGGCGTTGGCGCTTCGCTGTGGGCGCCACACAGACTGCTCCGTCTCGCCTCCTTATTCCTCTCAGCTACGCAGAAGCTTCTGGGTCTCTCTGTCTCCTTGTCATTCCTGCTCATACTCTCTTCCTGTTTCCTTGTCCTGCTGTCCATCCCTCGGTCGTCTTTATCTACCGCTCCGTCCCTCCTCTCTCGTTCTCCTGCCGTCTGTCTGGGATCAATGCAGCTTAGCCGCCGCCCCCTTCGAGCTCGGGGTCGCGTTGGCCTCTCTCAGCCTCCCCTCCCCCTCCCGCCTCGGTGTCTCGGATCAATGCGGGGTTCAGCCATTGTCACAGTGTGGCGCAGGTTGTGTTTTATCGAGGCTGTCAAGGTGCTGACCTTTCTGTGTCCAGGGGAAGAAAGAGGGATGCCAGCAGCGGTGACGGAGGGAGAGGGGGATGACCGAGCTGCTTATGAGTCTAATCTATCATAGGGGCACAAGGTGGAGGGTTTGGTCTGCTGCCAAACACACAGCTCCTCCATTTGTTCCTCGTGTCATCCACTTATGTTTGCATTGATTTGTTTGTGTAAGCGTTATAAATGAAGCTTTACGCGAAGCTTACCTCGCTGTGCTCTCAGCAGTGTCGAGCAGCTCAGGTTTCAGAGACACGTCAGCTGCTCTGTGCAGGCCTACCAGCTAACTCAGTGTTGTTTTCATGCATCTGCAGCCTAAAATGAAGAGCAATTCATCAAAGCATTTTAGGGCTTTAGAGATGAGCGGAGGACCTGGCAAACTCCCTGGAATCTAACTGTGCATATTTCTCCTCCATCTTTAAAAACACCAACAGATCACATTTCTTCTTCCCCTCTGCTGTTGGACTGTCGCTTAGTGAAACTAGCCAATAAGAGCGCAGACATGTTTGACTGACAGCAGCATGAACCAATGGAAGGCTGTAAACTGCTTCTGTCTGGATTTAAAGCCTTTCAGTGATTAATATCTTTTGTTTACAACTTATATTTATATGCTGGTTGTTTCATTAAAGGGTTACTGTAAATTCATGTTTACTCTATATTTTTATTTTGCATACAAGTTTGTTATTGGTATGCAGGACAACTTTGATTAATGGAGTTTTCTGCTTAGTTAACTGATGGACAGAAAATTAATTGGTAACTACTCTCATGAGCAAGTGAGAGTAAAGACACTGACAACACTCAGCCTCTGCAGCCTGTGAGGCACATAAATGTGTGGGTTTACATCCACTGAGTGATCTGTGGCTTGTGGGCAGACGACCTCCACCTGCTGTGGTGGGCGGGGAAATCAGATCAGTGAATCAATAAGCAAAAGTCTTCTGTAGTAATGAATTTAATATTTCAAGGTTTTGACTTTTGAGGACACATTTGAAGATGTGAAGAAGTGTGGTGCTGGCATGAGGCCCCGTAGTTTCAGAAGAAGACGACCGTCCACTTTCTGAACTGAAAGTCTTTGATTAAATTGTAATACAGAGCAGCCAACATTCCATTCATTTCCAACATTGAACAACAACACAAACCACTTAGACAATTCTGCTTCTGATCTTCTGACCAACATTTCTTGAAAAACGCTCATTGGCGGTGAACTCCACAAGCTCAGTAAAGACGTTTTTGCCCTGCATTTCACCTGTCAGGCTGCGCACAGGTTGGCCTGTATGACTCAAAGATGGACTTCACATGTGATAAATCTGTTTACTGACAGTAAAACATCCTGCTTAGAATCCAGCATTGATGCCTCTACTGAGGAAACTGATTCCGTCATAAAACAAAAGGCCTTCAAGCCTGTGGTGTATTACACACAGAAGCCTGTTATTTATATTTAAGTAGTAGTTAGGAATTCCACCAGAAGGAGTTTGGGTGATAAAACAGAGACTTGTCTTTCAGCAGATTTTGTTTCTCCTAAAATGCCTGAATTTTTTAACAGGATTAGATCGTTTTAAACCGTTTTTCGATTAGATTTTATGTCCCCCGTGAACCCAGAATGATGCTGATCACCATAGTTTAACGTCACTGACGTCCTGTTGGGACGTTGACAGCTCGGAAAAAGTCCTGCGGTAACAGAAGACAAAACTGCAAATAAGCTGCCGATTAAGACCTAAAGTCCCACTTTGTGTTTGTTCAACTCGTTTGAATGAAAAACAAAACTAAGGAGCAGCGTGTGATCCAGGATGCTACACATCCATCCAGCCTTTAGCCTCACACAGTGTGGCGACAGATCGAAGGCTAATTGGAAGAAATATCTGTTGAAGGGATTTGCACCTTTAGGGTTTCTCAGAGATTTTCCTCAGGAATGCAGTTTAATTTTTACTGTCCGTCAGTGAAGACCTTGACGGAGAACCCCTGACCTGTAATTACCACGAACGCCTTTCACTCTGCGCTGCATCAAACTCATTTTCCAGCAAACAGAAAATCTGCTCTCATCCCCAACATTTCTGCTCACATCACATCACACCAGGCAGTTTTAAGGCAGTTTATCAGCTGCCTTTTTTACAGTTAGCTGTTGTGGTCCACGTCCAGACCAACAAATGACAGGAAGTGCTCTTGTGTAGGTTTTTCCGAGGGTTCCGGCGTTCAGTCTGAATGTCCTGTGGACCTGTGGACTCAGAGTCGTACCCACTGTGACGACAGACCTGAAGACATATGACCAAATGACTTTTGGTAACTTCCACAGGTCCACGCTGATCATCGTCCTAACGCCTGGTCCTCTTTCTTCACCTTCTCCCTCCAGATCCCTCAGATCAGCTATGCATCCACCGCCCCGGAGCTAAGCGATGACCGCCGCTACGATTTCTTCTCTCGAGTGGTCCCCCCGGACAGTTTTCAGGCCCAGGCGATGGTGGACATTGTCAAGGCCATGGGCTGGAACTACGTGTCCACCGTGGCCTCAGAGGGCAGCTATGGGGAGAAGGGGGTGGACGCCTTCATGCAGCTTTCCAGAGAAGCAGGTAAGACTGGTGATCCAAAGGTGATCAGAGGTCAGTTTCTGTTTTTGTTGTTCATGTTTACACTCTGCTGTGTCTGTGTGGTCAGTTTGGTTCTTTTGTGTCGACCGAGTGATCCATTTATTGGGGCAGTCGTGGATCAGCGGTTAGGGTGTCGGACCCGTAACCGGTGGATCGCTGGTTCGATTCCCCGTCCCGGTGTCCATGGCTGAGGTACCCTTGAGCAAGGTACCTAACCCCCACTGCTCCCCGGGCGCTGCACGCGGTCGCCCACTGCCCCGGGTTTGCTGTGTGTGTGTGCACGTCACTTGGGTGGGTTAAATGCAGAGAACAAATTTCGTTGGAGTGAGTTCCCTCCAATGACAAGATATGTCACTTTAATCTTTAATCTTTAACTTTAATCAAAAGGTGTCAACCTAACGCCTTTGTTGACGGATCAAAAGACGTCCACTGAGGAGGATGGATGAAAGATGTTTTCAGATATCTTTAATGTCCACTATTGCTGTCCATCTGACGTCCTCACGGGGTTCAGAAGTTCACCATCAGTTACAGTCCGTCCTCTTGAGTCCCTGTTGTGCTACATTTACACCAACTTTACTTTACTTTGTTTAAGCCTTTTCCTGGGCAGAAAAATGAAATTCATTATTTACACAGCGTCTCAACTGTTTTTAAAATGCAGATTGTATGATCCAGCCAGGAGATGACCTCAACATCTTGAGTCATTCCTGTATTATCACAAGGCTTTTTTTTTCTTGCTTGTCACGTGTCTGATGTTGCTCATTGGCTCCTGATTGGCTCTGGTGCCGTTAGCTTGCTTGTGGTCTGACAGCAGGTTAGTGTGAGGAATTGAAACGGTGTGTGAATGTAAAAATAAAAAAGATCTGCATAAACATGAAACAGAACACATAAGAAGTGTTGAGTCACACAATCTTGAAAGGAATTGGAGCATCCAGTGGTGTTGACTGAATAATCTCAGTGACATTTCGAGCAGGCTGATGACTCTTCACAGCTCGCCAGTTAGGACGCGTCCTGACATTTATGTGCTGCAGCTTTTAGAGGATTATTAAAGGACGCAGCTGCTGTGGTGCACACGGGACGCCCAGAAATCTTTTAACCAACGTTTCCACATGTGTAAGATGCTGCTCAGCGGCCCACGGTGGTTTTTGAACAATGATTTGATGAAATGATTTGCACAGCAGTCCTTCTCAGTGGTATTCACACTCTTTATCCCCGCAACAGGTTCTGTTTGAAAGGATATTCAGGGGAAACCTTGAGCTTCCACCACCTGCTCTGTTCTTCTCTTTAAAGATAACAAAGAGATAAATCAGTTTCAAGTTTGCACGTCTCCAGCTAAGAAATACTGCATTCATTCATTCGGAAAAGTACAAAAGTATTGTCATTACATGCAGCAGTATTTGTTATGCAGGGTAATTTATATGAGTAGATTCAAATTCCTGATGCATTAATGTGTTGTAAGGTTGAAGCTGATGGAGGCGGAGCTTATGTTGATAGACACTTTATATGTTGCAGGGTAATAAGAACCTCAAAAAGCACAGTACTTGTGTATTGATGTATTGATGTACTAATGTACTAGTAACTTCCACCAGGCGCCTAAACAGTCAGATGCAGTCATTCAAGTTTCCTGCAGTTTCCCAGCAGGCTGACAATCACACACTCATGATGAAACCAGCACAACTGAATTATTAAGAGAGTCTGTGGTAATCGATCCTAAATCCTCTTATGACTGTGTATGTAATACTACTGTGCTACGCCTCCTTAGTTAACTACTCAGCTGTGTGTGTGTGTGTGTGTGTGTGAAATGTGCTCAGATCTTCACAGGCTGAGTAATCCACCCCGTATTGATAGCAGGTGGTTCCTTCTATCAGTCGACACACATCCACACATCCACACCCCCTCACACACACCCGTAATATAATTAGACAGCATTTGTTTCCAGCAGGGTGTTCAAGATAGGAGCCTACACACACACACACACACACACACACACATCCAGGGTGATTAGTCAGGTGGTGGGAGACTGATTAGCTGGGAAAGAGTTTCTTGCTTATCTAAAGTTTTCTTCTGTCACGGCTTCCCTGTGGAGCCTGATAAACTACCTGGATGGTCTGTACAGCAGAGTCTGTAGAGTCAAATCAAAGTGTCCCACGGTGCCCACATTGTGAGGACAAACAGGACTCTCATATTCAGGCTGTCACAGACTCCCCCTCGTTCATTATGAAAGACTCAGTGTGTTGTGGCAAGAAGCGTTTTATTTTGAAAGTAAACACATCGATCATGGCTGACGCTCACCACTCCCCTGACTACATAAACTCATCATTTATTTCATCTCCTGTTACTGTAGGGCTGCACAGCGCACTGAGCTGTGACAAAGTACACTTACTCGACTGCTGTACTTAAATACATCCGACGCGTATGGCCGACGCGTCTCTGCTTCCTCCCGTAGTGAAGCCAAAGTATCCTGGATCTTGTTCCAGTGATGTCATTTGGAGCCAGAGTCTGTGCAGTGCAGGTCAGGAGGTGGAGCCTCAGTATCGAGTTCCTGTCTAACTCATCTTTAGTGCAGCAGGATCGGTCGCTGACTGAATGCATCCCAACTTGTTCGACAGACCTCAGCTGACAGGTCTCAGGTCAGTTTGGGTTCATGAGAAATAAAAGCTCAACTTATCAGGAAGAAACTCTTATTTGTTCTGCAGCTTGTAGAATCCTAACAGACCCTCAGGATGGCCCCTTGTTATCTCTGAATCAGCAGGATTCTGGAGAGAAATGCTGTGAGATATTTGCTTTCCAGCCTTCAGAGGTGGACAATGCTGACTGCCCTTTAATACCATCTGAGCTGAGTGTGGCAGCTCATAGCAGGAGAGAATAAAGTCTCCCAGCTATCTGCTGTGTGGAGAGTTTGATGAGGAGTCTGAGGGTCTGCAGGACCACCTGCAGCTGCTGTTTTCATCGTTAGCTTTCTTCCACGAGCAGTGCTGACATTCACAAAGTCAGTGTCCACAGTTTTTTGTCCTGATATCTGCGTTTTCATCACGGAGCAAATATCTGATCACTGAAAACACTATATGGACAAAAGTATTGGGCCAGCTGCCCATCACACCAACAGGGACTTTAATGGCGTCTCATTGTAAACACACAGACAGCTTTGCAGCTCTAACAGCTTCCACTCTTCTGTGAAGGCTTTCCACAACATGTTGGAGTGTTTCTGTGGGAATTTGTGCCCATTCATGCAGTAGAGCATTTGTGAGGTCACACACTGATGTTGGACCAAAAGGCCTGGCTCACAATCTCCGTTCCAGTTCATCCCAAAGGTGTTGGATGGGGTTGAGGTCAGGGCTCTGTGTGGGCCAGTCAAGTTCTTCCACACCAAACTCATCCAACCATGTCTTTATGGAGCTTTGCTTTGGCCCAACCCCTGAAAAACAGCCCCACTGCCCACCTGAATTCAGTAATACAGAGGTGTGTCCCAATACTTTTGTCTGTATAGTCGTATTTCTCCTGCTGGCTCGGTCTTCGAGTTCCCATCCAGCTTGAAGACACGGCGATGATGTCAGATCTTTTTAAACTGGAGGAAAGTTTTACAAATATAAAACCTCCATGGATCAAGTCATAACTGAGCTTGTGTGCAGTCAGACGTCTCTTTTAAAAAGATGGTGTATGGGTAAAACATCTGTGGTGATCAAACCACTCGGAGAGTTAACACGAGGGCTAAAGTGAACTTGTTGTTGGAGCAGCTGCTGGCACAAAGCAGGAAGATTCAAGGTGTGAGGAAACCCTTTCCAGGCCCTTTCCAGGCTTACTTGTGGTGGAAGCAGGCAGTGACGTAGACTCCTTGCATCCTCCACAGCCCACATGAGTGCTCAAGTCCATGGACTTGAGTCATGTGCCGTTTGGGCTCCTTCACTCGTGTTTCTTGGCTCTGCAGCTGTTTGCCTCTTCGTCCTCCTCCATCTTCTTTGTAAGCAGCCATCCCCTCAGTGTGTTTATTTATAAATTCATTAGGCTGGAGAGATATTCGCAGCAACACACCAGTTAATGCGGTGCATAATTTGCCTATTTGATTACCTGGGAGTCCCGGATGGCAGGCGTCAGCCGTTTATTAGCCTCTTTTGCTCCCGTAAACACAGAGCAGTGACACGTACTTATCACCGCCGTGGGAGCTGCAGAGAGGCTGTGGATCGGAAGGAGGGCACTAAAAATGAACAGAGAGGTGGTTTCACTTTACTTCATCAGACCACGGTGTGTTGCTCTGGGAAAGATCACCAGTCTGGAGCGATTCGGGAGGAGATCAGTCAGCTGGAGGAAACATATGGCACTCGTGTTCACTCATATAGTTCATCGCCGTACACGCTGCACTAATGTTTTCTCAGCGTATCTCAGTTCAGTGAGGCGGCCATTCATCAAAACAGCTCATCTGCTCTCCTTTAAATATTCCACTTTGTAAAACAAACCCGTCCACAGTCCGGTCATCGTCAGCTAACAGCTATCTGTCTCCATCAGGCCGACTCCGTCATGTCAAAACAAGTGTCTTAAGAGAAGCTTGATGGCTGCAGTCAAAGCAACAGTCAAATTTTAAGTCTTGAAACATGATGGGACAGGCTGTTGTCCCATCCTGAATGACCTGCAACCCGTAGTGCTCTGAGAGAGCGCTGAAGGATCACATCGTCTCCGGACTACCACCATCACTCGACCCGTTCCAGTTTGCACACCAGCCGAACCGCTTCACAGAGGATGCCATCTCCTCTGCTTTCCACCTGAGCCTGGGACATCTGGAGGGAAAACACACCCTGTTTCTAGACTTCAGCTCAGCATTCAACATGATAATCCCCCAGCATCTGGTACACAATCCAGGTCACCTTGGCACCTCCCATGCAACTGGCTAATGGACTTCCTCACCAACAGAACCCAATCTGTACGTGTGAACAACAACACCTCCAATGTCACTGAACATCTGATCCCTGACCCACTGATCCCCACAGGGCTGTGTACTCAGCCCCCTGCTGTTCACCCTGATGACACACGACCGCCGTCCCAGACACCACACCAACCACGTCCTGAAGTTTGCAGATGACACGACCGTTGTGGGCCTCAACCAGGACAATAACGAGCTGACCTACAGGGATGAGGTGAAACACCTGTTGAAATGGTGCAGTCAGCAATCTGATCCTCAATGTTGATAAGACAAAAGGGATTATAGTTGACTTTAGGAAATCACGGCATAACCGCACTCCACTGCTCTTCAGTGACAGTGCAGTGGAAGTCGTCAGCAGTACCAAGTTCCTGGGAGCACAAATCACTGACAACTTAACCTGGTCCCTCAACACCACCATGCTGACAAAAAAGGCACAGCAGCGCCTGCATTTTTGCGCCGGATTTAATGCCTGACTTTCTCTGAGCAAAGCGACAACATTTCGTTCAATATGTGCATCGTTGATGGGTTTGTTGAATGACAGTAAAGCAAGTCTAAGTTCATTCTGCTGATACACATCAGTTCAATGTCACGTGAAAGAGGGAAGAGGAAATTGAGATTGTGATTGGTGCTTAGCTTCAATACTGACTAATATTTCCCTCATCTCTCCTGTTGCTTCAGGGTTGTCTGAGGGATCTCAGCATGAACGTGTCGTCCTGTTTTAAGTAATCTGCAAACAGCTGGAAATGCTGCAACAGTCAGTCAGATGTCTTTTCATGGACCTGGAACTTCAGCCTTTGTGTCTTTTGTTAGTTTTAGACAGTGAAGAGACACTAAAGTCTCCATTTAGTCCCTGCCTTTTAAACATTTTGAGTCTCAAGCCGTCAAACACACAAACACACGAGCAAACACAGTCAGACGAGCAGCTGATCCCAGAACTGCCTCTCATGTTCTTCCATCCTGCAGAACATAAAACTGATCAGCTGTTTGATAAAGACAGTCACAACAAGCATCAGATATATCCCCACTTCCTTTGCAGACAGGAAGTTAAAACACGAGACACGTGAAGTCAGTGGAAGTGACACATAATCCTCATCATCAGGAGGTCACATGAGGTCCTTCCTCGTGGGGAGGAGTTAGAGCAGCTGCCAGAAGCCACAGGTCATCAAGAGGAAGGTGTAGTCTGTCGGTAATGACTCATTCTGTGACTCACTGTGATTCGTGACTCCTCGATGAACAACAGCAAACTAAGAACAACACTGGAGCTTATTACTTTACCATCGGAGGTTTGAATCATTTTAACGACACGACAGGTCTGCAGTGTGAGAGTCACTTTCAATCCGGACGGCCAAACCAGACAACACCTTCTAAAACAGAGCAAACACATTTCTTATTCTGCAACAGGCAGTGCTGAAGAACAGACTCTGAAGCTGTGGCCAACTTACTTCAGAAAGTCTTTCCCCGTCAGCCTTTTGGCATTCAGGAGACCCATGGCCTCAGTGCATCCAGTCGGCGGGCTGCAGACGGAGTATCAGGGCCAAAAGTTAAAACAACAGGCAGAGCAATTCGAGATTTCATGATTAATTTCATAAACACTATTTTCCCCTGTAATTTTTTGTAAGTGTTGCACTTTAATCTGAGGTTTCTCAGCATATTACCCTGCTCCCCAGCTAATGGCCCTACTCGCTGTTGTAATGTTATACATAATGTTAATAAAGGAACAGATTTCCTCCATCTGTGTATTAAAATTTCCAATAAGACCCAAACATATGTTGAAGTTCAAAGCTCCACACTGACCATGCAGTCATAACATCACATATTAGTCCATCCATCACCCTGACACACACAGCAATGCCTCCTTTACCCACAGTGCATTTCTTTTTGGGGTGGGGGTGGACACGCCTTTCCAGTGGAAAACTAAACTAAGAGTGTCGCTAATGAGACAAGAACCATGAAGTCACTCGCACTTCGCTGTGCAGTTTGTGGGACAGCATTGAAGTCAGTCTTCTGCACCACGTTTGGCAGCAAGGAACAGGATTGTTGGTACTGGAAGCATCCTGGACTCCGTCTGGACCTAAAACATCTGCAGATCACATGTTAAAGTGTGATGCTGTAAGCAGCTCCTGTTAGCAGTGTAGCCATGGATGTGCAGACGGCTGTCACCGCGTTGCTTCCTCAGGTACGCAAGAAACGTCTTAAGTGTGTGAGGGACACTGAAGAAGAAGAAGAATCAGCTTTATTGGCAGTATGTATATATTTTACATACACACACTGAATTTATCTTCTGCATTTAACCCATCCTTAGTTGAACTCATGCAACAAGATGATGAAGTTCTCAGCATTTGTACAACATGCAGATATCTAATGGTAAAAGTACCTCAAGCACCTCCCTGGGCTGCGTGCCACATCCACACGCTGCAGCTCCTGCTGTGGACGTTAGTTTGAAACTACAGCCGTTAACTTCCTGCGGTCTCAGCACACATGCAGAGGCTCCTCACAGTCTGAACGCCTCTGAAGCACCACAGCGACCAGCTGATTGTTTTTCCACCGGGCATGTAATCAAATCAAACATCGAGATTTTGCTTTCATGGCAAACCACACGAGCTGCTAGCGATGCTCACTTGTCTCAGTATAACAACCATCTGAAGCTTTCGAGAACAGTGACATCGGTTTGAGGAGTCAGCTGGTTTGTGGAAAAAGACGCATTTCTTAACATGTGGGAGAGGAAACATCTTAAAATCCAACACACGGGACCAAAAGCTTTATTAACCAAAAACAACGAAGATTAAAACCAGTGTGACACCAATGAGGACTGGAGGGAGTCAATACTTTCAGCTGCTTTTTAATGAATACATTTCACACACACACACACACACACACACACACACACACACACACACACACACTTCCTGTAGTTCTGGTGGGCTGATGAATGTGAGACTCCCATCATCCTCCCCGACGCAGAAGACCTTGTAATGGCCTCGGCGTTGCCATGTGCTTTGCACTCAATCAAAAGAAAAACCAGCGTTCTCCACGTCTCCTCCTCCTCGTACTCCGCCTGCTCCTCCATCTTCGTCCTGTTTGGATGTGTATGTGAGTCATTTTATTTGTCTCTGCTGAGTGGACGTGTCTCACTGTCTGGTGCTTGGTTCTTGTCCTCTTCCAGTCTATCCTGTTCATCCTTCATTCTGACAGGCTTGCAGTGGTGGAAGAAGCTTTCAGATCTTTTTCTTTGGTGAAAAGAGCAAATCCTGTCTGACAAAATCATGTTTCCTAAAAAATCCTGTCTTATCTCAGGACAGCAACGCCATCGTCACTGAAGAAGGACAGGATGAACCCTGTCCTACATTCCCTGTGTGAGGAAGATGAGGACAAACATAAACACTGAAACATCAGACTGTAACTGATGGAGAAGCTAACACTGATGTTAGCCTGTTAGCTTTACGTTTCCCTGAATGTTTATGGTTCCAACCCATCACAGCTAAAATTAAATTGCTGTCTTTTCTTGTCCAGCTGAGGGGAGACAGTCGTTGTCATAGACACAGAGACGTGTAGGACACGACGGCTGAATCGAGTTCACAGTCCCAGCTCGGTTTTCTTCAGATCAGTCCGTTTCCTCTGAGTTACCCGATTTGAGTGTGAAATCACTACTCAACGTGCGAGTGTGAACATCTGCGTTTAGCCAGCAGAATCTGCGAAGATTCAGAAGGAAACCGAGGAGACGCTGCTGCAGGTGCGTCCGACGGCACAGCAAAAGGCCTGACGTCTGATGGCTGCTGCTGTGCGTCCGTTTGTGTTCTCCTTCATTCTGTCTCTGCTGAGCCCCAGAGGAAATAGAAACGCAGCTTTCCGTCCGCCCTGACTGTCACCACCTCATCAAATGTCCATTTCTCTGGTCAATAATTGACTCTGGCCCCTTTATTAGCCTCCTGTTAGCACAAAGATTAGGGGAGGGATGTGCTGGGGAGCATCTCGTCTTTCATTAGGAGAGACGAGGGGCGGCACTGGGTCCACTGATCCACAGGTTTGTGAGAGTGTGTGTGTGAGTGAGTGTGTGTGTGTGTGAGTGAGTGTGTCTGTGTGTGTGCGTGTCGGACCAGTTAACTGGGTACTAAAAGTTGTGTGATATTATATAAATATTACAGCCACGTTTGAATCCAGGATGGGCTGGATGATTTGTGTTCAGGCGCATCACGTGAGGGTCCTTCCTGCAGGCCGAGTGTAAACTTATCACAGCAGACGCGTGTGACCACTGCTGTGATGAAGTCAGTCACTTCAGGTTGGAGGCTTTGATGACTAAAGACAGCCGTTTTTCACAAACTTCACCTCCCACTTTGTTGTGTGAACTGAACTGTGTGAGCAGTAATCGCTTTAGTTAGTCTGAGTATCAGTGAAGTCACATCCTACTGCAGGGAAAGGTGGAGGAAATCTGACTGCCATTATTTTCAGATCACTTTTACTTTCTGGAGACGTCACGCGTAAACGTCTGCTTGGAAATCAAAAGCATAAAAAGCTTTTTTATCGTTGTTTTCGTCGGTTCTGTTCAGGATCACAGTAATCCAGTGATTAGTCTGTGTCTGCGCTGCTCATCCACATGGTTCTGCACTCCACCTGCCCCTGGTCCCTCTGTGTGTTGGAGGTAAAGGCTGAAACACTTTCAGAGATGGGCTGGTGTGGTGTTCCTGTCGTAAACCAGCAGTTCAAAGGGTTAAAGCAGCCTTCTTTAATAATTCAAACACTCCTGTGTTATCTAAACCTGGTCATTTCCCCTCTTATCTCCTAATGCTGCCTTCACAGCACGTGTTTGCATTATTACACCATATATACTGAGTACTACATGTAGCACAGTATCTTGCGTGTGTTCAGTATTCGTTTCCATGTCAGCTCTCTTATTCCCTGTGTGTTGGTGTGCAAGCCCCTGTGAAGAAACTGTAGAAACTTCAGCTCTCATGACAAACACTCTTAATTTCCCCGAGCTGAGTCTGCCACAGGCAGGATCCCAGCTACAGTACGCAGCACAGCGCGCAGCCTTCAGCGGTACAACTGCAGCCACGGGCCAATTTTAGCTCCGATCAAACAGGACGTGTTCGTCACTGTGAGTGCTGTGAATCCATCCCCGCCTTCAAACAGGAGACTTAAAGTACACGTCAGTGAGGAACCAACCTGATGCTTTGTCTTCAGATAGCAGTGTGCCATTAGGAGGATGTTTCTCACCTGGAGAGGAGCCATCAATGCCTTTAAACAACCCTCAGCTTTATCAAATAAAAACAAGCACCATAATCCTCCCAAGAGGAAGCACAAGAGGTGAAGACGACGACGTAATGTAATTGTATGCCTGACCTCCTTATTACTAAGAAGCAATGCAGTATCTTATTTTATGCTCGTGAATTCAGTCCACAGAGAAGCTGCAAGCCCAACATGCTGCTCACACAAAATGTGGCATTGTAGAATAAACTGTCCGAATACAGACAGTCTGGACTTTCAGTGCCATATCTTAAGTGAGACCAGTTTCTCAATGTAAGGCATCAGCACATCGACTGACAACACAGAAGTCTGGAGACAAGCAGGAAGGACGTTAAGGTTGTGGGTTTTTCGGTGGCAGCTCAAAAATGCAGATCAAACTTGACATCTGCTTCCAGACTGCTGGGTTCCTGTGCAGCCTCTGCAGTGATTTATACACATTCAAGTGAGGCTGACTGAGTGCCCAACAGGAAGGCCCGCAGGTTTACCGCCACCAGCTCGCCACCCTAAAGCCTTGAACTCAGTTCAAGCTCACCAGCGAGCTCCAGGCTCGTTGTGCAGCATCCACAGAAACATCCCATGTAGCCGGACGCATCAGCTCCAACCTCTGAGTGAGTTCAAATCACCGCTTAGCCTCCAGCTTCTCACGCTAGCGTCCTCATCGGCGTCCATTCAGCTGGGGAGCGTTCAGCAAGCAGTCCGATGCTGCAAATGAAAGCTGTTATGCAGAACGTGGAAGCCACAGGAAGCTCACCGTGTCCCGCGCTGATCCACCAATCACAACGCAGCACAATTACACAGCGGTCCATTTAACACGACCTGCCTGCCGACTCGTTCATGCTGCAAACAAGCACATCGCTCAGAGCTGTTCGCACAACCTGCAGACTAAAATTAGCACCACAAATGAAGATCATCTGGAGACTGCAATGTTTGGGTCACTGAAATATGCATAAGAAGAAAAGCAGGCACGAATGAAAAATTCTTTGATTTTTAGACTCAAAAAGAACAGAAATCCACCGTAAACGACAAAGACAAGTTCCTCAGCAGATGGTGAGAACTGTCCAGTCATCACAGCAACTAAATAAAACCAGATTTTACAGTCCACAGGATAAATTAATTTACCTTTTCATTCTTCTTCTCCTTAACAACAGCAGCAGAGGCTCATGGGAATTGTAGTGTTTACCGCCAGAGTTAAAGATCACAAGAAAACTTCTCTGTTAAATGATTAAAATGCTTTTAATGTCTTGGTCACATCACGTCTCCACATCCAGCTGAAGGCATCCTGAGCACATACTGCTGTACTGTAAGGCCGCTCGCTTGTTTCCTGAATACACACGTGTGTAGATTCACAGCACAGCTCTTTGGCAGCACTTCTCCTTCAGAGTGCTTCTCACAGCCTGGAGGAGCTGAGCAGAAACATCCACCACAGAGCTGAGACTGATGGAGAACACTTGGAATGGATGGAGCCTCGGAGGGCAGCAGGAAACCCTCATCCAGCTTTAGCTCAGTGTCTCCGCCTGATCCACAACACGTGAGACCTCAGAGGGTTACGGGATGAGACGCTCCTGCTCTGCCGCTCTTCTCTGCTCTTTCTGTTTTTAACGTCAGCCAGCGTTATAATCAGCTGATCCCGGAGCCCCGGAGGACACGACTGACCGTCACATTCAAAAGCCCGTCCGTCAAACTGTGCGTCTGCAGGCGCCGCTTGGTGAACCTCGAATTCTGTCGATGCTCACATGTGAATTAAATCCTTAACATGTCGAAATAAAATGCTGTCACTTACGAACTGAACATTTTCATAAATGATTTGTTTTTTCACACATGAATGAATTGATTGGCTTCATTTCACACGTGGAATAAAAGATGATGATGTGATTTTCCTGCCTCCTTACAGTTAATCAATGTGTTGGTCTTTTCTGTTGCATGAATTGATTTTTAAAACACATGACTTACTGTGCCCTGTCACTGCTGTCAGAAAAGGTCAGAGTGTCGTTATTTAACAGGAACATTCAGCTAATGATTTCTGCTGTAATGGGCCAATCACAGCCTGAGAGGAGAAACGGCGAACAGCGCAGCTCAGACGAGGAGGACGCCGTTCGTGCTTCCGTACCGCCGCCGGCCGCCCGTCCACACTGCAGAAAATAGTCCTCTCCGTCTTTCTCTTCTCACATAACAGTCATGACACACGCGTGAGTTCAGGAGTTCAGGTCCAACCCAAACCTCCTGCACTGAGACTGGCCCAGGATCTCAGATGAAGATGAGACTTTATTGATCCCACAGCAGGCAGATTCAGGTGTCACGGCAGCTCACAACAACAGAATAGAGTGCAAAGTGAGACCTCTGTCAGCCTTCACTTCATACAACATCTCTGGGTCGTTACCTCCTCATGTGTGCGTGTGTATGTGTGTCTGTGTGTCTTTGTGCTTGTGTGTTTGTGAGAGTGTGTGAGTGCGTGTACATGTGTGAGTATGTGTATGTGTGTCTGTGTTTGTGTGTGTGTGTGTGCGTGACAGCCTGTGAGTGTATGAGTGTGTGGGGGTTTTGTGTGTGTGTGTGTGTGTGTGTAGGAGGCTCATTCTTCTCACTGGCAGTTATTGTAGTAAATTCAGTGTCAGCTGATGAGCTCCCTGAGGTGAATGGGTCTGCGAGGGGGGGGCGACCCCCCCCCCCCCCCCCGAGCTGTTTATTTCCACCCACTCATCACCAGAAGCACCGAGAGAAAGTAATAAAGGAGAGGAAGAGGAGGAGGAGGAGGACACACACAGGAAGAAATTGTGAGGAGGTAGAGGAGAAGGAAGAAGGAAGGGAGGAGAGGAGGACAGTTTTGATTTTGACCTCATTTAAATCAAATCTCGGTCGGTTTGGACCACATGAATATCTGACGAAGGTTAAGAAAGTGATGAAGTACTGCATGTGTGAGAGAACGAGGGAAACGGAGGGTAAAGAGCTGCCTGGTTCTGCTGTTACCACCAGCATTAGTTAATCCACCCCCTCAAACCTGCTGTACAACCAGAACTCGGCGTTCGGATCCGCCTGCTCGCCGTGGCGGGTTGTTCCTCCGACAGTCACAGTGATCCTCTGCTGCTTTCGTCCCAGCAGCAGGTCACCCTGTGGGACGGCGGTGATCCGACTTCTGTCGGGTCATGGTTTGGTGACTTCCTGTTTTAGTTTGGAGGCTCTCTCCTCGTGCGTTATGTTTATTGACACTTCCTGTCTCCTCTTCGTGGTTGCCTGATGAGTTTCATGTGATCGCCCTCCTGTGAATTCAGTCTTTCTTTGTTTTGTTGCTTTCTTCTGTCTCGGTTTGTGTGTTTCTCCTCAGCGTTTGAGACGTTTCCTCCAGCCTGCATCTGATTTCAGCTTTGTGGTGATGAAACTTTTCTCCTTGGCTGCTGCTGTTTTGCCTTTGGATCCTGTCTGAACTGAAACCTGACAGGCGGCAGATCAGCCGTCCACTGATCTGTGGGGAAGCTTCGCTGTCGCTTTCCAGAGTCTGAAATTAGACAGATTAGTTATTTAAGTTGGGAAACTGTGTTAAGGACGGACGTTTTCATGTGTCCTCGGTGTTGGACAACATCTTTTCAGCAACAACCGGCAGATTGAGCAGCTTTAAAAGATGTCTGTGGTGAGACATCAGGGTTGATTAGGAAACTGTGCTGGTGTTAGTAAGCACAATGCAAATCTAAAAATGTAAAACTCTAAAATTAAATTTTGTATGGAGTTAATTTCAACATACACGTTCATTTTTATTCGAATTAACTGCATGAATGTCGCCAGGCCCGAGCGAGGAGCTGCACTGGTGTGACTGGTCCTCATCCATCATCTCTAATGGGGCAAAGTCCAGAAAGATCCGCCTCAGCCGGGACGGCCTTATGGAGTCCTCCACCCCTCACCTGTGATCCATCTCTCCCGAGCATCATGGGAAATCACTGCTGACAGCATTTGCACGAACACGGTGTCTTATTCACAGGATATGGACAAAAATGTATGGACTCCATCGGCATAGTTTCCAACCAAAAACCAGAACAAAGTCACAAAGAGGTCAGAGAAGAACCAGAAGTCACAAAGAAGCATCGGAAACAACGTCTTTCAAAGTGGACCAAATGGGCTGCGGCTGAGAAAACAATAAACACACTGTTTATTGTTTTCTCAGTGATTTAATCCAACAGCCTGTAAATCATCACAACATACCATCCATCCATCTATTTTCTATACAGGCTTATCCATCCAGCAGGGGGCGACTCCACTGGTTTCAGAAAGACATCTGATTGCATGTAATATTATGGGAAAATGAGGCTACTTCTCACTGATTTATGACCTCAGTAAACAGATTTCTGATGAGTTTATGGTCTCAGCCGCTGGTTTCAAGTCTTCTTCAGTACAGCATGATGTTCATTTAGTAAATTATGTTCCCATTTAGAGTCAAACAGACCGTAAAGCTTTAGGACGGGGATCCCCACCTCCACCCTCTCGTCGTCTGGCTCAAGACTGTGGTCTGCAAACCAGTGGGCGACGTCACGGTGGATCCTTCCACGGTCCTTCCCCACATATCTAAAGTCCAGAAAATGTGTCATCTCTTCAGAATGGAGGTTTATGGGGAAAAAAACAGTGTTAAATGACACCAAAAAGCTTAAAATGCATCGACATGACAGTCAGAATGTCCTAACTGTGTTGTGCTGTTGGGATTCCATCAGATGGTATCACGAGGAGGCAGCGTGAACATCACGGCCGGGGGTCTGTAGCTCATATGCACAGCAGGAGACTGCGGCAGAGAGATGATCTTCCAGGTTATTTGTTGTTTCTGCTGACTGCAGGAAATGTGAATTCTTATTTTGAAATGTTCCTTAGTGTCGAGTTCAGGAAGAAACACGATTCCCACTGTGGCCTGTGGTTGTCTGTGGTCCCGCGTGGCAGACCCACATCTGAGAACAGCAGTAAAGTCTCAGGGGCTCAGCAGGCTCATGTAGCATCCAGGAGTCTCTGCAGTATTGTGAACTGTGGACTGTTAATTAAGACTGCTATACACAAACAAACATTTCATCTCTTCTACATACACGCTGTACACACGATCATTTACAGCAGGAAGCAAACAGAATTTGTCAGTGTGACGGCAAACCGCGACACAAACTCAGAAGTTCTGCAAAGCTAAAATCAGACAAGAGGTTGAGATTTAAAGAAACAGATGACAGACAGAAAGATGAGGGGAAAGTAAAGCCTACCATGGCTGCTGTACCTTATGGATGACAGCAAACCACTAATGATGGTGTGTGTAAAAAGAAAATGAAGGAGGGGAACCTGACGGAGGAGGAACAGGAGAACAGCAGCAGGTTCCTCGAGTTTTGTGATTTTAAAGTACATTTAAACTACAGACTCCCTGCCATTAGGAAATGTAACTGCAAAGTGGCTAAAACCAGAAATCTGTCCAGCTGGCCGACGTTATTGACACCTTTAGGACGTATCAACGACAAAGAAAAAGAAAAAAGAATACGTAGTGTACACGTAGCGTGCTTCAGTCGTTTTCCTTTTGCATCTGTTTTCCTATATGCAGCGCGCTTCTGTATTTGCAGAGCGTTTGTACTTGTCGGCCACCGTACGCTCGGGCTTTGTAACGTCCACAGGCGGACTTGAATGCTGAGAGGAGGAAGGATGCGGTCCGCTGCGGACCATCCGCTCTTCCTGCAGTTAAACACGGAGCAACTTTCTGCTCTGAACTTGATTGCGTGCACGGTCAGGTGCTTCACCAAATTAGCCGTGTTGCCGGCCTTAGCAGCGATGAATTTTTGCATATATTGCATCGCGCACTATTGGGATCAATCTCGCTAAAACGGAGCCACACTTTTGACCTCGGTGGCATTTTTTGAACTGGTTCGACAACACACACACAACTACAGTTTCCAACAGAGATGCACATGAACCCCGTCTGCATGTCGCAGTCACATGTAACGTTACAGCCAATCGCCGGCAGAATGATCGGGTCGTGATCATGTGATTAACGTCTGGGTACCGAAACTTGGCACCGAAAGACGAGACATATTTCGATACTGGATACTACCGAAGCGTTTCGGTCTGTGCCGTAAAAGAAGTGAAGTTCGGTTCCCAGCCCTACATGTGGGATACGCTGAGTGAAGACGTGCAGTGGATTTGTCGGGGCTGTACCGCCACGATGTGTGGACTTGAGATGTGCACACATGTGAACAGCAGGAGAAGCACACAGTGGGAACAGGGATGTGATGCCTTCAGCATCTCAGCAGCTCACACCAGGAAAAACGTAACGCACGCCGTTTTTTGGTGTCTTAGCATTGATTTGTTGTCACAGCACGGCTGGAGGCCTCAACTACAGAAGAAGAAGCTGCATTTACGTTCAGAAATAAAGCTGGTAATTATTTATCAGTTAGTTCGTTGTTGGTTGTTTGCTCTATGAAATGTCAAAAACTGTGAAAAGTGACGTCTTCAGATTCAGAAATCTTCGTCCCAACTGTCTTCCTTCTGTCCTCTTCTGTTCATCATACGTCTTCCTTCCGTCTTCCTCTCTGTTTCGAAGCTTCTCTTTGGATCTTCGGAGATTTTGTTACGGCCTCCGTTGTTTTTGAACATTGTGACCCGCTCTGTGATTTGCTCATGGGCTCGAGTGGTTGTTTCATTTTCTTTCCCTGCGGACACCAGAGCAGCTCAGCTCAGGAAATGTTTGTTTCCTGCACTTCGATTGCTGCAGTGAATCACACGAGCATCGGTGTGAGGAAGACTGATGCTCCTCACGCAGGACCGATGCTCGTGTTGTCACTGTTAGCATGTTAGCATGGTAACGTCAGGCACCGCGAGCTGAATGCTAACAGAGCCTCACGACTGTATGAAGTGCATTTACAGGTCAGTGGGAAGCAGAACTGCAAACAGGTTCCCATCTTGTACAGCAGACTGTGTGTCTTTGTGTGTGTGTTCTTCACGTTCGGTTGGCCTAACATGTTAGCTGCATGTCCCACAGACTTCAGATGACCCTGAAGTCCCTTCTCTCACTCTTCTGTGAGATAAAACATCTGCCCTTACAGCAGAGGCAGGAAACTCGCTGTGCTGCTCAGTCTCACCCCTCAGTGTTGTGACTCTCTGTGAGCTGTCATCAAACGCTGTGAAGCGCGTTCGACCTGCGGCCGAGCACGACGATCGGCCGCTTCACTAACGAGCTCGCTCGCTCGCTCGCTCAGCCTGTTGGTGAACACAAACGCTGCACTTTGATATTCCGCTGATGGCCTCAGAGTAAAATGGCTCCGACTGGCGTCTCTTTGTGATTCATCCTCTCTCAGAGCAAACCATTTACACTTTATTTGATCACACAGTGTAAAATATGCATGATGTTTCCACATTTATGAGGACAGGGCGCGTTGGACACAGGCTGGGATAATGTCCACGTTCTTGACCAGAATCTGTCTTAATCCAATCAGCTTCCCCAAATACGATTCAAACATGACCCCAAATCTAATTAGACCTTCTGGCTGTTTAGCTGAGTAATAATCTGATTAAAATCATTTCAGGCTGTTCTAATCCTGATCGCAGTTATTTTGCCAAGAAAAAATAAAAACTTGGTTTTAAATCTAAAATATTTCTTTTCACGTTAAACACTTTTCCACAAAAAGGAAAACATCAGCTTCACGGCGTTAAAATGAAACATCCGCACTAACCTGACATGAACATTTCTGCCAATATGGCAGGCAGATGACGACACGAGCTGCCGACCGAAGGGTCCAGTTGAATGTCAGTAAAAATCTCACCTCGATTACATATGAACCTTAATGACAATAACTTTATTGAAACAACAGAAACAAAATGTGGCTCAGTGTTTGTCTGCTTATTTAAATCCCGGTGCTTCATCACTGACTGAGTTTCAGTTCTAAGCGAATGCAACAAAAACAGAAAACCATCAAACAAGCCCAATCAGAGAACGGGTCGGTCCAGCTGGTCCGTTTACCACATCAGAGTACTCTGCAAACCTCCCGTGTGCACGTTTGGACGCTTTGCACGCTTCTTTGGAGAATCTCTTGTACTTTCTGCTTCTTTCTTTTCCCCCTCAAAGAGTTTCTCTGTTTCTCTGTCTGCTGCTCTTCATGTATTTTTGAAACATTTTTTTGGAAACTTTTGCAGGTACAGAAAGTACATCAGAGGGAAAGTTTTAAGTGCTCTCCGGCTGTCAGTGATTAGCTTCTGTGTGTGTTGGCTTGACTTTGTGTGGAACAACAGACTCAGAGCGACTGACAGAAACGCAGAGTGACACGTTCGCTTTTCCCGCTTCGGATTTGGCTGAAGTCTTCTCTCTTTTCTGCTTGTCTTTTCTCCACCGCACTGACAAAGAATCTCGCTTCTTTTGGCTGAGAAACAAAGATAAAACGACACGGCGGGAGGTCACACTCTGGCTGCTTTCAAACTGCTCCCGCGGGACCCGAGCAGCCACGACGCCGAGATCCGGTTTTCCTTCACAGGTCAGATGGCAGACGTCCACGCTGGCATTCAGAGTTCCCTCCTCGACCCGCACCGTAAAGGCTTAAATGGCTTCGCTCCGCCAGCCACTGTTTTTGAAGTAGAACTTTATTTGAACTTTGAAACGACTGTGGAGACTTTTTCAAAGACTTGAAAAGACTTACTTTAGAGAAAAGAATTTCTGATGTCCTCTAATACCAGTGGAAACACGAAGCAGGATCGATGCAGCAGACACCAAGGCTCACCGATCACATGCGACGGCGTGTAAATATCACGCCGTCATCTCACACCATTTTAACCTGTTCGTGTGTAACTTAATGCCGTCCACGTTTGAAACTTAGCAGCACTAGGACAGACGAAGTGGGCGACTGTGGCTGAGTGGCTTCTGGGTCTGGTCTGGTCTCAGAGAGGTCGCGGATTGGCTTGAACGGTTTTTTACTTCACCTGAATACTGAGTCGAATTGAGTTCAAACATTTACTAAGAAGTCATCACGACTCAAAACGAGACCTTTTCAAAGTGTCTGAATGACACGCCCAAGTCAGGTGAGGAGTGTGTGATGAGCAGGTGTTTCATTCATCCACTCCAGCCACGACGTCACATAATGTGTACATTTTTATTATTAGAAAAAAGGGATGTTTTGTGCGCGTGCATGCATTTCTCAGTTTATTAACGCCTGCCTGGCGGAGGGAAACGTCCCCGCGGGCCGCCGCCTCGTGCTGTCGTGCGGGAGACTGATGAGGTTGTGATAAGCTGCTTTGGATCCTGACGCCGTGTTCGCTTCCAGCAGTCGTTGTGACCGCTCAGCCTCGACGACACTCTGGCAGTGCCTCAAACTTCGACCTTGCAAGTTTTGACACTCGCCGCCATAACTCCAACACTCAATGGCTGGAGTGAATGAGGCCATAACTCAGCAGACTGCACGGCCCTGCTACACACACACACACACACACACGGATGTGAACATACTTTAAGTGAAGAATGATCACCCAGATCAATATTTAGTCATGGGTAATCCAGATAAATTCTGTGGTTGGCTCCCTTACCGGACCCGCCGAGGAGGCCGTAAGTCTGCGGTCTTTATGGGGGCCGTCTGCGGGACAGTCCTCCACAGCAGTAAGAGTCGGCTGCGACTCAGAGACGGACGTATGCAACTGAAGGTCATTAAAGACGCCTTCTCTGGACACGTCCATAAACTGTGAGAGACTTGCAGGGCCGAACAGATGAACTGTTGTTCACAACATTTTCTTGCATCTCGCTGCACAAAACAAAATGTCTACCAAACAGAGAAGAGAATCTCACCCGATTGTCCCTCCTGGCTCCCCTTACAGTCAAGACGCAGGCTGAGATATAAAAACGGGCATTTATTCGCCTCATATTGTGCGTCATGTCAGTGAATCACGAGCGACAGGATGTGGAATTAATCTGCAAACGCTTCAAGATGAAGCCACCTTTTCTCTGATTACTATCAGAATCAGAATTCCTTTATTTGTCCCTGAGGGGAAATTCTTTCACATTTTCTATCAGATGTTTATAGTTTTTATCGACATTTCTGAAGTTTGAAAATAACGTCTCAAATGTCCTGCTGCTAAATGCCAGCTGGTCCGCATGTGAGAACTGAAGCCAAAGGGTTTTGGTTTGGTCTGTTGTTCTTTGTCTCTGGCTGACGGATGTGGACGTGGTTTGTCCCCCTCAGGGTCCATTTGTGAAGCAGACGGTTTCTTTAACTTTGTGTCATTCGAGCTTCAGTTGCTGAGGCACATGAATCTTCCTCCCCAAGACTTTTATGTAAATTTGTATCTGCATGAAACTAAAGTAAACAGCAGCTGCAGTCGGTCCCGATTGGTCTCACAAGACTAATCAAGCAAAGATGCCAAAGTTTGCTTTTCTAAGTGAATCCTTCTCTTATGTGATTTCAGATTCCAGCATTATTGAAAACCGTTTGCTTGTCTGACTTCAACCTCATTCAGTCCACATGTGGAACGAATCCAGCAGAGTCGAGCGTCTCCGGGGAGCAGGAAAGTCTCACAGACCGGAACGTAACGCTGGGCTTCTTCAGATGAAACGCTCTGTTTGTCTCTATTTACTCTGTTTAGCTATTTAGCATTTAAATTTGGATGTTGCAAACACAAAGACAGAAATAAGCAGCAGACGTGAAAACAAGGCAGCTCAAAACTGATCTCGTGTCCAAACTGAAGCAACACCTGGACACCTGGGACTCCAGTCCCTCGCCTTCGCCAAAACGCAACCATGTGTACACGACGCTACGGCGGCTGAGGAGGACAAAAGGCCACAGCAGATCAAAAGTAAATTGAAAATGTTCAGGAAGAAAGTTTAGCAGCTGTGAGCCAAATATTAACCGTAATCTCGTCTGTTTGAGCCACTTTCACTGTGGTTTCATCAGCAACGTGAGCAAAAGGTGACTGAGGAAAACCAAATACTTTGAGCCTGTTTTATTTACTGTTGCACAGACAGAAAGAGGGTGAACTGTGAATGGTGTCAGCCCAACTGCTAAGAATTCATCTGTACATAAATGTTGATATTATAAGCTACAGCTAGTGAGGGACCTGTTAAGCAGTCACACAGTGTACTGCAAAGGCGGGAGAGTAAAGGCACAGGTCAATATTCATCCATCTCAGTCATGCTACACCTGCCTATGCTCACAGCCAGCAGATAGAGTGCATTGTGGGTAATGTAGGCGCCATATTTTCTTGAATTTCCCTCGGGATCAATAAGTATCTATCTATCTATCTATATTTTGAAAAGGAAGAAAAAAAAACATTTTATTGTTGCGTCAGCTTTGATTCTTTTATTTTTGTCTGTCATCATCATGAATGTGACTGTTTTATGGAAGCACAAGGCTAAACTACAGGTTTTGCTCTTTTTAGCATTTTAATCTAAAAGTATTGATTTATTAACAGCATTTCTGTTGTATAAATGACCTCCACTCAGGCTCCTCAATAAACATTTTTATGTGATTACACACAAACTAATACACTATGCAACACGTGCAGGTGATTCAGTCCCGATGCTGAGATGTAAATTTGAACAGCTACAGTATAAATATGAGGTGTGGGGGGGTTATGGTGGTATTGACCACAGCACGCGCGGTGCCACATGTTTTATTCATCAGGCGTTTGAGACGTGGGGTCCACACCAAACCCCCTCCCACACATCTGATCTCACACTCACACACACACACACAGTTTCTCAGTTTCAGTTGAATTTGATTTGAGGACTGATGTCACGCTGCTGGCTTCAACAGGGAGGCCTGCACACTTTCAAACATGAGTGTTACCCATTGATTAAGATTGTAAGCTAATTTGTTTGCGAATGCTGGACTTCATCAGGTGTCAAAAACGAGACTCCTAACGAATGATCGAGTCTGCTAACACGTTCATCGACTGTCGTATTAAACGGTGACGATATGTACTCACGCCGGTGTCGTTTAATTCCAAGACTCTGTTAGAACGGCCGCAGCTTCCCAGCTGAGAGCACATATATCAGCCGGTAATGATGAGAAGTATCCGGTGTCGCAAACATTTATTTCCCCAGAACCCTGTGAATGCACCGTGATAAGGCCGTACATCAACAGCCACTGAAGAACCTAATTAAGGAGGGCTGTCTATCAACTTAATGTTTGTCTCTCACTTCGCTGCGAGCCACACGAGGGTTGTAAATTTCGGTGTCTTTGCATCTGCATTAAGAGAAGCGTTCTGTTCAGTAGTGCAGCAGAGAAGTGGAGTTTGGTCTCATCAGGTGATAAAACCCGAGCCGCAACAAGACGAAACGTCACCAACGACAGCCGAACGCAAGCTGACGAAACGTCGGAGATCCTTTTGGACGTGATGGTGGCCGTGTTGGGTTGTGTGCAGGCTGACTGTTGGCTGAGGTACAAACAGGATCATGTTGAGTAACTGTCCAGCTGGAGCCTGTCCCAGCTGGCTACGGGCGAGAGGCGGGGTTCGCCCTGGACTGGCCGCCAGTCAATCACAGGATGTTGAGTAACTAAATGAATAAAAAGTCACTTTACTTGGAAACATCTGAGGGAAATGTGCAGTTTCATCCTGTTTTCTGCAGATTTTATCTGCAAAATCAGACGCATATACAAGAAAACTAAAATGTGAGGACGTTTGCTCATGACTTCGGTTTGGACACGAGGAATCAGTCGACTGTGCTGCATCAGCACTCTGAGTAACATCGACTGTTCACACACACACACAGCCAAGGACGCCATAAGACGTCATTTTAAAGCAGTTTGTGCTGAACTCGATGACGATGACGGAGCAACAGGAGGCGAAGGCCCGTTCGCTCCGACACACACACACACACACACACACACTGAAAGCGTGCAGCCGTAAACACACTGTGTTCATGCTGCCTCCAGGAGTGACACTCTCAATGCTTCACTCAATACGCACAGAGCAACAAATAACGAGTGCCGATCAATACATTGTGCTCAGGCTCCACACGGAAGCCTCGCTGCGTCGATGGCCTGTCGGATTAACAGCCTCTACAGACAGCCTGGTGAAATATGAACTGAACCGGGTTCAGCTTTTATGAAACCATCACCCCAACGAGGAAATGTTCTGTCTTCTTTATGTCCTCCACAAAATAAGAGAAGCTTTACAGTCTTTAGCTCTTTCAAAATGCCAGAACAGAGAGGAAGAAAGAAAGAAAGGAAAATGAGAACTTTGATGAAAGAAGCAGAAAGTGGGCTGACAACTCAGGTGGACTCAGGTGTTTGTGGATGTTGAAGGTGTGTTCACCTCTGGACTGAGATCCCAGCTGGTGGTTCATTACCGGGACAGTGCTGACTGAAGTGATGAGGAGGCTGCTGACTGCAACGAGGAAGTGCTCAGACATGTCTTTTAACTTCCTGTGTGGACAGGAAGTGCAGCTTGTGATCACTTTTACCCGCATTTTATTGAACGTCCGGCGTAAAGGTTAGTTACACTGTTGGAAAAGGTGGACTGATTTTTCAAATTTATGTTTTTCACTGGAAAATATTCTTTAACATATTGTGGGTGAAAGGTTTTATTCATGTGAAAGAATCAGAGTCCAGCACTCTGTTCTCACTGCAGTGCATCAACAGGAGCCTGCAGGTCCACTGAGGTCCACTGAGGTCCACTGAGGTGCACTGAGATCCACTGAGGTCCACTGAGGTCCACTGAGGTCCAGGGTCAGTATCACCACACGTGACGTGTTGAGCTAAAACACGTTTTCATCACTAAGAATGAGAGACACGGCCCTCATGTATCTCCTGCCCTTACCACAAGCTGTATGTGTCCCCTTTGTGACAGAACCGGATCTGGTTTGTGGCGTTGCCCTCGTCTCGCCTTAACGATGACAGCTCCTCTTAAAGGCCAAATTCTTCGTGCAGGGTCCTCACGTTGCTTTTCATATCCAAATGTCATCGGTGGCTGTGGGTGTTACAACTCGAACGTGAGGCTTTGAATGCAGCAGGACTGATTTCGCTGTTGGTTTTACCTTGTGTTTGTGTCAGCAGAAAAGACGCCAAGCGTGTTGGGCTAAACTCGAAGGTTTGCCGATGATCATGAGTTTATTTTCAACATGTAACAGAATCTACAGGAGCTCGGATGACAGGGACACACACAGGTCTGTGACCGATGCCTGGTCACGCCCACCTCCGTCACCACCAAAAAACCCACCATCACGGGGTTGAATGACTACAGACCCGTCGCCCTGACGTCTGTGGTCATGAAATCCTTTGAGAGGCTGGTGCTGAACCACCTGAAGTTCATCACAGGCCCCCGGCTTGACCCCCTGCAGTTTGCCTACCGGGCAAACCGGTCGGTGGATGACGCAGTCAACATGGGACTGCACTTCATCCTCCATCACCTCGACACCCCAGGGACATATGCCAGGATCCTGTTTGTGGACTTCAGCTCTGCATTCAACACCATCATCCCAGAAATCCTCCGCCAGAAGCTCTCACAGCTCACAGTGCCGACCTCCACCTCTCAGTGGATCTACAACTTCCTCACTGACAGGAGGCAGCAGGTGAGGCTGGGGAGCATCACCTCCAGCACCAGAACCATCAGTACTGGCGCCCCCCAGGGGTGTGTTCTTTCCCCGCTGCTCTTCTCCCTATACACTAACAACTGCTCCTCAGGGGACCCGTCCGTAAAACTACTTAAGTTTGCGGACGACACAACTGTAGTCGGCCTCATCAAGGATGGTGATGAGGCTGCCTACAGACGTGAAGTAGACCAGCTGGTCCTCTGGTGTGGTCAGAACAACCTGGAGCTTAACCCGCTCAAGACTGTGGAGATGACAGTGGACTTTAGGAAGAACCCACCCACCGTACCTCCTCTTACCATTCTCAACAACACAGTGTCTACTGTGGACTCCTTTAAGTTCCTGGGAACTACAATCGCCCGGGATCTCAAGTGGAAGTCCCACGTAGACCTAATCAGAAAAAAGGCCCAGCAGAGGTTGTATTTTCTGCGACAGCTGAAGAAGTTCAACCTGCCTCAGGAGCTGCTGACCATCTTCTACACCTCCATCGTCCAGTCTGTTCTCTGCACTTCCATCACTGTCTGGTTTGGATCGGCCACCAAACAGGACAGAAACAGACTGCAACGGACAATCAGGTCTGCAGAAAAAATCATCGGGGCCGACCTGCCCTCCATCCAGGACTTATACCAGTCCAGGGTCAAAAAACGGGCAGGAAGCATCACTGCAGACCCCTCACACCCTGCACACCAACTGTTTGATCTGCTTCCCTCTGGTAGGCGTTACAGAGCTCTGTATGCCAAGACCACCAGACACAAAAACAGTTTCTTCCCCCAGGCTGTCTCCCTGATCTCCCTGATCTCCCCATAAACCACCTGCCATTGTGTGAACCATCACACTGATTGCACTACCTCATTCCACTGTTTGCACTACATGTATATATATATATATTTTTTTTTTTTTTTCTTGTAAATATTTATTCTTCTTTTATTATTATTATTGCTTTTTTGTATTTTGTATGGTGCACAGGACAGAGAAAAATCCGGAGTCAAATTCCTTGTATGGTCACACATACTTGGCAAATAAAGCTGATTCTGATTCTGATTCTGATTCTGATTCACCTCGTCATGCACGTGATGTCACAACCTGTGAGGGCTTCAGTGCGATCAGAAAGTTTCAGGAGAAGAAGATGGGCCACGTAAGAACAAAGATGCAGCGTTTTGCTGCAGCTGAGTGACATTTATTGAAAGCAGCAGCGTCTCAGCCTGGAGGCCTCGCTGCCATTTTCCTCGCGCTGTGAACACGTCTGTGCAGAGAAGTCAGGAGCTTCATGAAGTGACAGGCAGCTGCTGTGCTCCAAAACAGTCTGCTGCATTTCCTCCTTCCAGACTCCTCAGTTACACAAAGTTCCACTGCTGCTTTTGACATTTTGGACAAACACGTTTAAGGTTTTTGTCTTGAACGCAGAATCGTCTTTTAACAGGAAATACACGAGGAAGCGCGGTGCTTTGTGATTCATTATGTATTCATGTCGTCCTTCATTTTGTGTCTCCTCAGGTGGAATCTGTATCGCTCAGTCACTGAAGATCCCGCATGACCACAAACCCTCAGACTTTGATAAAATCATCCGCCTGCTGCTGGACACTCGGTACGCCCGGGCAGTCGTCCTGTTCGCCTCTGATGAGGACATCAGGTGAATATCAAGCTTCATTTAGACAGCATCAGGTCGGAAGGTCAGCTCAGACGTAAACATGCACGGGATGATTGCATTGTGATTTAATTGACCTGGACTTGGTGAACTTTCAACCCAGATACACGATACGTTCAGCTCCAAGCAATGACAAAAAGGTTTTGTGAAGTTTTAAAGCTGCCACCACACACACGTGTGCGACTCTGTCATGGCGTGTGTTTGAATCCAGGGGGATCCTGAATGCCAGCAAGCGAGCGGACCAGGTGGGTCACTTCCTGTGGATCGGGTCCGACAGCTGGGGGGCCAAGAACAGTCCCATCCACCAGCTGGAGGACGCTGCCGTGGGAGCTGTCACCATTCTGCCGAAGAGAGCCACCATCAGCGGTAGGTTCACCTGAAAACCTGTCAATCAATTAATCGATCAATTAATCATGTTAATCATGTTAGAATTGGCTCGTTTGTTCTTTCCTGCCTTTCATGTTTCCTGTAACACAAAATTGCAGAGGAATCTTTTGAGGATGATGATGTATCATCATCCCAGTATGTGCTCTGTCCCCAGTATGTCCTGTGTCCTCAGTATGTGCTCTGTCCTCAGTGTGTCCTCTGTCCTCAGTATGTGCTCTGTCCCACTGTGTCCTCTGTCCTCAGTATGTCCTCTGTCACCAGTGTGTCCTCTGTCCTCAGTATGTCCTCTGTGCCCAGTATGTCCTCTGTCCCACTGTGTCCTCTGTCCTCAGTATGTGCTCTGTCCTCAGTATGTGCTCTGTCCTCAGTATGTCCTCTGTCCCCAGTGTGTCCTCTGTCCCCAGTATCCCCAGTGTGTCCTCTGTCCCCAGTATGTGCTCTGTCCTCAGTATGTCCTCTGTCCCCAGTATGTCCTCTGCCCCCAGTGTGTCCTCTGTCCTCAGTGTGTCCTCTGTCCCCAGTGTGTCCTCTGTCCTCAGTATGTCCTCTGTCCCCAGTGTGTCCTCTGTACTCAGTATGTGCTCTGTCCTCAGTATGTCCTCTGTCCCCAGTGTGTCCTCTGTCCCCAGTATCCCCAGTGTGTCCTCTGTCCCCAGTGTGTCCTCTGTCCCCAGTATCCCCAGTGTGTCCTCTGTCCTCAGTGTGTCCTCTGTCCCCAGTATGTCCTCTGTCCCAGTGTGTCCTCTGTCCTCAGTATGTGCTGTGTCCCACTGTGTCCTCTGTCCCAGTATGTCCTCTGTCCCCAGTATGTCCTCTGTCCCAGTGTGTCCTCTGTCCTCAGTATCCCCAATGTGTCCTCGGTCCCAGTGTGTCCTCTGTCCCCAGTATGTCCTCTGTCCCAGTGTGTCCTCTGTCCTCAGTATCCCCAGTATGTCCTCTGTCCCCAGTGTGTCCTCTGTCCTCAGTATCCCCAGTGTGTCCTCTGTCCCAGTGTGTCCTCTGTCCCAGTGTGAGCTCACAGCCTGGACTGTTGTAGTTTTGTTCCACCTCAGCGTTCTGTACAAAATGTTTGATGGCAGAATGTGGGCTCATTGTTGTTTCTGTAGCCGAGGTATTAACTGCATCAAATCAATATCTGTATTGACTGAGTGATGGAAAAAACGTGACTTTTTGACGACATGTGCAGCATCCAACCAGAAGATTTAAAACAAAAAACCAGCCAGCAGCAGCTAGCAGCTAACTCAATGAACTACCAAAGATGTGGGCGATGTGGGCAGACCACGTGAGGTCCGGTAGCTCCGTTCCCTCCGAGCAGAGGACGAGAGCAGTGGCTACAGCGGGGACAGTGAGTGACTCCTGCTGCCATCTGCTGACAGAGCTGTGCTGACGATCTGTGGTTTGGTGCAGTGTAAAAGAAGGCAGGGCTGGTGTAAAGAAGGCTCTTTGTTGTGGAGGTATTGTGGTGTTTCTGTGTAAAAAGGGTTGAAATGCCCTCCTCCAGTTTCCAGTCTCTATGCTACACGACGCTAACCAGCTCAGTGTTAGCCTCAGATGTATAAATGCTGTACACACCTGGCAGTGTGGTACCTTTGGCCTTTCAGACCAAACAGTACTGGGACGTGGCCACTGGGAAGCTCCTCCCAGAGCTTCACCACCAATAGGAAACACTGACGTGACGTAAGCCGGCCTGCGGTTGCTATAGCAACATCACTTCTGTGGGACATACAACAGCAACAGCGGTTTGATGAACGCGTCCGTGTTTTGTTCAGCTTTCTAAGGCCACCATTGGACAGCTAGCATGCACACTTAGCTCGCGGTGGAGCACCTCCTCTGAAACGGGAGCAAAAAGAAGCCTCTGTAAGTGGTGTTCTAAGAACTGCCGTGATTCCCAGTTCGGCCAGCGTTAAAACACCTGATATTCTCATCGAAGTGCCAGCAAGAAAGCCGAGAAAGCTCATTCATCGAAAATGTGGAGCCATTTCTGTAAGGTGCCAAAGACCTTTGAAGAAAACTGTTGTTTTGACAGTTTTTTGTGTTCGGCTGGAAAGCCGACTGGCACTGACTGCTTCATTCGTGCTAATGACAGCCTTTAGATTTAGATGCACTGGCATCACAGCACTGTTTAGTAACTACAGACAGCTCAGAGCACAGCTGTCGTATCAAACAAAGATGTTGACAAGGATATAAAACTAAATCATTTCTGCCAGTTCTGGTAAAATGAAGGTTCTGACTTCAAATAAAATCTGTACCCCTTTGTTCTTCATACACGAGTACGACAGTGTGGAGCTTAATGAGAAGCAGCCAATCTGATTTTCTTCTGAGGAATCAAAATCCTCCTGCACACATATAAAAGCCTCAGTAATCCTATTGCCAATATTTTGTCGTAACATCAGTTTCTGACCTTTTCTTCTCCTCAAAAACATATTTCCCAGACGTGTGGTGCACTGTGAGAAACCCAGCCAGGAGCGAGATCGAGATGCCGACAGGAAGAGGAGCTCAGTGAGAGTTCATGTGTAACCTTGGATGTGCCTTCAGGGGCCATTGGTGGTGCACTAAGCAACCTCGTCCCCTTCGATGTGCTCTCGTATGGTTCATCCCCACATTCTTGACACATGATTCATGGAAATGGACTTTTTCTGGGCATAAAGACAGTAGGGGAGGACACTGGGCCGTGACGGGCACTCAGGGTAGCTCAGGTATGAGGGCGACAGACCCATTCAATCAGAAGGTGGAAGGTTTTTGGACTTATGATGACAGTCATTAATCTGCTGGGTAAAGCAGGGTCGAATTCCCACTCTGAGCAGTTTGTGCAGTTTGTCTTTGCTGGTACATTACCTGCCCACATTGATTAAACTAAAAGTTTAAGACTTAAAGTCTAATTTATCAATACACACCACGTCGGCACAAAGCTGGAATGAAGACGGTTTTATAAAACCAGATCCTGAGCTGAGAGTCATCAGTCTGTCCAGGGTTTAGTGCATGTATAACATTACAAAGGAGAAATGAATTTCTCCTTACTGTCTTCAGGACAAGCCCAGAAAAATCATCTGAATGCACAGAATGTCAGAGCAGCAGCCAGCAGCCACTTAGCTTAGCATAAAGACTGCAGACAGCTAGCAAACATCTGACTTCAACTCTGCGCCCAGAAGTGAAACCTTTGCTGTGTTGTTTTGGTTCATCCAGATTATAATCCTGCTTTCGATGATTACAGACTGTGTTGATCAATCACACTGATTATTTCCAAAGCTGTTTGTCTATAAAGGAGACGTAGCTGTGGCAGTAGTTTACCAAGCAGTCAGTAAATATAATCCTTTGGGTTCATGCACATGAGCGTGAATGTTCTGTTATTTTGTGACTCTGAGTGCGACTCTCATCCTGTCTGCTCTGTGTTTCCTTGACTGAACAAAACACATCTTTTCTAAACTGCACTGGAGTCACATGGTTTTGGTACAAAGTCCAGGACGGGAACACCAGAATCCAGAACTCGGACGTGAAGAAGCCCCTGACAGGCTGTTAGTGTGGGAACGTCTGCCGTGTCTGTGCAGACGGCTTCCTGTGCACGTTCTCCGTGTTCCCCCTGTTCTCCGTGTTCCCCCTGTTCTGCGTGTTCCCCCTGTTCTCAGGCCGCGCTGCACCTGATTATAAATAAAATCTCATTTCAAATCTGCTGTGAGCTTGGTGGTTTTGATCCAAGCTGAAAAGGTCACATTTACTTTTTTGTCTCTTCAGTCCTCAGAAAATACAGCCAACTGGTGTTTGTCGTGTAAATGCAAATCACAGCTGCCTGTCAGAACAAAGACCCGCTACTGTGGCTGCTAATTAGCATAGAACAGAACAAGGATAGGAAGCAGGAGCTGAGGAATGAAAGTCTGAGGGAGAAATGTGGAGAAGAAAAGAGAGAGGGATGAAGGAGAGGAAGGTGGATCTGAACATGAGATCAGCTGCTGAGTCTGCAGGATCCCGCTGAGATGGATCCGCTTCCCAGAGTCGGAAGCCCCCTCCGGTCCACAAATCTCAGGCCACCACTGAACGAATGGATGCTAAAACGGAGCATTTAATCACATTCATTTCAAAGTACACAAACTTCTGATCCTGACGTAACAGATTTCTCTCCCTCCTCTGGGGCTCATCAGTTATCTCATGACCCCACAGCACAGTCGACAGCCTCCGATGGGTTTTTGTTCTCTGACTGTTTGGCCAACAGCCTTCAGGGATTTACTCAGCAAACAGAAAATCGAGGCCCGTCAGGCACTCGGCGCGGTTTAACTTTGAACGTGTGGTGATAACTTTTTATTCCGGAAATGACTTTTTAAATACCGAGCTTTTTAATGTCAGGACTTTGTGAGTCGTTCTTGTTAGACTCGTTGAATTTTTGTCTCGCTCTTCTGGTTGAACTCTAAGATCGGCTGCAGTCGCTATCGTTCCTGACACTGTGACGTTTGAGATTTGCTCTGACGCTGTTTGTCACCAACAAAGATCAGCGTACAAGGTCGGCCGGCCAGCCCGCCACCTGAAGCCACCTGAAGCTAAAATGCAGAAGTGTGAACTTGTCCTCAGCGTTTCAGCCCACAGAAACTGTCAGCGTAGGTCTGACTGCAGGCAGAGGCCAACAGGAAACACAGCAGAGAGCGTTCTGTGAGGATGGATGTGTGCCTCCTCGCCTCCTCCACCCACTCCTCCCATTCCGCTTTGTTTGAAACACGGAGCCGGTGGGTTCGGTGCGCCCATGTGTGCGAGGGAGATAGCAGGATTTCAACCTGGCTCTGTGTTCAAAACATGATCGCTGTCCGCCAAGATGGATGCACAGGAAGTGCCTGTGAGCTCGCAGAGAGAAGACGAATGCTCGGTATGAAAGGCACCGTCTCACAGTGTATTTTCACTGTATTCAGTGGACAAGGAGCGCAGTGACAGAACGGGTGGCCGGTTTGGTCGTGAGTCTCAGCAAACAACAAAACGTCTTTGATCAGGTTTGGTTTGCCCGCCTCTGCATGGACAACCAGGACGGCGGGGAATCTTCACAGACCTCTGAAGGCTCCTTTAGAGTCAGATGAGGGTCAGTGGTCTCACTGCTCAGAACACATGACCCTGAGCTGTGGCTTTCTGAAGCCGCACACAGCAGGGGCTTTGACGCATCTGAACTGTTTTTAAGAGGCTGACGCACTTCGGCTCTGCTGCCTTCACTGCCCGTCTGTGTGGTGCGTTCAGTGTCTGCTCAGCGGCAAACGACGGGACCTTGCAGCGCAGGGCAGCAGTGAGAAGTGAAGGTGGAGGCAGGCTGCTTCGCTTTGTGGCTGCTTAGTTCATAAAGTTCAGATGACAGTGAAAAGTGGGTGTCGCCCTTGAATCAGGATCAGAATCAGGATCAGAATCAGAATCAGAATCAGGATCAGAATCAGGATCAGGATCAGAATCAGAATTCTTTATTTATCCCCGAGGGGAAATTCTTTTTCGTACAGACTTTGCACTTGCAGTTTTCCCGACCAAGAAAGAAAAGTGAAAGATATAAAAATAAGATAAACAAAAACAAGATAAATATAAATCTAAAAAAAAATACAGGTATTTACATGTGTGGTATAAAACTAAAACTACAGGTATTTACATGTGTACCGTATATACATTGTATATATAAAGTGAGTGTGTCGGTCACAGTGCTGAGTTTAACAGTTTGATGGCAACAAACAGAATGATTTCCTGTGTCGCTCTGTGGTGCATCATGGGAGTCTGAGTCTGAACGAGCTCCTGTAGCTGATCAGCACATTGTGGAGAGGGTGAGAGGGAAAGTCCAGTATCGTCCTTATTTTGGACAACATCCTCCTCTCAGACACCACTGTCAGAGAGTCCAGTTCCTCTCCCACAACATGGTGGCCTTCTTGATGATTCTGTTGAGTCTGTTAGTGTCCCTCACCCTCAGGCAGCTGCCCCAGCAGGCAGCAGCATATGTGATGGCACTGGACACCACCGACTCACCACCGGATCATCTGTGTGCTGGAGCAGGACGCTGAGCAGGCCTCAGAGTCCTGGTTTCTGTCACAGGTTCCTCAAAGGATTTAATGTTTCCATGTTTAACCAGGATGCCAGTGAGCCTGTAAACGCACTACAGCTTCAGCTGCTGAATGAATAACTGATCAGAATTGATTATCAGTGATGGTTTCACGTTGTTCCAGCCCCCGTTGGCTTGTGTTTCCTCGACTGCTTCTCAAATTGAGTGGAGATGCTCTGTGGCAGCCTGTCACAGCGGATTCCTGCGGCGGCGGCGGCGTGCCACTGAACACCAACATGACAAACAGCAAAGAGACGCTTAGCCTCGGACACCGAGCCCGCCGCCTCCTGCGTCACACAGAAGTCGTTGATCTTCCCTCCGGGCAGCTGGACTGAGTGCTGAGCTCTTTGTCCCGGGTCACAGGTTCACATGATGTTTAAACAGTCTGACCTGCCGTGTGTTCTGTCCGGTGTCCTCACGCAGCTTCATAACCTTCAGCTCAGCGAGACGTCCCCAAACGATCAAAAGTCTGTCTCATAGTCTACTGTTTTGATAAGCTGGCATCTGAGCAACATTTTAATGTTGCAGCTTCTTAAAGGAACAGTTCACCAAAAATGAAAATTTGGTCATTATCTTCTGGTGTGACAGTCCTGGACTTTGTACGCCCAACATCCGCCCAGACCACCACCCTGTACACCCAACATCCGCCCAGACCACCACCCTGTACACCCAACATCCGCCCAGACCACCACCCTGTACGAGACACATCCACCCAGACCATCACCCTGTATGAGAGACATCCACCCAGACCACCACCCTGTATGAGAGACATCCACCCAGACCATCACCCTGTACACTCAACATCCGCCCAGACCACCACCCTGTACGAGACACATCCACCCAGACCATCACCCTGTATGAGAGACATCCACCCAGACCATCACCCTGTACACTCAACATCCGCCCAGACCACCACCCTGTACGAGACACATCCACCCAGACCACCACCCTGTACGAGACACATCCACCCAGACCATCACCCTGTACGAGACACATCCACCCAGACCATCACCCTGTATGAGACACATCCACCCAGACCATCACCCTGTACGAGACACATCCACCCAGACCATCACCCTGTATGAGAGACATCCACCCAGACCACCACCCTGTACACTCAACATCCGCCCAGACCACCACCCTGTACAAGACACATCCACCCAGACCATCACCCTGTACGAGACACATCCACCCAGACCATCACCCTGTATGAGACACATCCACCCAGACCACCAGCCTGTATGAGAGACATCCACCCAGACCATCACCCTGTATGAGACACATCCACCCAGACCACCAGCCTGTATGAGACACGTCCACCCAGACCACCACCCTTTACCCCTATCAGTGAACATTCGTCTCCAGATGACGTTTTTCGTCTGTTGCGACCATATTTTTGTGTTTCCACAAAAGCTGTTGCTGTTGTTTCAGTCCTGTAGGAAATCCTGCTTCCATTTTTGGTCGATGTGTTTCACCTCACACGCCTCTGCCTTCTCTCAGACTAAGGATCAGTCTTATCTGAAATGAGGCTGTTAAATGACTTTTTCCACTCGTTTTCCCCACTCAAGGCACAGCTAAATAAGGGCCACTGCTTGACTTTTTTCCACCTGTTTACTGGCTGTGGCCCCAGCAGCAGTTTCGGCTGTGAATTGAGCCTGTGACAGTTAGTTTTAATTTTGGCCATTAGAGTTTGGCTCCGGCTTCAGCTGTGACCCCTCATGACTTCGGTTCGGCGGGCTTCGTGCTGTCTTGTATCGTCAGGATGTTTCTGCACAGTGGAGGAGAACTTTGCATCAGTCCCACAGCAGATGATGAATGTGGGAATCTGCATCTTAAACTGCAAAAATCAAATTAAAGAGTTTGGTCTCGACCTGCTCTAACTGGAACGTGTCATGAGACAACTGTTGTGATTTGGCGAAACATAAATACGCTGAATTCAAAATTCAGTTCAATGTATTTATTGCTGAAGATTCAACATGCACACATGCAAAGACTTTAAACCCACACGGGGGTTGACTTTGTGGTCCACAGGGAGAAAAATCCTCAATGAGTAGCTGACTGAAGTTTACTGATTATTGGATGGGTGGTCAGTCCCACCCACTTCCTGTTTAAGCCCTGCCCACTCTGAGTGCAGATATGGAGAGTTTATGTTTGTTTGTCTGTTGAACGAGGAGTTCAGTGACCTCCCACACTTTGACTGAATCAGGTTCAGCTCGTCTGTCTGACTGACTTTGGTCCAGACGTGGTCGGCGTCAGGAACTGAAGATGCTGGATTTCTCTCAGTAAATTCTGCTCCAGGAAACTTGGAGTTCAGGGTCATGTAGACCCTGCAGCCTTTAACTGCCCCTCGAGCAAACACCACATTCTCCAGCGAGCACAGACGCACGTTACGTGTCTGCAAAGCACATATTTTCCTGAGAGGTTAAAGTGAACCCTGACCTGAAGCGAGCCCCTCATACAAAGAGGTTTCCCTCAGGAGCCCACAGGAGCTTCGGGTCTCTCGGTTCTTCAGCCGTGGGTAGAAATATTCCTCCGTATCTTTGGTTAACTCCCTGCTATGAACAGAAATGTCACATTCAGAGATGGTGTGTGTGTGTGATAGAATGAGAGGAGATGTAAAGCGCCCCCGAGTGAGTTGTGTTTTCATTTTAAAGACAGCGTTTGTGTAACGACTTTGGCAGCGACGTGGCTCGATTCAGCAGCTGCTGTGATACCTTCACTGAGTGCACCTTGCTGTGTATCCCCCACCACCTCACAGGTGCTCTGAATCCTGTTGCACCACATTCCCCGAGGGATCAATCACGTACCCTGCAGCCCCACAAACATGCACCCGAAACTCTTCACAAAACCTGTGAGCACGTTCAGCTCTCGTCTCACCGCCGAGCTGCTGGCCTCACACAAACTGAGCAAACGTCTGCGGATCGGGTACGAGTGCACCGGCTTGTGTGGATCTGCCTTCCTCTGATGAACAGCCGCAGAAGCTGCCCTGAAACAGCATTTACATACTTAAAGAAGGTCATGTTTAATGGTGGGTGAGGAGAGAGAGACAGGCGGGTGAGGAGACAGGCACACAGGTGAGGAGAGAGACAGGCAGACAGGTGAGGAGAGAGACAGGCAGGCAGGTGAGGAAAGAGACAGGCGGGTGAGGAGAGAGACAGGCAGACAGGTGAGGAAAGAGACAGGCGGGTGAGGAGAGAGAGACAGGTGGGTGAGGAGAGAGACAGGCGGGTGAGGAGACAGGCAGACAGGTGAGGAGAGAGACAGGCAGACAGGTGAGGAAAGAGACAGGCGGGTGAGGAGAGAGAGACAGGCGGGTGAGGAGAGAGACAGGCAGGTGAGGAGAGAGAGACAGGCGGGTGAGGAGACAGGCAGACAGGTGAGGAGAGAGACAGGCAGGCAGGTGAGGAAAGAGACAGGCGGGTGAGGAGAGAGACAGGCAGACAGGTGAGGAAAGAGACAGGCGGGTGAGGAGAGAGACGGGCAGGTGAGGAGAGAGACAGGCGGGTGAGGAGAGAGAGACAGGCGGGTGAGGAGAGATGATAAAATCATTATTTCATGGTTCTGATGTTAATGACAAACTGTGCGCAGACTTTGAACTTTGATTTATTTGTTGAAGCTTCAGCTCACAGCGACTTTGTGTGATTTTAGACGAGAGGTAAAACAAACGCCGTTCAGTTTGTGTTCTCTCCTTTTGAGTTAGCTGCACACAGAACACCTCATCGTCCCGTCCTGCTGCTTCCACCTCCAGCTTCTCCAGCCTTCAGTCACACCTGAAGTTCAGCTGAGCAGCTCAGCTTCAGCGTTTTGTCAAGCCTCAGTTTTCCTCCAGAAACCAGAGACTGATGAAGATCCTCCCACTGCACAGTGAAAGCTTCAGTGTGGGCACGTGGGCTAAGACTGAGAGAAACCATGCATTAGTGGACACATACGTACACGCACACGCACACACATGCACACGCACACATTCTCACACACACACACACACACACCACAGCCTCTGCAGTCATGCTCACACCAGAAGCACTGGGGCATGCTGGTGCTTACCGATGATTACAGCTTGTGCCTCTGGGAGTGTTTGAAGAAACGCTCACCACACACTTGAACGAGCAGAGGGCCCTCAGCACAGAGTTTCTCACATTCGTTATGATGCTCACATTCGTCACGTCCCACAAACAGTCAAGCTGCATCCTCACACAGATTAGCTTAAGAAACTGTTCTCTGAAGTTACAGCCATCGAGTGTGGAAAGCTGAGCTGCTGGGGTCTCATTGAGGTTCAGTGATTCCGCCTCCCCGTCCCTCCACGCTGTCCTCTTCCTCCTGGACCTGTAGAGTCCAGATATAAATAGAGCGGCGTCCCTCAGGGCTGCGTGCTCAGCCCTCTCCTCCACTTCCTGTCCAGGCACGACAGCACCGACACACAGCTCAGACAAAATGTTGGCTGACAACACGAGCACCATCGCCCAGGTGTGCTGCTTCCATCACTTCCTGTTGGAAGTCCAGTCAGTCAGAGTCACGTGACTGGGAATGAAGGCTGGTTGATGCTTTCATACTGAAGACAAAATCCAGATGTTAGTGGACGTAGAGGACACTCATTGTTTTTTCATTATAGGGCCCAACTTGATTCTGTAGTAAATAAGCTCCATCCTGTTAGCGAAGACAGTCTGAGTTCAGGTCAGACTGTCAGGCTGCTCTTCTGTTTCTACACACATCATTAACACTTCCACCGCTTTAATTACATTATGTAGACAAAAGTATTGGGCCAGCTGCCCATCACACCAACAGGGACTTTAATGACGTCTCATTGTAAACACACAGACAGCTTTGCAGCTCTAACAGCTTCCACTCTTCTGTGAAGGCTTTCCACAACATGTTGGAGTGTTTCTGTGGGAATTTGTGCCCATTCATGCAGTAGAGCATTTGTGAGGTCACACACTGATGTTGGACCAAAAGGCCTGGCTCACAATCTCCGTTCCAGTTCATCCCAAAGGTGTTGGATGGGGTTGAGGTCAGGGCTCTGTGTGGGCCAGTCAAGTTCTTCCACACCAAACTCATCCAACCATGTCTTTATGGAGCTTTGCTTTGTGCACTGGGGCACAGTCATGCTGGAATAGAAAAGGGCCTTCAACAAACTGTTGCCACAAAGTTGGAAGCATAGCATTGTCCAAAATGTCTTGGTGTGCTGAAGCATTAAGATTTCCCTTCACTGGAGGTCAGGGGCCGAGACCAAACCCTGAGACCCATAGAGAGGGGTGTCTGGACACTTTTGTCCGGTTGCAGAGAGCTATCGAACATACAGACACAAAACAGTGGCTTTGTGTTCGGCCATCCTCTTTCATATGGTCTGTTTCATTGTGGCTGAGAGGTGAGTCGCAGCCGCGTGTTTGGTCACCTGTTGAATCGCCGCTCGATGAAACCATCAGGTTAGGTTGGGTTTGCAGGTTGTGAAGTCATGAAGGCTGGCAGGTTGACTTCAAACAGCATCTGAGCTCCAGATGGCTCGTCATGAAGCTCACAGCAGCAAGCAGTGGGGGCTGGGATTTGATAGTGTGAGTGTGTGAGTGTGTGTGTGTCACTGTGTGTGTGTGTGTGTCAGCAGCTCACAGGTCAGAGTTCAGCTCCTCCTGGTTCTCTTCTCCTTCTTTATGCCTGTGCTGTGATTACATTGCGATCAGCTGTTGCTGTCAGAGGGTCGCAGTGGCAGCTTCACTCTTCTGTCTGGAGAAGTGATGCTAATCAGTCGTTAACGGCCTCGTCCTCCCTCTCGGGGTCACATGGTTTGACTTGATTGGTTTACTGCCTGTCAAGTTTCCTTGGTGCCAGGCATCATGTTCACTCTCGCTCAGTGACTTGGAATAGACATGTACGAGTCCTGAGTCACTTGGTTGATTCACTTGGTTCCTACAAATAACCTGACGTTCACCCAGATCTGAGGAGTCCTCGGCTGCACTTGCTGCTAGCAACCCATATAAATACAAACGTAGAAATATGCAGCATTCATATACGGATATGGATGCGGATCCACAGGACTTGGGACTGCAACCGAGAGCCAGAAAATTCTCATCCCCTAAAGTTCAGTCCAGAGCAGGATGGTCACTGACTGCCGTCCAGCCCTGGGACTGATGCTGCTTCTCACCGACCGCTAAATCATCATTCGTCATCAACTTTTAAAACAATATTTGTTTTTCTTTCTTTCCATCCCTGTGAGAAACTGATCCACATTTTAATCAGTGTCTCTTTCTATGCATATGATTGAAGCTTCTCAATATTTTTCCTCTAAAAAAATGTAATGTTCAGTTTCGTGTGACGAACGGCGTGTTGAAAACGATTCCTTTCATTTGGCTGCTAATTACCGGTTTCAGAACCTGTCAGACTTTTGTTTCGTGTTTATTTTGTCGGGTCTAAATGACTTGTTGGCTTTCTGTTTTCCAGCATTCTGTCAGCTGGAATTAATCTGCCACTTGCTCTCATGCTGGCATCTCTTTGAAACTAAAACAATCTGAACTGACATTTCCTTCAGAGTACGCTGAAAAGCAAAGCGTCACAAACGCCGCCTGACCCTGAATGTCTCAGACTCGACTCGACTCGGTGGCTGCGCTGATTCGCTGCGATAACGTGTCACAACAGTCCGACACTTCGCACTCGGGCTGAAGTCCGTGACCCAAAACCGTTAGACGTTTTCAGCGAACACGAACTGCGGAGGTGAAGCCACTGACGGCGTTTTCACGTGGCTTCGCTCCTGTCAGACATGATGAGCTGTGAGAAACTTACTGAATATTAAGTGCTTTCATAGTTTTTATCAAGGCAGAGACCAGTTTGTGTTGTTCCAGAATGTTTCCCAGGAGTAATCGTAATCAGTGACAGTTTAGTGTTGCAGTCAGACTGCTGCAGTCCTGTGTGTGGTTTGTCCCTGTGGTGTTGCCGTAACACAACAGATGCTGTTGCTCGACTGCTGTGGGTATGAAATGAAATACGCTACACGTTAGCAGACAGGAGCCAAGGAGAGGAGATGAGGGGAGGAGAATACGGGAGGAGGAGGAGGAGGAGTTTCCTCCACCTTTGTGTGAACTCGTCCTTACATAAACACATACTGCATGTTTCTGTTTGTATGATTACTGTGAAGGTTCAATTCATTCATCTCTAATCCGCCATCAAAAACAGGAAAAGAAAAAATGTATAATTAAATAATCTATGAGATATTAAAACATGAATGAAATGAATTTTCTTTTGATTGGTTGGTTGGTTGGTTGTGGGATGTTTTTGGCCAGGTTTGGTCCCCCATGTTGTCTCATGGTTCAAACACGTGATATAAACACCAGTGATGTTAGGCTCATCACGCTGAGCCGTTTGGTGAAGTTTAGGCATGAACACGTCTTGGTCAGATTGTTTTGGGGGGTTGCTGGGTGGGGGTCTGGTTGGAGCTCCGGATGGGGTGCTGGGGGGGTCTGGGTGGGCGGCTGGTTAGGGGTCTGAGTGGCGGTCTGGCTGGGGACCGTGTGAGGGTCCGGATGGGGACCATGTGAGGGTCTGGGTGGGGTCTGGGTGGAGGTCTGGATGGAGTCCAGGTGGGGGTCCTGGAGGGGGTCTCACTGGAAAGGTTATCCATGTTGAGTCGCCTGTAGGGAGCCGGACGTGGAAACCTGCACAGCTCAACCTGAGCAGGTAACCAGCACATCACTGAAACACTCGTTCTCGCGTTCGGTGGCGCTGCAGACGTTACAGGCTCCGTAAAGTAGGCTAAGTCCCATCAGGGATTCATATAAATTAAGATCAAACACTGCGTTCGCCCTTGAGGTTACATCCACATGCAATTATTGTTGAATCCCCACTTTCTCCAGTGTCTGCTCAGCATACTGTTGCACTAATGCTCCTTTCCAAAGAGTAATTACAAGGACATTTCTAATTTAGCTTCCTTTCAAGCTGCGAGGAGACGCCGCAGGAACAACCTGCCCTTCAGTCAGACACAACTTCGTGTCTGTTCATTTGTTCTGTGCAGCTCTGAGGAGAGGAAAGTCTGGCTGAAGAGCTCACGGGCAGCCAGCGCAAACACACTGCTTTCACTGTTGAAGTACAGTAAAACGGTGTGAAAATCTCGACATCACGTCGCTGCGCTTCCTTTGCTGTCGAGGCTTCGCCTTTCGTGGCATCAGCGTGAGAGCTTCCAGCTGTTTGCGCTCGTTATTCACCATCTCAAAATAAAGAAAGCTTCCAATAGGCGGCAGCAGCCCGGCCGGCCCAGGCCCAGCTGGCTCGGCCGGGACCGATCGGCATGTCGGTCAGAGCACCTCAGGAGGCGACCGTCATGGCTGCCCCAGATTCGTGATACAGCCTGAGAACTGCTGCAGGAAATGAGGAAACACTGAACATGTTGTGACCGAGAGCAGCCAGCCAGCGTAAAGGTCTGAACTGAACGTTGAGTCAGTGTGAATACATGAAATAACTTGTGTGTGGTTTGTTACACAAGGCAGAGGAACTCATTGAGCGTTTTATGAACGTGGTCTCCCGGGTTGGTTTATAAATAACACGCCGTCTTTAAGGACGTTTCACGTGTCACGTAACGCCGTCCACATTTAATGACTTTAGAGGCGCAGGACAGGATAACGTCAGGTGACTTTCACCAGGGCACCTTTGTCTTTGTCACGGTTGACTTTTGGTTAGGAGGTCACGAGATCACGGTTCATGCAGGTCAGTGTTGACTTTCACACGGGACCTGAACACCGGACTGCTGGGTCTGTTTGATCCATCCAGCAGCCAAACCTCCTCTGAGACCTCCTGTATGAGACCCAACGCGATGTGGTTCACAGTGAGACACAGTCCCAGCAGGGTGGAGGTCGGGGTTGAGTGGGGGGTCACACACGTGGTCGTTTCCTGCTGCTGGGACAGATGAGACGATGTGTTGGTGCGTGATGAGCTGAGACTTTCTGGCATCTTTTATCTGTGATATTCATGTATAAAATCACACGAGAAAAGCTTAACGACACGTATGTAATGACAACAGTCGACGTTTTGGGCAGCTTCTCGCTTTTTTGAGTGTGTGAGTGTCAGGTTAAAGAGTTTGGCTGTTTCTAACGTGGTGTGGATGAAGGTCCTGTGGCAGGTCTGTGAGGACCACCACTGATCCACGCTGGCTTTGGTGAAGCATCAGCCTGAGATCACCGAGTGGATCAGAAATGAGATCTCTCACTCTGATGGAGTCTTTTCATGTCTTATTCTCTTGTCTGTTTTTCTCTTTCATGTCTCCCTTTAACCCTTCGCCTCCTCCTCTTCCTCCTCCCTCACAAACGAACACGACGCCTTCCCCCCCATGCAGAGACACTTAAAGAGGTCAAGATCCTAATTTTAGCCTGTCAGAAATTATTAAAATTTATGCGTTGGTAGTGACATCATCTCGGGCTGTCAAGGACATCTCCCGAACATCAGTGACACGGAGGAGAGGCTGGACTGCCTGTCAGGGAGAATGATAGGGAGATGATGAAGAGCTCTCCGTAGGATAAAGGACTCCTCTCCTCATGACTCCATTTCCTGTTCTGACTGCGATGTGACGATCTGAATGATAAATCGGAGGAGACAAAGCTGTCAACAAGGAGGGAAAAAACCAGTTCTCACTGAATTTCCTGGACTTATTGGCTCAGTATTCTCAGGCTGGGTGATTATATAAGGTTCAGGTTTTAAAGCGTGCTGCTGCTTGTGATGATCACGAAGCTGCGCCGACCCCGTCACGCCTGCAGCCAGCACTCGGCCTGACAGGAGCGTCGAGCTTTTGTAGGCAGAAACAGACTTCAGCCTGCTTGTCTTTGTGACAACAAGTAAAAGATCTGAATTGATGGGGAAACCGGCTGATCAGCAGCAGAACTAATTATTATCTTTGCACTGCTTGCCGTTGTTGTGCATGAAACAAAATGATTTAAATGGTTTAAACGCGATCTTATGTTGTTATGATCTGTTTGTCGAAGGTTTTTTTCTCTTTTGCCTTCGACCTGTTTCTTGTTTTGAAGTCTGTTTATCGTCATCGTCGACGATAATCTCTTAATTTACTTAAGCGATTAGGAACCCACTCACCTCCTTCTGCGCTCCTGAGCCCATTGTGGTTTGTGCAGAGGTTATACGTTCAGAGCTATTCCTGCTCATCCACAGCTCAGCTTCTATTCATTCCTCTCCAAACATTATATGACCATATGTGGCAGTTTGCTGTCTTGGCGCATGTGGGGCAGAAACAAGCTGAGAGAGCCAGCAGCGTTTCCTAAAAATGGTTTGTTTTAACCCGAACAGCAGGTTTTCACTTTAATGATTTTGGTGTTGGTGGGAAGGCCAACGTGGCCTGAAACTCTCCTCCACCTTTGATGGTGTTGGCTCGTCCTGTTTGTCCGGATGGAGCAGGGCGAGGTCTCTCTTCTGGAACACTTCTTATTTGTTGCTGTCACATTCAGGGCTGCCTTGACTGTTTAAGCTTAATGAATAAAGCTCATTTGTTTATTGTCGACCTGCTGGTTGTCTTTCAGGCTTCGATGCGTACTTCACATCACGGACTCTGGAGAACAACAGGAGGAACGTGTGGTTTGCTGAGTACTGGGAGGAGAACTTCAACTGCAAACTGATGAGCTCCTCAAAGAAGGATGACAGCAGCAGGAAGTGTACAGGTGTGTGTGTGTGTGTGTGACATGAGTCCCTCACTTTTCAAAATCCTGTCTTTTATTGTTTGAGGCACTTTGGAGGCTTTTTGCCCTCAGTTTTGTATCTCAGGCTTCATACATGCTGCAGGCGGTACTCAGGGCTGCAGTAGAAACTTGGTTTAGTTACGTTGGTTTTCTGCCTCCTCACCTGAGCAGCTTCATATTTCCTTCTAGTTGTATTTTCAGTTTCAGATTATTTGTTGATGGAGTTAATTCCCCATCAGACCAGGACCTCTCAAAGTTCTGATGAGTGTGTGTCAGTGCAGAGAAAGCAGATCACTTTGTCTGTCTGAATGTAACGCTGCCACACCTGTGGGTCGTTGCTCACCTGACAGCAGCCTGACACATTAGCCCGGCAGTTTGTTAAATACACTGAAACTGGTTGGTTAAAATATAATGAATGCAATGCATGTCACGTTCAGGGGCCCCACAAAATGTACGTGATTGTGTCTGTAACAAGGAGACCTTCAGCCAGGAAGGTCGCTGATGTTTCTCCAGCCGAGTTTCACGGGCTTCATCATCATCAGCCTCTCGGCGCTTTGCATGCTTCACTCCGGGTGCTGATCTGACGGTCTTTATGTCGGGATACGACGTTGGAGCCGAAAATCTTGAACCGACAGCAGAAAGTGTGAGATGGAGGCCAGTTTGCGCAAACGGATGGAAATGATGCGTTTCGCAAATTGATATCCAATACAGCCCTGAGCTGGACGGAAGAACAGCTCGGAGGAAGAAGAGGCTCCTTCAGGATCCTTCAGGCGGACGCTGCTAATGAACGCCATCGCTGAATATTGACTTTTTGCGTCCAGTCTTTTCTCGTCGAGGCTGTCGGGGAAGCATAGCTGCCTTTGCAATGGTAAACAGATGCTCATAAGTCTGTCTGGTCTGCAGTCAATAATGCAACGCAATTAGTGACCCAGTAAGATGGTGTGAACGGACTGTGAACACTAATGAACCTTTTCTATTGAGATTATTGATGAAGCGGCAGAAGAACAGATTATCATGTCTTACTTATTATTATTGCATTTCTGCTGTCTTTCAGCCTCCTCTCTCACTGCCTGCTCTCACTCTGGTTTATGATACTTAAAAATGTGAATTTCCAAATTAATTTGCATCAGCTGATTTACCGTCGCGGCTCCCGTTTGCCTGGAACCCCCTGAGCCTCCTTTTCTTCTGGGATGATCTGAACTAAACCTTCTGTGAGTCCTCTAACGACTCAGACGGGGAAAATCCAACCAAACTCACTGCATGAGTGAGTGGAAGAGACCAGCTCTTCGATCAGCAGCACTGATCAGAGTCTTCCTCTGTCCACAAAGAAAGAAGAATTATAACAATGTGATGCCTTTGGCCTCATGACCTCATCGTGTTGACTGAAGTGTTTCAGCACCTTTACGAGCCTGGCTGGACCCCGTCCTGCAGTGCCAGTAATCTTTTGCGCTTGTTGAACGCACCGGTCAGACCCTGTTCAGCAGGCCCCGGGGTGTCGTCCTCGAGCTCCAGGCGTCTCTTATGGTCCGAGACGGATCTGTGACGCGTCTCTCCGATGATCTGGGATTTGGTTTGTTGTTTTCTACACTGACAGATTTTGGGTCGGTGTGCGTTTGGTGTCTCAGTCAGTCAGACTTTCTGCAGGTGAAGCAGACCTCCGCTGGACTTCAGTGTACTCACTGGACATCCTGCCTGATGGTTTGAAAAACGTTTGTTCTGTCTGCATCGGTTCTCAGACATGTTTGATACCTGATTAGATGTGTGGCTGTGTGTTAGCTGCGCCCCCACATTCCCAGTGCATGCTGGGACAGTCTCCATCCCTCTGCGAGCAGGATGACGAGTTCCCCCGTGAACGCAGCTGTAGAAAATGAAATCAGTCGTGCTGTTTGACATGTCCTCATCCTTGTTGTCCTCGTCCTCGTTGTCCTCCTCGTCCTCGTCCTCGTCATCCTCATCATCCTCGTCCTTGTTGTCCTCCTCGTCCTCGTCTTCGTCATCCTCATCGTGGTGCCTCAGTGACGTTTGACGCGTTGGCTGCTTTACGATGACTGATTCATCACGCGGTGCTGCTGACTGCAGGGCTGCTCTCCACGTGAAAACATGAGAGGGAATAAACGTGCAGATATGATGATATTCTGCACATCAGGGATTGAAGAACTGAATCTGAACCAGCTGGTGAACAACAGAAGCTCCCGCACCACACGTTATTATCGATGCTGTTTTCAGAAAGGCCGTCGTCTGTGCGTGTCCCAGGTTAAAGTCAGTCAGGTTAAAGACGGTCGCTGTGGACGAGTCGTCTCCTCACGAACAGCAGTTAGTCCCTCAGAGAGGACATGACTGATGCACAGCTGGTTGGGCCGCCGGCAGCAGCAGCAGCTGAGCTCCCCTCAACAACTGGGGCAATTATTTATGTTAGTAACCCATTTACTAAAACTGTACAGCACAGAGTGTGTGTGAGTGAGTGTGAGAGTGTGTGTGTGACTGTGTGTGTGTGTGTGAGAGAGAGAGAGAGATTGTGTGTGTGTGTATGTGAGTGTGTGTGTGCGGATTTTACTTTCTGTTTCTTCCTCAAAGAGTCAGTTTGTTGTTGGAGTAGCAGGACAGAAAAATGGTTTACAGAAAGGTTTGTAATAACGTTTATCTGAATGTGTGGACAGGATTTTCTGCAGCGTTAAACGTGGTTTCGTCATGGCGACCTGCTTACAACCCAAACTGTTTGTGACTTTCAGACGAGACACAAACGGAAAGCAGCTGCTGTCTTCAGTTTAGGACAAAACCCTCAGTACATGGAAAGTGAACAGCAGCATAAACGTGATTAACTTCAGCTGATCAGCTCGGTTTGCAGTAACGAAAAAGAGACGGCTGCTCTGATGGCTGGGCTGAAGACATTACAGGCAGCTGAGGAGGAGGATGAATATGGTGTTGTAAAAGTGAGATGCAGCACCATAATAATATTCAGTCCTGAAATGAGCTCCCTGTTGGAGCTGTGATTTGTAGCGCTAACACGCTCCTGATGTCATGCTATTAGCCGCCTGGCTAGCTGCTCCTCCGCCTCTAATGAGATTGTTTGGGAGCTGTATTGATATCGTGTCTCCTTCTGTGTTTCACTCATCCTCAGCCAAACTGCTTCTTCCATTTTATTTCCTCTCATCATTTATTTATGAGGCTGCGCACCAAAGACAAATAAAGACAAACGCTGCTCGCTGCTTCAGCCCTGCTTTTTGATTTGCTTCTTTCTCATTTTGTTTGTTGCTCATTTTGTGCTCCTCGCAAGGTCATTTTCATTCAGCCTGTGCGACGGAGGGTGAAACTTTTGAGCGAAGTTGAATTGAATGTCAGTGTTTCACTGCGAGCACTTTACTGTCACAACAGTCAGCCGGCTTTATTCTCTGAAAATGAAAAGAACGCTGAAGGTTTCAGTGGGCTGAAATAAAGCTGGGCAGAGTTTTGTCCTCCTCAGCCTGCCGTTGTTCCAAAGTCGCTCTCCTCAATGACAGCATTTCACTGAGCACGTGGGTGATATTAAAAATCATCGGGTACAAGTGAGTTGTGACCGAGGTGAGAAAAATGCACCAATCAGCTGAACTCAGCGCTGAGTGTGGAAAACATTCAGCGAGCAGCTGCTGTCGGTTAATGTCACCTCAGAAACGTGACAGCAGAACAAAAGGAAGTTTGTCTGCTGTCAGTTTGTGCGTCTGAACAAAGATCATCTGTGAGGGAAGAGGCTCCACTCTGCCCTGCTGCTGCGTCACATCTGCGTGAAGAACGGGGCCGTTGTGGACAGAACACGATAGCACATCGGTTTGTTTGGACTTTGTTGTTGTTCAGCTAAGAGTTTGAGGAAGGCACATCACATGATGATTGATGCAAAGGATCTCACAGTCTTGAGGTTGATGTAAACAGAAAACCCTGAAACAAACATCAACAGAAATCTACTGTTTTACATGCTTTGTTTGGCCTTTTGCTTGAGCTCCAAAAAGAAACGTGTAAAAAGTGACTGTCGACGGGAGTTTTCTCTGACCTCTCATCCCGGGATTTTCCAACACGGTAAACGACGTGCAGGCCACGTGGCTTCAGCTGCCTGTGATGCACGCAGGAAATAAACATGTAATTCACTTACTGGGTGACTTTGACAGGCAGAGAAAAGAAGCTCACTTTCCTCTCAGAGCAGAAAGTTAGTGAATCATCTGCCTTTGTCCTGTAGTCATTTTGCTAATATAATACGCCCTCCTCATCCTCGCCAACATTTCATAAAACTCACAAATCAGAGGTGTAACAGTGAGGTGAACACGCTGCCCCCAGGTGCCAAATGAGTTAATACCTCATATAAATCAACCTTACTGCTAAAACACCCAAAGGCTAAAAGCAGCCCTTCGGTCTGAGAGAAGCTGGAGGTCCAGAGGACTCGCTGAGCCACTGAGAGCTGCTGCGGCGGCGGCGGCGGCGGCGGCAGTGAATCGACCTCACAGAATCGAACCAAAACGTGCACCTCAGGCATACAGAAGCAAAGCTGGTTTCACAGTCTGGATTGGTCTCCCTGGATTACCAGGTAACGTCCTGCGTCAGCGTGCAGGTGGTGTTGGATGTCAGATACGACCTGCTGGAACTCCCACTGGCCCTGAGACCACAGCAGGGCTCCAATGGAAGCCCGTCTCAAAATGTGGTTCCGTCAGTCCGGGTCCCGGTTCTGGGAAAACGTGGCTCCTTCTGTGACCACAAAGACTGGCAGAGGTTAAACTTGGATTTGTTTGTTTGCAGGAGGAGGTCACATACATAATTCAGCTCACATGCGGTTATTCATCCATAGCATATTCAGCTGCAGAGTTGACACTGTCAGTTAATGAGATCCCAAGTGAGGCTCATCTCTGAACACAACACATTTAGCAGGAAGCACAGGATTCTCATTTATTCGCACGTTGTAGTTTGGTTTGCTTAAAAAAGCAGGCAGAACCTGAAGGTCTATTCTTTATTTTCTTCAACAGCGCCCCCAGATGTGAGCCGAGGAGACGTGCGGTGTCCCACAGAGGCTGGACACACACATGCAGCCGTCTCACTGTGCGTGCAAAGACTTAAAGTCAGTCGGCTGAGTGTGAGAGACAAACTGAGCGTTTTTAAACGGCCATTTTAATGCCAAACATGACATTTTCTGTCCCTAACCGAGTGTTTTTGTGCCATAAGCACTTAAAGCCAAAGTTTAAACATATCAGACCTCAAATTTTCAGCAGAGAGGCTCACAGTGAGCCTGAAGTGTAGTTTCCATGAATCCTCCTTATCCATACCTGCCATAACCTCAGTCCTTTAACCCTACAGCAGGCCAAAAATAAACAAATATAAAGTATAAAGGTAAATACATATAAATATAAATGCACATAAACCTGCTGTGCACTGTGAGTCTGTGGTTTTCATGTTTGCCATGTGAAACATCCATCCATCCATTTTCTATACCGCTTATCCGTCAGGGTCGCGGGGGAGCTGGAGCCTATCCCAGCTGACTACGGGCGAGAGGCGGGGTTCACCCTGGACTGGTCGCCAGTCAATCGCAGGGCCAACACACAAAGACAGACAACCACACACTCTCACACTCACACCTAGGGGGCAATGTAGAGCAGCCAATGAACCTAATGTGCATGTTTTTGGTATTGTGGGAGGAAGCCGGAGAACCCGGAGAAAACCCACGCAGGCACAGGGAGAACATGCAAACTCCACATAGAAGGGCCCAGACCGGGATTGGAACCTGGAACCCTCTTGCTATGAGGCGACAGTGCTAACCACTGCACCACCGTGCCGCCCCATGTGGAAACATTGTAAGGAAAAACATATTGTCATAGTGAGTCCCTCGTATGTGTGTGAGGCGGCGGGAAAGGTGGACCCCACCGCTAACATGAAACACCTATAAAGAGAGATAACTGCAGATATAAGTTGAACCGTAAAACCAGGACTGATGTAATGATTCTAAACTCAAACTCCACCCGGCTGTCCACCACATCCACCTTCTTCAGAGTCTGCTTCTGCATTTGCAAGAAAAAAGTCACATTTAAGCAGAGCAGCAGTTGTGTTTTCCACAAGCCTCTGAAGTTACATTTACATTAAAAGATTATTGATGAATGCATTTCATAAAGGCTGAGCATATTTAGGTGGAGCGCAGAAACGAAGCTCACATCAGCACTTTGACTGAATTCAATCTCTGCTGTTTACGAAGCGTGTTTAATCAGCTCGGTGTCGACATGAGAATATAGATCCAAAGTAAATATTCCTCTTTCAGATGTTCAGTCACACTTCAGCTCTGAGCACGACGAAACAACATGAGCTGAAACATTTTCACAGAAGTGTGAAAGACCTGCATGAACCACGCAGTGCTGTGATGAATCCAGCTCTGAGGCCCTGCAGCTGCTGCAGCTTTGGTTCTTTTGCATTTTGCTGCATGAAGTTTCCAGCAGATTCATGAAACAGCAGAGAAGTAACGCAGCCACGCTTCAGTCTCCCCCACTGTGTGTGATTATCCAATTTATTTGGATCTCTCCTTCTCATTGTCATCGCGGATGTATTTAGGCAACTTAATCAAGCTTCTTCGCATTTCATTGTAATCATGCTAACCCTCCTGGGCTCCGTCTCACTCTGAACACAAAGTGAAGCCGTGGTGTTCAGGTGGGCTGACAGCTGGAGATGTTCTGATGATTAAACTTGGCAGCTTCGTCCAAAGATTTCTGTTCACTTCCTGAGAGAGACCCCAAACAGAATCGTATTTTCAATCCATTTTTTCTTGTGTGAAACAGACTGAGTTGTTTCAACACGTGAATCTAACCAAACTGCAATGATCACCAAGTCACCAAGCCCTGTTTTGAACATGCTTACGAGGTACTTCATGCTTTAATATGTTAGCTTAAAAACAAAAACCATACAGTATAAGGTGACAAAACACATTGTTAAAGATTAAAGCAGCAGTGCTGAGAGTTTCAGATGTCTGTGGGTTCTCCTCTTCACGTCTGCATTCACGTCTTTATTTGTAACCGTCCAAACAGAAAGACTGAAAGTCGAGTCGGTACGCCTGACAGCAGCCTTCTCATTGTTATCTGACTGATGTTATCAGCAGGAGCTAATTAACATTAACGCTGTGAGAGAGCAAAAGTACAATCTGAAACACTCGGCTGCTGTCTCTGTAATGAGCCCTGCAAGTCGATATGTGCACCATTTACATTCAACAGAAGAGCACCAAGCAAAACACCAAACTGTATGCAGCACATTTACACAAGTACTTTGCTTAAGCACAGATCTGAAGTACCTGTGCTTTAATTGAGTTTTCATGGCACAGAGGAAAATATTGTACGTTTTACTTCACCAAGATTTTAAATGTGAGCAGATTATAAGAAATGTTTAGTGATGTATTAAACTCCCCAACAGTAAAACCATTAGCTGATCAATCAATTAGTCGATTAACAGGAAATGTTTCCTGGAACCAATGAATATTATATATATTCAAATTATTTTCAAAAATCAAACAATCAAAAAGCAGTGTAGTATCAACGTTCCTGCAACGGGGTATTTCCCCACTGGTAGCACCTGAACAGTCTGTGCTAATTAACTAATGCACTGAAACGAGTTGCACGAGTGCAAATCTGGGACATGAAACTTGAACGTTTGTTGAGATCTTCCCGTGAGGAAGAGGTGACCGACAGACCAACGCTCAGAGTGGAACGACTGGTTTCGTCTGTGCTTCCGTGGTGAGAATGTGTGGATCTCTGACTCGTGGTTTCCCTGAACTTATGGCTCGTTTCTCTCTGCGTCTCAGGTCAGGAGCGTATCGGCATCGATTCCAAGTACGAGCAGGAGGGTAAGGTCCAGTTTGTGATCGATGCGGTGTACGCCATGGCCCACGCCCTCCACAACATGCAGAGGGACCTGTGTCCAGAGAACTCCGGCATCTGTCCCGAGATGGATCTGGCTGGAGGGAAGAAACTGCTCAAGTACATCCGCAGCGTCAGCTTCAACGGTGAGTGGACGGTGCAGCAAAAAACTGTGTCCTGTATCATCGTCTCTCTGTTTTCATGCCTTTTGTTCTGAGCTTAGGTCAAAATCTGTTCTGTGTAATCAAATCAAAATCCCGAAACGCGGTGCAGGTTGTACAGGTCTGCACTGAGTGAAGCCTGAGACTCATTCCAACACATCAACCTCTCCAAGAAGCATTGTGGTCTTTACCCCGTGACTGTAAATATGTCAGTGTGGTTACTCCAGTTGTCATGACGTGTGTCCGTAAACACTCAGGACTTATCACAGGAAGTCTCAGGAGGGACAAATGAAACGTTACTGTCTGCAGAGTTGACACCTGAGAGGGAGACCATTCAGTTTGAATGTCTTCTTTCTCAGTGTTTCCCTCAGACAAGACTCAAGGTGAGCAAAGCTCCAGGTCTCCTCACAGGGAACGAGGCTTTGTGTCTCTAACATGCAGAAATTCTTCTTTTACTACTGTTTTTGTCAGTTAACAAACAGCATCAGGTGCATCAGCACCTCCTTCTGGACGGGAGGAGGTCCATCCCCTGTACACATGTTGCCCAAAAACCAAAGCTGACAATCCCAATGAACCTCCTCTCTGGGGATCAATGAAAGCTTCGCTTTTCTTGTCTTAAATCTCAGCAGACACTTGAAATGAGGACTGGAAACTGGTCGTGAGACTATTACTGTTTCAAATGCAGTATCTGATCCAAGTGTGTAGCTGCCTGGTGTTTTCTCTAAGGAGAAAAGCATTCACTGAATTTAGGTCACCATTATGCTTGAAGGAACGGGTCTGCATGGAATTTAACTCACTGAAATCATGCATGTGCACGGTGTGACCGCATGACGTTCATTCATTTACCTCCTAACATCATGAAATGGAGAACAAAAGAAAACATGTTCAGGGATATTTCCTGTGACATCATTACAGTCAGGGTGAAAAGAAGAGATGATACATGGCCTCACGGTCTTAAAGGGCAATGATTAGATTTTTATTGCTCCATAGCACTGAATGAAGACACTCGTTCAGTCTGGGGTTGCCAGGCTGTAAGATTTCTGGCTTTTCAGACTCACTTTCCATCCAGTCCACAGTTGGGAACATAAACTGCCTGCAGAGTTTCATCACCCTGCTTCTCTCTTCAAATGTCCAGTGATGGAAGACGGGCTTCTTTATGAGGGAGCAGTTAGCCTTCAAAGACATTTCATTCTGCAACTAAAATGCAAATCAAAAGCAGTGTTATTACAGCAGTATTTTGTAGTGGTTAGCCTGGCAGGCTCGATCGATGAGGTGAGTGTATGTCCAATCCTGTCACCTGCCTTTTAATGCTTCTTTTTTACAGTCAAACACACGCAGTGAGGAAGGTGATTAATAGAGTCTGTATCGACACATCTTGTAAGCTCTTGCAACTAAAGCTTCATTAAACCTTTTTATGGTTCTGTTAAGGTACTCGCAGCCGCGTCTTTAGTCATTTTGTGTGCTGTTATGATGCTTTTTTTGCTTTTCTTGGGCCATTTTGGATCAATCAGACACTCAGGAGACCAATGTTCAAGTCCCGTGTGAAACCAAACGTCAGTGTTGACCTGTTTACCCACTCGTTCTACTCCCAGAGCATACACATTACATAACGCATCACACATATGTTATTTATGAAGGTTAACGTCTCATTTTAACCCGTGTTTTACAGCGTTCGTAACCGTCCAGAAGTCATAGAATGTTGTAATATGTGAAATGTTTGTCTGCAAGCTTTATTTTGAAAGTCTAACCTGATGCAGTTTTTGGAGCTACAGATGCTGAGGTGAAGGATTAATCCTGTCTGTCCTCTTCATCATGAGATGCGTTAAGTGTCCAATTACATTCATTAATGACAAAACACCACAGCTGCTATAAAAGTGACTGTCACGGTCCATAATTTATTATCATTTTTATTATTGTTGTTGTTGTATATTGGGATATAATAATTAATTATTATAATAACAATATCAAAATCAACATCAAAGTATTTTCACAAAAAGACAACAGAAAACTAAATTATGTAAATATTCCGTGTCTCCAGGTTTACAATCAGCTTTTTGCACTTCCACCTGTTATTGATCGTAGTGTTGGCTTTATAGTTTTAATGCATGACACAGAACCTTGGAAATCTTCCCCTCCAGAGAGTTTCTTTTATCAGGTAATTAGCAAAGCCTGAAATGTGCTAATTTAAAAAGACGAACTGCTCTCTCCCGTTTATTACAGTCTTAATAATTGCAGAAAAAAAGAAATCAGCCCACAGTGTTTGAACAGGTTTGTGTCTTCAGTTCCTGAATGTTTCCTGCACGACCTTCTGTGGGAGTCCATAATATTTCAGAGATAACAATGTGCTTTGATCTGATCACAACAAATAAAGAGACTGATTACTACGAACAATGAAACTTTTCTACCAGACACAGATTTTACTGCATCCCTATTGAAAGAAACATGAGCCAAATATCGACTGAGAAACAAAATACATCTTCTGTCGAGAAGTTGCTCCGCGTTGCCTGTGGTAGCTATTAACCCAGTATTGATCGAAAGCGGTTGTCTGGTCATGGCAGGAATTGATAATCGAGTTCCCTGACACCAAACACACACCAGATAGACTCAGTCATCAGCTTTGAAACGGCTGCTCTGTTTTTCAGTCACCGTCAGTCTCTGTGCTCGACACGGTAACGAAGAGCGCTGATTAAAATCACAATGTGAACACTGGCAGAAGATACGAAGCTTCACCAAGAGTCTAAGATCCTTCATAAGACGAATTAAAACTTATTTCTCATGATAGTTGGTAGCATTTATGTTTTTCATTTTCATCAATAAACTGCCGTCAGTTTATTGAAATGGTGTGGACGACCGTGGAGAGTCGACAAAAGTCGCCACGCTTTCTCTGTATTTCCACGTGTTTCATCAGCGTGGTCTCCTCCCTCCATCTGAAATCTGAGAATAACACATATATTGACACTGTGTTGATGGAGTGGGAGACTCGACGTGGGCCATGGGATCCCAGACAAGTGCTCCACTTCTCAGAAGATAATTGCTTTCAATCTCCAGTCTGTGTTAAGTGAGATCAGGTTTGAGGATTTCATTTTTAGGTGTGTTTTACATCAGATGGCTGAAGCTGCTTTCTTATGTTTCTTTACTACCTTCACCTGTGAGCCTCTAAGTTCACAATGGTGATGTTTTTAATGAGTAATCAGATGAAAGCAACAAGAAGTGCAAGATGTAAAATTAGTACATGCAGCTGTGTGAACTGCTGGCTTTTCATGGCCGTCTCTGAGTTACTTCCTGCTGTAGTAACCTGTGACAGGAGGTGTAGCATTAGCTAACTGAGCTACATCTTTCTGTGGGGTTACAAGTGGAGCTCTCTGCTACGTTACTACGTATTGAAACAACTTGGGCTACTTTTTGTTCCATTTAATCTCACAGGGCAGTAAGTTCAGTCCTGAATGAGAACTAATGACCATCATTTCAGTTTAATACAACTGATTTTTATTTAAATGGCATTGTTATTTGGTGATAAAAGACTTAACTGTCAACATTGAATTTAACACCTTTAAAATATACAACTTTGTCCACTCTGGCAACACTTATTTAAGCTAATGTTATATTTTTATTTCGTTTGGGAAGGTTTAGCACCTCCACTCAAACTTCAGTTAGAAAGTGTTAATGTTGTATTCATTTTCGTTAGTATGATATCACAACCTGATAGCCTCAGTCTGTTAGCATGATATCATGACCTGAGACCTGTTAGCTTTAGCCTCAGTCTGTGGGCATGACATCACGACCTGAGGCCTGTTAGCTTTAGCCTCAGTCTGTGGGCATGATGTCATGACCTGAGGCCTGTTAGCTTTAGCGTCAGTCTGTGTGCATGATATCACGACCTGAGGCTTGTTAGCTTTAGCCTCAGTCTGTGGTCATGATATCACGACCTGAGGCCTGTTAGCTTTAGCCTCAGTCTGTGGTCATGATATCACGACCTGAGGCCTGTTAGCTTTAGCCTCAGTCTGTGGACATGATGTCACGACCTGAGGCCTGTTAGCTTTAGCCTCAGTCTGTGGGCATGATGTCATGACCTGAGGCCTGTTAGCTTTAGCCTCAGTCTGTGGGCATGATATCACGACCTGAGGCCTGTTAGCTTTAGCCTCAGTCTGTGGGCATGATATCACGATCTGAGGCCTGTTAGCTTTAGCCTCAGTCTGTGGGCATGATATCACGACCTGAGACCTGTTAGCTTTAGCCTCAGTCTATTAGCATGATATCACGACCTGAGGCCTGTTAGCTTTAGCCTCAGTCTGTTAGCATGATATCATGACGTGGAGCACATTTTCATTCATGCTACTAAGAAACTGCTTCACAGCTCATAGAAATCTGTGTATTGGTGTGTTGTTGGCACTTTGCTCGCTGCTGATGATGGAAACTGTGTTGATATGTGGCAGACAGAGGGCAGCTGAGTGGGTCATGCTGGTTCGATCTGCTGCTACCTTGACTGTGGTGCACGAAGTTAGTGTGTCAATAAAAACAAAATGGAACAAAGTGCAACAGAAACAGGTTTGTTCATCGTGGAATTGGCTGAGCTGGGAGCAGACTGGGGTCAACTCTTTGCTCTCAGGGTGAATTGATTCCAGTTTTATCTGAGATGGCACTTTGTCTGCATGAATACATAGTTTTCTCATTCAGTTGAGAATGTTAAGCACTTTGGCATGTTAGCCCAGCATACACAACATGCTAATGTTCTCATGCACAGTGTGTCATGCACACTCACACAACTGTGATGCACTTCTGTGTATTATTACACAGAAAGAGATCTGTTGCTGTTTGTGAAAGTATTAAAAATAAAACCGAACAAGAGAAAGCCCTGCAAACACAAATGTCTTAATGATACATGAAAAGGGAAGGTTCAAGCTTCAGAGTTAATAAAAAATCTTAATAAAGAAGCTGCAATAACCAGCAGAGTTCCCTGCCAAAACAGTTATTTTTGACCTGAGGACATCTGTGAATTCTCTTTTTATTTTATATTGAACAGAGGAAGCAACACTATCTGTCCCGTCCGTCTGTCAGCCTTTTTTTTCTCTCTCTCTCTTTTTCGCCACATTTCTATTTTTCTCTATTGGTCTCCCCCCCTTTCACTCCAAATTAAATAGAGACTTGAAAGGGAGTGCTGGCCCACACCAAAGCGAGTCCGGCCAAAGTAAATAAACACAGTGTCTCTGAACAGAAGAGTGATGAAAGCGAGAGAGAGCAGAGAGGACGGGGAGGTCAGAGAGAGAGACGGCCATCCTGAAAGACAAAGTCCCACCAAAGGCTGATATATAATCAGAATCAGAATTCCTTTATTTATCCCTGAGGGGAAATTCTTTATTCAAACTGAATTACTGTGTTTGTGCATTCACTCTGCGTAGTTTTGTTGTGTCAGTAATTTCAGCATTTTGTTCAAAAATTCAGCAGGACATTGTTTCACGTTTTCCATCCTGCTTTCCAGCATTCGACCTTTGACTGGAGTTTTTTCATTACCAAAGTCGTCCTCTTCCTCAGTGCTTTGAAGGCGCCGACTGGAGAATTAGCTCCACCTGCAGTTTATCTTCATCAAGCAGCGAATTCATACTCATATAACTGGAGCGGATGGAGACAAACATTCAGTCATGTTTCCTTTTAAAGTTTATCTGGAAATTGGGATTAAATTCACACTAAACTTGGATGACCAGTGATGGTCAGAAGGACGTTGGCTGTCATCAGTGTGTGTGAAGCTCTTTGGCTAAAAGCACTACATAAATACTGTCCATTTACTGTGATCCACTGACCAAGACACTCATTAATGAAATGGCTATTTGTCCTCCACAGGAAGTGCTGGTACTTCAGTGACATTCAACCGTAACGGCGACGCTCCTGGACGCTACGATCTGTTTCAGTACCAATGGAATAATGTCAGCGGGTCGGGCTACCGCGTGATTGGACAGTGGACTGAGACCCTGCAGCTCAATGTGAGTTAATATTACTATAACGCTGTTAGTCAGTGTTTTCTGCAATAACAGTGAATCAGAAGTGCTCATGAGCTGACAGCTGAGTGAATAAACATGAGAGGACAAATCTGTCTCCGTAAGATGAGACAAGCTGCCACTTTTGACTGATGTGACCAACTCAGCCTCAGTGATGTGGAGGAGTTTGTGATGGGGATGTGGTGTGTACAGATGCAACGCAGAGAATTCTTCAAACCACCATGTTCATCTTTTCAGGGTGATATTTTTTAAAATGGAAACAGGTGATTTTTGTGCCTAAACATAATGTATGATAATATATAACATAATATCAAATGAACACTGATTGCACAGTAATGGCTGAAGAAAATGACAGCTTCCATGTTTATACTGGTTCCCTGCTGTTTCCGTCAGCACAGCATATCATCCTGGGGGAAAAGCCATTGCACAGCCAAAACAGGAGCAGCATTTGTTTTTCCCCCGTAGCTTTTCCCCAAGTTCTGCCGAAACTCAACCCTGCGAGAAAATGGAGGAGGTAAAGAAGCGAAGAGGGAGAGTGATAAGTGATAGAAAGCGAAGTAAAGAGTTTTACCTCAAGCTGTTATTCCTACCCGACAGACGAGGACTTTCAGCCTGTTTTAAGCCGCTGAATGAAAATGATGACAGAAAAATTAAAATGTGTTTATTGCTGAAAGTCCACAGCGTACTCTGACTGAAACATGATCTATGATGCTTGCTGAAAGAAAAAATAACAAATCATCGAGAGAAAATCTTTTTAATGAATGAACAAAGTTTAACTGTGGAGTACGAAACTACTGCTATGAATATTCATGTGGGCATCTCGATCAGTAAAGAGACTCTAATGAGGTTCATCTTTACGGTCATTACATTTGTTAATTACATCAGACGTGATAACAGCAGCTTTAAAGGCGAGCGGAGCAAACATCCATCTCACCTAGGCTTTCCTGAGCGAGGATGAGATTTAGAGAATTTGCATCCAACTATATTAATAAATCCCACTGAAATACCGGCCTGGACGGTCATGTGTTTGCTTTCCATGGTAATGTGGTTTTATCAGAGCTGGGCTGGGACACACTGCAGGATTATCAAGCCAATTTACACAAGATTTGCCCACCTTCACAATCTGAGGGGAGGATTCCTAATTGGAGGCTTGTTCAGGACAGATAGTCAGAGGAGATTATCTGATAGTGCGAGAGGTCTGCAGATTTATTAGGTAGTTTGATCCGACACAAATGGACTACACTGAAGCAACATGTTCAACAGGGAGCCTGCAAACAGAGTGACTGAACACAGATTTTACTTCTTTACTTCTTCTTTGATTCCATTTATCCTCATCCCTCCATCCTCCAAACCACTCTGCTTGTTCATGGCATGGATCTGCTATAAGAACTGGATACTGGACTCCAAGATGGCACCCACAGTGAAATGTCTCAATAGCTGTTGGATGGATTGTGATGAAATGTGCTTCAGACATTCATGTTCCCCACAGGATACAGCAGAATAACTTTTCATCTTGCACCATCATCATGTCAACATTCTATGTCCATGTCCAGCTGTTCGTCTCTGCAGCGCTACATAAGATAAGATAATCCTTTATTACTCCCATAACTGGGAACTTACAGACCTGAAAAAAGGTCTCACTGCCACTGTGGAAAGCAAAGCCCCAGCTCTTTAGACCAATCTCAGCAGAGTGAGGGGGGAGGTGAGGCCCGGCACTAAAAGGTCTAAATCTCCACAAAATTAAAGCTAACAGGTGCTAACGTGTATTTGTTTGTAGTGTTAGCAACCAGGTGAGTGTCACCAACAGTCTGCATGCAGTGAGCTAACTGAAAATTAGTTTGTGCGTACTGCTAATTAACTCATGTTAGCATGCTAACATGCTAATCTAAGATGATAAACATGTTTAACATCAGCATGTTAGCACATAGCACATGAGCATGTGTTAGCACGCTGGCATTAGCTCAAAGCTGCCCAGTATGTAAGTGACTAGCGAGGCTGCTGGCTCTTCGTGTTGTTGGTCATTTGGTCAGTGTGACCTCAGAAGAGAAAACACTGTAAGTGAGCATTTAATTCTTCTGAAACGTGGTCTGAAAACTGAATTATTAACCAGATTTATCCTTCAGTAAGACATGTTGCTTTCTGGAAAGTTGAGCTAAGTCACAGTGTTGCCAAAAGAGCTTCTCCAGAGTATTAAAAATCTCCAGCATCCATTTGTGACTCTGTGAACACACTGCAGGTTTCTGCTGTGAATGTGAGTGTGTGTCTGAGTTTACACTGTGCTGAAGGAGAGGAGATCAGCAATATGTGCTGCTGCACCTACAAGACAGTCACAATGCTGCATGAAGTAACGTGACTTCAACCCAGGACACCACTGGTCTCTTGTTAGGCAGGTATACTTTGTTACAGGTTAAAGGTGCAAACCGTAAGATGTGGCCAGAACATTCATGTAATGAATTCTGTGAAGAAACAACAGAGCTAACGTTCTGAGACGTAAAACACACTTCACAACGAGGAAGTTGTTCAGCAGCACAACAACCCACAGCACAAGATAAAAATGATAGACAGGATAGTGCAGTTTGGCAGGATTTGAGTGTGTACCCACGTGTGCTGCATGGGACAAATGCAGGCTGTCATGGGTGACAAGAAAAGTTTTTAGAAAAAAAGTGTTGTAACAACGCAGACAGGATGATGTCAGTCATCTCTGTTTTGGCGAGCTGGAAACGTCAAAGGAAGGCAAACTGTCTAAGCCTGCGTAATTAAAAATGACTTTGGCCCACCAAAACCTGAATGTGGGCGCCAGGCTCAGGCGAGAACAGAGAAAGTGTCCGACAGAAAAGAGATGATATCCACGCTCTGTGACTCTGACAGAGGAAGAAAGGATAAATCAGTGCAGGATTCCTGGAAGTTAATTTCAACCCATTTTACCACTCAGTACGTTTTACCATCTCTTCCTTAAGTGCTTCCTCCATCACTGATCAACACTCACTTACCTTGCTTACCTTCCTCCCTCACTCACCACTATTTTCAGTTTTATATCATTGTTTGTTATTTCTTTATTTCTTGATGGCATCTGCTGCAGTGAAATACATCACATATGATTCAAGTGTCCCTCAGAAAATGGCTGCTTTTCAGCTGTGAAGCAGGAGTGCTTTCTAACACTGTGGTTTGATCTGCAGCATTCTTCTGCTTCTGCATTCAAGGCCGCGTCTCGGCTTCTTCACAACACTAAATTATTCACCTCAATAGCCCCCGGTAAGCCAGATGTGGCAGAGCTGTTGCTATTAGGCCTCCCATTATTGCTTCTTTCCCTCTGTCCTCACAGCTCCTTTGTGTGTAGTTTGTGGTGTGTGTGTCCGTGTGTGTGTGTGTGTGTGTGAGTCTTTGTGTGTGTGCATGTGCGTGAGTATGTGTGTCTTTGTGTGTGTCTGTTGGTCTCCAGATTACAAAGGGGAGCTATTACTGAAACTATATGTTCAAGCGTGACAGTCGAATCTAATATGATTTAGCCGAGGTACATGTGCGCTCTTTCTCTTAGGCGGTTTGAGGGTAATCAGCATATTTAGGAGATTAATAACCTTTGTTTGAACTTGCTGCATTTAGCAGAGTGAGAGAAGAAGAAAATCCACAGGCCTGAGGAGGAGGAGGGTGTAGGGGCGTCTGCCTCTTTACAGGCGTGGATCAATTATCCTAATGCGGCACACTGATCTGACCTGATGACATGTGTCATCACATGACGTGTCTGGTGATACGTTCATGGGAAGGGAAATGAGTGGGTCACATGACACTATGCTTTCTATGGTGAAAACCCTAACGAAAGACTACACTTTTTTTATTTCAATGTGTTAAAAATGACTAAAATGTTGTCAGCGTGTTTCTCCTTCGCTCTCCTCCTCGGCCTTTAGTTGTCTGCTGTCACAGGGCTTTGCTGAGGCTTAATGGGTCAATCAGACTACGTCTCGCTCCGGTGGCTCTCTGTCAGGGTTTATATAATCTGCACCGGGACGACTCTTTCACTGCACAGCCAGAATCCACCCAGGACCCCCACTCTGTAAACCCACGCCGTAAACCCCTCACCACACACACATACAGAGGCACACACACAGAGGCACACATACAGATGCACACATACACACACAGAGGCACACATACACACATAGAGACACACACACACACAGACACTCACACACACAGAGGCACACACACAGAGACACAGACACACACACACACACACACAGAGGCACACACTCACACACACACACACTTGCATACTTGCATAACTTGCAGTGTGCATCAGTGCTTCAGGATTAACACACTTAAAGAAGGAGAAGATGTGTGTGTGTTCATATTGGCATGTTAGCACAGTGAGGACATGCAGGATGGACCAGCAGGTCCCCGCAGACCTCTGACAGACAAGTCTGTCATAATGTCTTATTACTCATTTTAATGTTCATTTTCAAACGGTGATGAGACGTGTGCCGCTCAATAAGATTTCATTTAATGTACAGAAGAAACCTACCGATGAGCAGAGACGTCTGGACATTAAAACACGGCGGCCATCATGCCAGCAGACAAATAGAAATTATGCAGTTTTACAGGATTAGACGATTAGAACTAAAATATTATCATTCATTTTAAATTTGAGTCCTGAAGTGCTGATTGCTGCTTGTCCACCTTGTTGCTGTGAGGGTTCTGTCACAGACATTCACTGTGTAGGTATGAAGCATTAAAAAGAGATTCACTGAGTGGTGAGTCGCCAGTGGAGCAACAGTCCAGTAAAACCAATGAAACATGTCAAAAACCCATTGGATTAAGCCTGTGCCACGATGTAATCTCACTCAGTGTGGAAGTTATACGGGTGGATTAAAAAGCTCATGTCCATGATACAGGATTACCAGCTTCATTTGGAAAATGGCAGCTTCTGACGATGACTCTGCAAATCGCTATGACACGGCAAAATCCCCGCAAACCGCCCGCCGACTGTGGCTGCACTAACCTGCACGGGACACAGCACGCAGAGAGAAACTCGTCAGTCCCTGACCTGATCCTCAAGGCTTTGGCTCCTCCTCAGCCTCCTCCCTTCTCCCCTGACGTCTGATCCTGGTCCTCAGGCTGGACATCCTGTTTCGTCACATCGCCAGCCTCTTGTGAGATCACACAGACTGAGGGAAACACGTCTGCATCTTGTCAGCATGGTGACCGTGAGGAAAGCTGATAATGAGAGAGTGGACACAAAAGAGAAAGAGACGGGAAGGGAGAAGACTCTGATCACATGATGGGGTGTGAAGGGGGACGCTGGTGAAATGGTGGCGAGAGGCGCTGGACTCTAAAAGCTGGAATTCTTCAGCTGACGGATTTGGACGGTCCATCCTATGCGGTCCAGCAGAGCAGGAAGGAGGTGTGGTGCTGTAATGCAGGCATCACAGGATCCCACTGGCTGATGCTCTGTGGTGGAAAAGATGGAGAATAAACGCTTTGAACATTAGAGAGCAAACACACCTGTGTGTTCAGAGGACAGTCAGTGATGATGAGACATCCTGAGGGGGACAACCACACTGTAAGGTTCAGGACTGTGGTTGATGTGGCGTTTCTTCAGTGCTCGTGGACGTACAGACGCCTCACTGGTCCACTGACTGCTGTCTTTTCTGGACTTTCCACCTTCAGTTTTGAAATTCGTTGATAAAGTTTCGTTTGTGGCCTCGTTGTCCTCGTCTGAAAGCGTGATTGGCTGCTGTGTGCGTTCCCTTTGAAGTTCAGTGTTGCACTCGTTAATGTTAACATGTCGCTGTAAAGCTGTGTGGCATCGCCAGCGCGTGGCTCGGCAGCGAGAGCGTTAAGACAATGACGGAGGGATGACGGGACCTCACGGCTTTATGAACCCACACATTTCTATAATAACTGAGAGGACACGATCTGATGTCGGCGGCGAGAGCCTCCAGGCACTCGTGTCTCCATAATGTGGCCCGCGATGGAAACACGTGCTCCACACTCTTCAAAAATACATGAAACAGCTCAGTGGTCTGACAGGATGATTATGGCATCAATCAGACCGGAGCGGCGGAGCTCAGCAGGAAGAGACACAGAAGTACACAAGCACACACTTCTGTATGTACAGGAGCACACACACAAAGAATCTCATGTGCTTTTCCTGTTCTGACTGAGAAAGAGACGCTGGGTGTTTCTGCACACTCCATCTTCTCTCAGAGCACAAAACACATTATCCCTGAAATTACACAAAACCTCATTTGCTTGAAACTGCAGTTTTCCTTAAAAGGTTTTTTTTTTAGCTAATGTTGCTGCAAAAAACACTACCTGTGCGTTCTGCTTTCATAGATCACAAATATCCAAAGCAATTTTCAGAGGGAGAAATGTCTGCAGTGGAATATACTCGACAATAAGAGGTGATTGTGACCCAGCGGCGAGGGGAGAAGATAGCGTCTCTGTTCTCCTGCAGTGTTATCTGTAATGACTCCCAAATCTCCGGGCTCCACTCCGAAATCTGCTGCCGCTGCTGCTTGTCTTTCATGTCTGAAAGCCGCAGAGAGATGGAGAGATTCTGATGGGTGCTGAGCCTCATTAGGAGTAATGAAATTTGACCTTGATCTGTGCGAGAGCGATCCCTCACTCCTCTGGCTGCATTACGACTCAGATGGAGAGATCGGAGTGACAGAGGCGACCCTCCTGAGCAGATCCAGGAGCAGCCAGGAGGGTTAATGAGGCCAGCAGGAGGGCAGGATGTTGCAGGTTCAAGTCCCTTCACTGATTCACTCAGAAATCTGAGGATCAGATTAAATCATGCTGCTCCTTCCTTCTCTTCCTTCATTCATTTACCTGATAGTACAAAATGTGATACTGTCTGTCTCGCTGCCCACCCGTCTGTCTCGCTGCCCACCCGTCTGTCTCCCTACTCACCCATTTGTCAAATTTGTTGTTTGTTAAGTGAAAAGAGGGGAGGAGGAAGAAGTGGTTGAGCTGTCCTCGTGTTGTCCAGGTGGACGGACGTCTCTGCTGAGGCCGCGTGGAGACTCTGAGGACACGTGCAGATGTTGAGGCAGTCCGAGCGGCTGCACGTATCTGAGAGCCTGAGGAACTCGTGTACACGTTCAGCCCTGACGCTGTTTCCTGTCTGCTGTCTCCAGCTCTCTGGCCTCTCATACGTCCTCTATGAGCAGCAGGGGAAGCATTAGCTCCAGAGACAAATGGAGCGAGAAGTCTGTGCTCTGTGGTGTACACTGTCTCTGCTGTGTAGTGTTGTCTTGCACTGTTGTGTCTTGGGAAAGCAGCTGAAAGGAAAATGATTATTCAAATTTCCTTGTTTTTTCCCCTAACTCTAACTTTTCTTTGAAGACGGGTTAGCGTGTGTTTTATTCTGATTTGTTCAGCAGAGAACAAAGGCAGTCGATTTCTCACCTGTGGTGGGAAAACTCTGCACTTCCTCCCGGTTAATATACACAACATTTTCATTATTTCCCTTTAAATAATCAGGAGTCACAGCAGGTCATGCAAGACCGCAACATTTAAGAGTTAAATCTGAAATCACAGAAAGTTGCTGTGGTGTAACCGCACACGTTGCCTCTGGTGCTGTGATGAGGGTTAACTGAACCGCAGATGAGTTTTAATCCTCACCTCCGTCCAACCTCAACCTCCTTCTTGTTATCACTAAAGAGCAGCTTCCATCCACAGTGAGACAACCCAGCATCATTATGTCCATGTTTACCCTCTTTAACCAAAGGTAATCCTGTCGTTTTTATTAACAGATAGATAAATAGATATTTCCCCCTCTACAGTCAGGAGGGATTCTTTCAGTGGGTTCAGGTCTGACGCTGGACTTGCTTTCTTTCTACTGAGATCAGTAAGCAACAAAACCTCTGACTCTGAGGTCAGAGTTTCTGGTCCTAACTGGGGTCCTTACGTTGTTTCTTGCTTTGGACAGTAGCCAGGATGCTAGCAGGAGACATGCTGCTAACTAACACTGTAGCAGCCAGAAGAGAAAGCAGGAGAAACAAACATGCTGCATTTCCTCCAAATAAAAGCAGGGAGGGGTGTGGCTGGACCCGGTCCTGATGCCTGTCAGGTAACGTGCGGGTCCCACAAGCAAAATTTCACCAATATAAACCTGCTTTAGGTTCTGAATTATTATTATCAAGTGTTAATGTTGCGTTTCAGTCACAGCAGATGTACATGTGTTAGTGTCACAGCCAAATGTTTTGTAGTATCAAAAGCATACTTTAAAACGGGACCAGATTAGGAAACAGACCTGAAATAAGACCATGTGTCCTACAAAACAGACAGAATTAGAAGTAAAGGCATGTCTGGGTTCTGTTTGGATTACATTGAGTGATTTCAGCCTTGTGCTGTTGTGTGTGATCATTAATTCAGACAGTCTCACACTGTTTCCTCCCACACACACACTCCGTAATGAGCAAACTTTCACAGTTCATCAAAACATGACGTCTGCGTGGAGGGGAACTGAATCTGTGCCGGGCATCTGTCACATGAATGCAGCTGCTGCGTTCGGGTGTGTTGCCGAGTGTATGAGGTGATGCGGTCACACTTGTCTGATTAGTCTGTTTCTCATTTGGTTTCCTGTCACTCAGGCCTAACTGTGTACAACCCAGTGCACACGGCCTCGCAGGAATCCAGGAAGTTATTTCATTTCACTTTCAATTAATCAATTTAATCACGATGCACAGTCGCTACGTTAATGACTGAGGCGCACATTAACAGGAAGGAAGTTAGACTGTTTGTGTGAGATCTCAGTTGCCTCAGTCGAGAGATCCTTGAGTTTTGATGATTTTAATTATTAAAGCAGGCAGTTAGTCACAAGCGACAGGAGCAGGAGACACTCGTTGGTGTATTAACCAGAAAGGCCTTGAAAGAACAGTCAAACGGTGGGGTCTGACGAGGCAGAAAGACACTCGATAAAAAAAGACGCCATTAAAAGAACAGGATGAAGGGAGAAAGGAGGCAGTGATGGTGACACATTACAGCAGCAGCACAGCTCACATAGTATTAGAATATTATTATTAATATAACTACAGCATTATGATTCAATAAAATGTTCCACACATGTTTAGGTGGAAATTAAAGTGAAATCTTTATTATCCTGATCAGCTTCTGTTCCCTGTCAACAGGTCTGATTGTTCGATGTGGGCAGGAAGTGGTGGAGAGTAACTAAGTACATTTACTCAAGTTCTGTATTTAAATACACTTTTAAGGTACTTGTACATGAGTACTGACATTGATTTTATAACATTAGTTTCTTTACAAATTCAGATAAGGGGACATATAACTACTACATCTTTATATCTTTATAGACTGTACTGACATATTTACATTATATATTTGTATAAAATCCATAAAATACTGTATATTATTCCTAATATGTATAACTATACTCGCACACACTCAGACTGATAAAGTGTCTAAAACTTTAACTAAAATGCTTTGTGTCTCTGATTTTTTGACTTTTTCAGGCAGGAATATTTAATATCATATACACACATTTCAGATTAGCAATCCCCTTTTTTTCAGGGGATTTAATATGCCAAATTGTGTATATGAGTAAATGGAAACATCTGTCTGTATATAAAGATGGCCGACGTGAGAGCTCCACTTCTGTCATTTCAGGTAGTTCTTATCTCAGTGATGTTCATTTTCATGATCAGTTTGGTTTTAATTTATGATCACAGTTAAGGTTATTTGATGCTATACAAAGAGGCTGAAATGCCACGATGAGCACTACTCCTGGTAGGCTCAGACGGGTGTATGGGCTTCACCTCCCAATCACTGCTGCACAGACTCTGGCTCCAAATGATGTCACCAGAACAAGATGGCAACACTCCTATCAGGGCTATTTCAGTTTCACTTTTGTAGAGTGTGAGGAAGTGGAGATGCTTCGGCCATCTTTACATGTCAGTGATAGAAACATGCAAAAAGATTGAAATAATTAACTAAAAAAATTAATAGAATGAAAGAAAAGGTCCAGCTTCTGGTGTAAAAGCAAATCTGGACACGTCTTGAAAAGGAACCAAGCAGCTCGTGAGCAGGTTGTAAAACAGAATATACATGTTGTGATGTAAACAGGGGGTGAATAAACAGCCAGTGCAGTAGAATATGTATGTACATTACCAGTAAAGCAGGATTTTATATATAAAACCGGTTCAGCATGTGTGGACAAACAGCATGTGAGAGGCAGGAGGGAGGAAACCAATGAGCCAGAGAAGTCAGAAGGCTCATCTCTAAAACATGAACCAGCAGCAGCAGAGAGTCAGGCGGCGGTGGGCGTGTGGGCCGATGAAGACTCAAGGCCAAAATAAAAAAAAACTCAAGATGGATCCTGCATCGTATCCATGGCAACAGTGCGCAGATGCAATCTGTTTCCTCAGAGGTTTTCATGATGAGCTCGGGGACCAGGGCCCCCTAAAGGCTGCATAATGAACTGCGGCGTCGGGCAGCTGCAGTTAACTGCTGTGGGAAGGATGGGGGTGGAGGAGGTGGAGGCAGCTAATGAGCGTATGGATTAACAACTCCCAGTTAACAGTCAGTGGACGTAAAATACGCACCCGCATGCACCAAGTTTGACCCCCTTTTGGTTAGGGTGAATCCCAGGGAGCCGTATGGGAAGATTTTCTGTGTTGAGTTTCATAGACGGCTACACAAACAAAATGGAGCTGCTGGACAACATTCTGAGAAACAGAGCAGCATGAATCCATGAAGGAGACAGAAGAGGAAGTGTGTGTTTTCTCTTGTATCTGCAGAGGCAGGATGGTCTTGCTTTTCGTCCTCCTCACGGGTGTTCACTTGTTTCGTACAGTTTACGATGTCTTTACTGGGACCAGTTCAAGTGCCCCCTGACCTGCAGCCTACAGTGACATGGAAGTGGGCAGACGGCTTATCGACAGCCGAGTCTGACAGCAGAGCAGAGGAAGGCAGAGGAGCAAAGGTCTGCCAGGGACTGATAAGAATAACAGAGGGGTGGAGGTGGACAGACAGAGAGATGAGGAGGAGGAGGAGGAGGAGGAGGAGGCTTCTCTGCCACTAAAACTGCTTAATGAGAGGAGGACTCTGCTCCAGTTTGTCTGCACTCTCTCCTTCACTGAGTGAAATGATGTTTAGTAGTTTAGATCTTGTGTGTGTAACAGTAATTTGTTTCCCTGATGACATCGTGGCGAGTGACTAAATCTGTGCCTGGAACCTTTCAAGGCCTTGTTGTGAGCAGGAACTGTTTTCTTTCTGTAACATCAGCTCCTGCTTGGGTTGGTGCATTAATGACGTCAGCGGCACCTCAGCTGAGCTGTAATGTCAGCTGGTTTTAGCGGTACGTGAAGAAATTATTATTATTGATTCATGGGGGGAACTGAATGACTGGATCATGATTTGTGAGAAGAGATATTACTGTTGAGTTTTTAAATGATTTCTGTGCTTTCAGCATCACAAATAAAGTTCCATATAGTTCCCTCATATTCAAGCGTAGGCAGACATCTCTACAACTGGCATCTCCAAAACGTCGCAGCTCACACCAAAACTGTGCAGATGGATAAACAGACTACAGATAGAAGGAAACATATGTGTGCTTGATTTTAGAGTGAACTGTCCCTTTACTTAACGATGTTTGTTGATAATGATGGTGGAAACACAGTTCAGGTGGTGTTACTTGTGCATAAATGCACTTTGACAGACTGATTGATTGATGATTTGGATTCAGATCAGGTCTCAGTTGACCTCAGAGGATTTCTTCTTCAGTCGTCAGATATTCAAATCACACAGAGCAGCGTTTGAGCTCCTCACACGTTTCTTTATGAAGCTGAAGTCCATCCCACCACACGCACTTCTTATTTATTTCATCTTTCTGAGTCTGTCAGAGAGTGAGCTGAGTTCAGGACCCGGGGACTTAATCACTCGCTAAGGCTGGAGGAAAGAAGGAACATGTGGACTTTTCTGTGCTCACAGAGTCAGATTTCAGACCTCTTGTCCAGATCTCTGTACCAGCTGCGACACCTCGTCAAAGACATGAGTGAATTATTGAACGTACCGCAGTAGCTGGCAGCCCTCCCGACCCATCTCACGTTGGTGAGAAGACGGTGGACTTTACATTTAAATGACTGACCCAATGTTGCTGCTGGCATTTTCAATCCCATTTGAACCTCCAGCCTAAAATCCTTTTGGATTTGTGAAGCCGTGAGTCATCATGGTTAAGGTAACCAGGCACAAGTCTGCCACTCATCAGTTTGGCTTGTTCCTCACATGACAAGTCAGATTTTAATACACTTCACATGCCAAACGGGGGAGCATATTCACCTGCCTATTAGCTCGTACTGAGGAGGAGCAGCGGGGATTTGTGTCAGCCGGTCATGTAATTTCCACGGTCCAAGTGTGCGCCGCATTCAATAAGAAGAAAACTGAGTGTGAAGTGGATAAAATGTGGGAGTGATGGATGGACGTGTGGGAGCAAAGGCTGATGAACGTGATCAGAAAACCAGAACAGAAAAGAAATGAGGTAAGAGAAAGCATGTGAGGTGCAGGAGACGTGTGGGGAGGAAGATATTCTCCTCTTCAGCTGCCTCTGGGAGGGAGGGAGGAAGATTAGAGGACTGTTTGGAGTTTTTGTTGTGGTTCAGAATCCTCACCGTGGCCAAATACAAGCCTTCGGCTGAGTCAGGCTGTTAGCTTGATGCAGCTTTTCATCCCCAGCTATCCCAGGTTATCTACTTGGCTTTTCTGGTAGCACACTGGGAGCCTGGGGAGGGTCTGGGCGATAGAGGCTGATGATAACATCCAGTGTCATTTTTCTTTTTTATTCAAGCCTGGCCCCTGGCCCCTGGCTCCTGGCCCCTGGCTCCTGGCTCCTGGAACCAAAGACTGGTTCACACTGGTCTTTGTAGATAGTCTGTTTGAGGACGTCCTTAGCGCTATGTAACCAATCAGCTCCAAATCTTTTTACGGCTTTACACAGAAACCAGCTATCTGCCAAAATAATCAACAGCAACACACAATGACAGACTTTCTGGCCACCGTCAGTCACTGCAGCACCTTCCGAGGACTGGGCATAGTTTCAAGAAGAGCAGGATGTGAACTGCTTTCATCTTTTCACATAACACCATATTGAAAATGAAATATTCAGGATGATTAATAAGAATGTCCCCTCTCAGTGGTTTTTCCTGTAAAGACTTTTGTTCTCATCTGCTTCCAGAGATGTAGTGGTGTGTGTAGACGTTCAGCGTAAACCATCCTCCACCTGTGGACTCGACACCTTTGCTCACTGAGTTTAGTCTTTTCGGCAGTGCGGCCCTCAAATGCTCTCTGAGTGTTAAACTGTGTTATACTTTTGTCTTGTTATTAGCAATGCATCAGTGCATCGATGCATTGCTAATAACAATGATGATGACACTCACAGGCTTTAAAGGAGGACACATCTTCATAGGAGGATGATGAGATGGAGAGAATATTAACTAAACACCAGAAGCTGAGCAGCACAGCAGCATCAATCAGGAAGAAGTTTTATGACCTTGAAAGTACCGGCTAGTCATATATTAAGAATAATTCAGAAAAATGGTCTCTGAGTGTTAAACTGTATCTGCATCAATGCAGCATTTCTTGTAGCTGGTCAAAATGGAGCACATTTTATTATTATTTTTATTTATAACTGTGGGCTACAATACAGTTTATGAACTTAGACTTGTATATATAAAATTTTTTCCAATTTAAGATGCAAACAATAAACCGAAATGTTTCTTTTGTTTCTGGGTGCTAGTGTTATTTAGCAGCGGCATTAGCAACATGGCTACCACTAGCAGCCTGGTAACAGCCGTAAGAATGCTAATCTGAACTAGAATCAGAATCAGAATTCCTTTATTTATCCCCAAAGAGAAATTATTTTTCGTACAGACATTGCACTTGCAGTCTTCCCAACCAAGAAAGAAAAGTGAAAGATATAAAAATAGGATAAACAAAAACAAGATAAGTATAGATCTATAAATCTAAAAAAATACAGGTATGTGAATACAGAAAATACAGAAACTCTGATCTCAGGGCTGATAAAGTAACACGTCACATTACACAACACATGAAGCAGGTAAGTTTTGTTACCTGCTGATCTTATAGAAAGAAGCCATCACAGTGTCAGTTTTGAACTCTCTGGTGGTCAGAGGAAACACATCACTGACGGGGTAACAGACTTCAACACAACACCAGAACTCTCAGTCTCGCTCAGTCTCGTTTCTCCTCGGTTTCTATCACTGTCTCTCTCTTCACTTCCTTTCGCTCCTCCATTCTTTTGGTTTTGAAAATTTTCCATAGATACTCTGGTTGTTCCTGGGCATAGCTACCAGGGAAAACGAATCCTCTTCCTGTTTTGGTCACATGATGGCAGACAAGCTTCCTTTAGAACTCCTGCCCAGCAGCAGACAGAATGCAGATTGTGATACTCTTATATACACAATACACTTTACAGGTTTTGGTAAAGAAGTTGTCTATTTCCACTTTGAGTATAACACTTTGGTAATGTACTTAGTTAAATTCCACATTATATCGCATGACTAGCAAGTTAGTATACTGTGTGATGATACCATTGTCTGCCTCCTGATCAAAGTCAGTGAGCTATAAACTTGCTCAAGGACTCCTTGAGGAGCAGGGTGGGCCTTGAAACCCAGAGCGGTCATTAAATGCCACCTGGCTGTAGCGCTGAGCAGCAGATAACTGAGATGTCCGCTCAGCGCAGATGAGTGGACAGGTGGAATTTATCCATATTGATGTTGCACTAATAGAGTATACATTACTCATTAGCAGCAGTCAAGCTGTCAAATCAATGGGACCTTTGCTTTAGTTACAAGCCAGAGCTAAAGCATGTCTTGTTAAACAGTGCTGCTGTACACTGAAAGATAAAATCTTATTGTAGCTATAAATCTGAGAGACTGAGAGACCAGAACCTCAAAGCCAGTGAAGCACAGTGAAGTTTGAAGTTTTACAGATTATTTTTCCCCTTCTCTTACAGTTCAAGGCAAAGAAATTTCACATTTTTTAGATGTTTTAGAAATAAAGCCTCTGCAGCCACTGTTTCACACAATTTCACAGTCTAAAACCTTGCGTACAGTATGGTTCACAGCTGAGCCTGAACCCAACAGAACTGAAATCACACTGGATTATGACAGCCAACTTGGGCTTTCTCCTCCCTGGTATAAATGAACCGACTAATAACGTCAACATGCTAACATGTTCACACTGACCCTGCAACCATGTTGATGTTGCTTGTCATCTTAGTTTAGTGAGTTAACATGCTAACATCTGCTAATTATCAGTACTGTATTGTAAGTATTGGACACAATAAAATGTTGATCTGATGATGAAAAGTCAGTTAATGCAGTTCACCCTGAGCAGAACATGAATGTCTGAATCATATTTCATCACAATCCATCCAACAGCCGGCTTCATTCCATTCCATGCCCTGAAGCAGAGGTCTGGGAACCTCTGATCTAACCGTTGTCTCTCCTGCTCTCTCTCCAGATTGAGGAAATGCAGTGGCCTCGAGGGGAGCAGGACGTCCCCAGCTCCGTGTGCAGCCTTCCCTGTAAAACTGGTGAGAGGAAAAAGGTGGTGAAAGGCATGGCCTGCTGTTGGCACTGCGAGCCCTGCGACGGTTACCAGTACCAGTACGACGAGTTCACTTGCAAGCTCTGCTCCTACAACATGAGGCCCAATGCCAATCGCACATCCTGCCAGCCTATACCCATCATAAAACTGGAATGGCACTCACCCTGGGCGGTGATTCCAGTTTTCCTGGCCATGCTCGGGATCATCGCTACGATCTTTGTCATGGCTACGTTCATACGATACAACGATACACCGATCGTCCGAGCGTCCGGCAGGGAGCTGAGTTACGTCCTCCTGACGGGGATATTTTTGTGTTACATCATCACATTCCTCATGATTGCCAAGCCAGATGTTGGTGTGTGTTCATTCAGAAGGATTTTCCTCGGTCTGGGTATGTGCATCAGCTACGCCGCCCTCCTCACCAAAACCAACCGCATCTATCGAATCTTTGAGCAAGGGAAAAAGTCGGTGACGGCACCCAGGCTGATCAGTCCCACCTCCCAGCTGGCAATCACATCCAGCCTCATCTCTGTCCAGCTGCTGGGGGTGTTCATCTGGTTTGTGGTGGATCCGCCAAACACCATCATAGACTATGATGAGCAGAAGACCTTCAACCCGGATCTAGCACGCGGGGTGTTGAAATGTGACATCACGGATCTCCAGATTATCTGTTCTTTGGGTTACAGTATCTTATTGATGGTGACGTGTACTGTTTATGCCATAAAAACCCGCGGCGTCCCGGAGAATTTTAACGAGGCCAAGCCCATCGGTTTCACCATGTACACCACCTGCATTGTATGGCTGGCCTTTATACCCATCTTCTTTGGCACGGCTCAGTCTGCAGAAAAGGTAAGTGGTGACGGGCAAACGGGTGGATGAAAGATATGTTTTTAAAAATTAACCTGGAGCTCACAATTAGAGGTGAAAATAGTCACTAGCAGGAGCCCTACTCCACAAAATTGTCATTTTTTTTGTTTGTTGGTTTTTTTCATCATTTGATGCCTTTGATAGAAACAAAGTACAGGTTGGCGATAACTTACACATACAGTATTTGATTTAAACACAAGCGCTTTGTGCTCAATTACACCAAACTGCCCAAACTGAAATATGACATTTTAACAATTCCGTCAACACAAGGCCATCACATGTCAACAGTGTTTTTGTCAATTCGGCATCAACACAATCCATAAAGATAAACTTTCCATGCAGATTTAACACATTTTAGATTTTGTTGACATACCAGCCTCTCTTGGTGACTCAAGTGGGGATGACAGGCCAACAATTTAAAAAAATAAGGTTTTTCTGCCACTGGCAGCTTGGCTGTGGGATCATTCTTGCTTAAAAGTTAAATATTTTCCATGTGGTGTAAAGAACCAGAATTCATAAGAATTCAGTGGGAGAATTCACCGGGTTTGGCAGCCAAGCATCAACTCAGTAGACAAAAACAGATCAGAGCTGTTTCAATGAGTCTTATTCCACAGCTTTTACTTCACAACATTTATTATGAGGCACAGAAAAAAATCACAAAACACAAACTCTGTTACACTGCAATTACAAATCAACAACAAATCACAATACAGCAAAAATCCATGTCAAGCAGAGCATTACTGCATCATTCTAATGGGAGGCTGTCGCTGCTGTGTCCCATTTTATCAGCCTAAAGGCTTCCAGATGAGACTGATACGCTGCTAGAAAATAATCTCATTCCCATTCGTGCAGAGGGAGGAAACTCAATGATCCACATTCTGCACTGAAATGACACAGATAGACAAAAGGCAGTTATGATGTTTTGTTTCACAAGTGCAGGAATCCAGATGAAATTTAATGTGCATGTCGTCGGTTAAATATTGCATTAGATAGATAGATAGATAGATAGATACTTTATTGATCCCGAGGGAAATTCAAGAGAAATTCAAGCATTAGGAGAGTGACGTATTTTTATTTAGTATTTTATTACAACTGCAGGGCTTGTTTGTTCTCATCAGTTGCTGGTCGTGATGAAGCAATCACAGCGTGGAGATTTAATAAAGGACAGCAGCTGCAGTCCTCAGGTGTGAAGTTGAGTGTACTTACACTCGTCAGATGCTGATTGTGTTGTGATGGTGTTGTTCCTGTTCTTTAGGGGTTGTGACAGTTTATTAAACCTTCTACGAGCCAACACATTGAGCTACTTTTCACCAAAGGCTGAAACTGAGGTTTGTTATAATGTGAGGAAAGTTGAGGGAAACCTGTGAGGAAAGTTTAAAGGTTCTTACCATAATTGTGTGACCTTTACATCTTATCACAATTTTATGGAAACTTGTGCTAAACAAAATGAGTCTCAGCATTTAGGCTTTGGTGAAATGTGAAATGCAATCAGGTGAGCGGTGTTAATAAGCTTTAGAAAAACTCCGTCAGCCGCTGCAGGGATAAATAATTATTATGTGAGCTCTGTTAAACTGGTTCCTCACAGATCTTTTGTCATTTCTAGATGCTTAAAAATGTTTGGTCTCTTTGTTGTATTTTTTATTGCTCTTTGTCAGTCGTTATGTGAATCAGTCGTTATATTTTTGACTGATATGGTTTAACACTTGGTTAGGGTTAGGAAAAGAATCAGGTATTACCTTAAAATGCCTGTTGTGGTGTTGGTGTCGTCACCACAGATATGGCAGCCATTTTGTCCCGGTGAAACACCACCGCTGACCCTGACCGCGACCCTGACCCCGACCCCGACCTCGACCCCTGAACTCACACGTAATCTGAATGTGATAAAACACGTACTGTAGAAGTGTTGATGTGATACATACAAAATGAGCAAAAATAACAGAAACACGTAAATTTCTCTTTGTCGACATGCAGCTCACCTTAACAGTTAATCTCACAAAATGCAACCCAAACACACACACACACACACCTCAAGGTCGACTGTGAGCACAGGATTTTCCTCCAAACAAAAAAAATCTGTCACTCGTAGATCAAACTTACTCACAGAGCTCATTTTAAAGACTAGAGATGTTTCACCACACCAGCATTTCACCACCCAAATGAGACTGGAGATTCTGGTTTTTGGGAGTGTATGTCAGCGTGTTGTCAGCATAGCACAGATACAGGACGTCAGATTTCCTTAAACCAGAGCATAGAGTGTAAGCACAGAAAACTAGAATCAGCACATTGTGTCTGTTTGCCTTCGCACACGAGTCAAGTTTCAGTTTCCATCCCAGTCTGTCCAGATTCACATCATGTCTGTAGTGACTGACAGACAGACTTTTGACCAGCAAATGAGTCGAAGTGGACGTTTGTGCCAAATGTGAAGAAGTTGTTCCTTTGGTTTCCATAAAGCTTGATTTCAATGCAGTAAATAGAAAGATTCCTCACTGCTAAGGGGATCACAGGTGCTGCAGTATGTGTTACATCCTGCCTGCCTGTCTGTCTGCCTGCCTGCCTGCCTGCCTGCCTGTCTGTCTGTCTGCCTGCCTGTCTGCTTGTCTGTCTGTCTGCCTGCCTGCCTGCCTGTCTGCTTGTCTTCCTGCCTGCCTGTCTGTCTGTCTGCCTGCCTGTCTGCTTGTCTGTCTGCCTGTCTGCCTGCCTGCCTGTCTGCTTGTCTGTCTGCCTGTCTGTCTGTTGCCTCCTTTGCTCAGATCGAGGTGTACAATGAGGAGCTCAGAGTTGTCGTTGAAGACTGATGGTGGTTTCAGTTGGTGAAATGTGAACGATGTGGTCACATTGTGTGTCAAAGCGATGGAAGTTCAGTCCACACTGACTGCTGCTGTGCTGACAGTACTGAGAATTGTCCATGACAAACTGTAAAAATCCATGAAAAAGAAACTGTATCGGGTCAGGCTACTTCAGCATTGCCAGCAGAGGGAATTTAAATTGCATTTTGATGAAGTGCAAATATCCTTCTAATACCTAAGTTGCCAGTGATTGAAGTTTAGGTATGGAGCTGAAAACCCAGCCAGAGGCAGAGATTAAGAGGCTTGTGCTGCTGCCCACATCCCAGAGGAGGATATTTGTGTTATCAGCAGCCCAGGTGAGGGCGTCCAGCCCGACACTGTGAGCTCTGGGCTTTGAGTCATTGGAAGGACTAAGCCTCTCTGCTTGGCACTCCGCAGTACAGACAGGATTGGGGTAAACCCCTCTGATGGACTTGTGTCCTGTCCACAGGGATACACGTGTCCACCGAAACTGCTTCGGGCCTCAGAGGCAGCCGATAAGCTCCCTGCCAGCGCGGGGCGAAGGCGGTGCTGCAGCCTGTGGAAAACCTGTCCAACAGCACGCGGTCACCAAGAAACTTTTATTCCTGACTTAAACACACAGCTAAAGGAAAACACAAGTTCTTAAAGGGGACGGCGTTCTGGACAGCTTTCCTCGTTATTAATGTTATTCAGCTGCAGATCAGCCACATGAACAACGACCATGTGAGCAGAATGAAAATGGACTGTAGGATCGCTCCCACACGGTGGTGACCAGGCGGCTTGTACAGGGAAGCACTGCATCCCACAGAACAGGAAACTGCAGCTAAACCGAAAACACGTCAGTGCTGTCCTTAGCTTTCACTCGTAGTCTCGTGGGTGAAAGTCCTGCATTTCTTTGTTTATGTTTGTACTACGTCACCTGACATTTTCTCCTCGATGACGTGCATGTCTAGGACGACACGAGAAAAACCTGATGCGTACGGCGTTAAACACGATAAGATAAAGATTTGGAGTGATGACTTCAGATCTCACTCAGTCGGTTATTTACACATCAGGTAAGAAAGAAAGCGCAGCTTCCCATTTCGACCACAGAACACACACACAAAAAGTGTCATTTTAGCGACTGAAGAGACGTTTGCACCAAAACACACTCTGTTCCTAACACTAACCAGAAGATGACTTAAACTACAGTCTGATGACTTGATAGCCAGAGCTGATTGGATCTGCAGACTCTTTATACCACTCTGTTTGGTTCAGTACAACACAATTTGAAATCATTTTATCAAAATTAAAATCGTGAGCAAAATAGAAGGAACTTGCAGGAGGACAAACTAAGGTTCAGATTTCACCCGTGATGTTTGTGTGAGGTGTTTCTTCATCAGCAGGTCACATGAATGAGATGAGGAGGATAAATTCTTCCACAGTGAGGTTGGCTCTGAGAAGGAGGATGAAAGAGTCTGCAGCAGACTGAGAGAGCAGGAGGCAGATAAGATCTGTGGGGAGGAAAGCACAGACTGATCTGCTGTGTAGTAAATTGGGAGGCTGGGGAGAAAAAGGAAGGAAAACACGGCGTGATCTGTGGCGGGAGGAGAAAAGACGGGATGGAAGAGAAGAGCGTGACGAGGAGACAAACAGAGGAGACAGCAGAGAACGAGAGAGGCGCCGACTGAAAGGTTTCGTCTGATAGGACGGCTTTCAGGCTTTTCCTTCAGCCCTGCAGGAGCCGCAGACCAGCACACAGACTGACATCTTTTTCATTTCTCGTGTTCTTCATTCACATCGGCATCCAGAAATAAACAAATTCACATTTCACACAAACAAACGGAACAACCCCGGAAAAAGGAAGTACATGATCTCTGCTCTCCGTCCACAATAAAGGTCCAGACGATCACTCAGAAATCAGACAAAGCAGAAGCTGCAGAGCACAGCAAGAAATCCCAGACCGAAACGCTGTTAGTAATTCAGTTCAGCTGGAGTCAGTTCAGTTTATTTATAGCTCCAAATCATAACAAAAATGATCTCATGACACATGAAACCCAAGCTATTGGATCTAACCATTTATATGAAGTAACTGCAGCGTTTCCTGTCGAAGAGAAGACGCCGCGAGTCATCTCGCTCCTTCAGCGTTGTCCACAGGCGACACGTTCAAACGTTTCAGACTGACAGTCCGTCGCATCCGCCGCGTTCGGCTGCGGCTCACCACAGCCTGTATGGGCCTGTGGACCAATCACACGCCTTTCAGTCAAAGTGCTTTTGTGTTGATTGGCTGCAAACAGAAACAGCTGGGTTTGAGTTGCAGCTCACAGCTACTGAGAAGCTACTTCCTGTTTACATCTCCCAAAGGATTATGGGAACTGTGGCGCCAAAAGAGAGAGCAAAAACAAGAATGACAAAATCCATACTGTAACATCAGAACCTCAGAACGTGTCATCAGTGTGGTTCTCACACTCCTGACACAAATATACTGAAGACAGGGAGGTACACATGTGTGCGTGTGTGTGTGTGTGTGCGTGTGTGTTTGTGTGTGTGCGTGTGTGTGCATGTGCGTGTGTGTGTGTGTGTGTGTGTGTGTGTGTGTGTGTGTGTGTGTGTGTGTGTGTGTGTGTGTGCGTGTGCGTGCAGAGGCTTGACGTCAGCAGGCAGCCAGCAGCTGAGTGGAGCAGTGACATCCTGGCCTTTGCTGCTTGTCATTACCTACCTGGGCCAAGACGAGCAGAATACCAATGAGGGGGGAGGAAGACGCTGCTCGCCCTGCACACACACACACACACACACACACACGTGCACAGGCATGGACACACTGAAGCAGAGAGCAAAGCAGGCATGAAGGCAGGAAAAGACAGACGACATGGAAGGAAAGGCTGGAGTGATGCAGTGAAAGCATGAGGGAGGCGAGGGGGGAGGCGAGGGGGGAGGCAGGGAGGGCGGGCGGGTGAGGAGAGGAGAGGCTGTCGGTGTGTTCAAGGGGCCAGGTTGAGGAGGAGAAAAACACCAACACCGAGAGGGAAGGGAACAAATGTCCTCCCACGCAGTGAGAGTAGCAGTAAGTGACACTAATGAATGGAGAGACGAGTCGCGGCGTCCACTGAAGCACATTCACACACCGCCGTCCTCGTCACGAAGCACAGAACAGCACAGAAAGACATCAAAACAGAATGTAAAGCAGTCACACGAGTCGTAATGAAGGTGAGTTAAGACACGTAACCACAGCTCGATTATCAGTCTGCTGCATTATTTAACAACACAAAACAGAATGAGATTCAGGTGAGTGATGCTGTGCTGCAGGCGTAGCTGCCATCCGCCCACGTGCACGACGTGTGTGTGTGTGTGTGTGTGTTTGTGAAGTGGTGGTAATACTGTTACAGATCTAATTTAAACAGTAAGAAAACAGAAAAAACTGAGCACAGTCTGATCTGTCAGGTTAAACGTTGCGTACATCATTTGAAAGCAATAATCACTCAAGACTCCACAGCGACGTTCACATCAGCGAGAGATGCTGAATGAATCAGCATGTGAGTGTGAAGACATTTCAGTCTGTGGTTTCAATGTGTCCTGTAGCGGCCGAACTCAAAGCCACTGACAGGCAGCACAGACAGGCTGATAACTGACGTGCTCGCGGTCGCTCAGCAGAGACTTCTGCTTCCTGTCTGTGATGGAGGACTTGCTGCTCAGCGTTAACGTCACAATCCAGAGCCATGAGCCAAACGCACGACAGCGCAGCCTCAAGTGGCTCCAACAGGACGTTCGCAATAATAATCAGTCTAACAAACGACCAGCGAGGGGAGCAACTTTTTAACGACTGCTTGACTAATTGCGCGAATGAAAAGCAGAACAGGCTTGATGGCAGAGCCAGTCAGAAGCCGGCGTGGATGCAGCACATGTGCGTCGAGCTTTAAAACATCTTCATCCCAGCTACTGCTTGAACCGCACGACTACACAACAATAAAGCAGAGTGAAACAAACAGAACGTTTAAATAAATGATGTTGCTTCTCATCAGAAATCCCTCCGAGTAAGAAGTAAGAAAAATGTGGCTGCCAAATATTTTCTCTCACAAACAACATCTGAGCTGAAACTCTGGCTTTTAACTCCAAAGCACATTTCTGTTTTCAGATGATTTATCATTTTATTTACTGATACACAAGAAGCGAGTGGTCTGAGCTTTGCTGGAGGATGTTAAAGGGTGCCAGCTCACACACACACACACACACACACACACACACACAGGCAGCCATGTGTGTTAAACTTTGATCAGAAAGCTCGTACGCCGACGTGCATCTTTAACGTTAGTTCACAGCATCAAACAAACTTCCACACCTCATTTTCTCCACAAAAGTCAACTTGTAAAGTTGAACGCAGAAGCAGGCGGCGGCTCTCGGGCTCGCAGGCGGCGGCTCTCGGGCTCGCAGGCGGCGGCACCTGTGCGTGCTGTAGTGCAGGCTTTGTAACATCAAATGATGCAGAGGGATTAGCCTCTGTGTGCTTAACAGGCTCCCATTCTCATGCTGATAAAAGCTGCTTGCTTTGCCCTGAAAGGGATTTGCTGTATCTAAATGTAACAGGGGGTTATTGTGTGCATTGTGCTCTCTGACTCATTGAGGATTTGCTTTAAGTTGAGGGTCTCAGACACACAACACGAACGGCCCAACAGAAAGGTGAGATGAGTTTATCTTTGGCGCACAGCCGCGACGGAAAATCCTCCCACAGATCAACGTGTCCCGACGTACACGCCAGGTTTACCGCCAGTTTGTGTTTCTGTCACATGAACGCAAAGCTGCTGCCGCACGTGGACGTTCAGGTTGAAGTTCGAGTCGCCTGTGCAGAAGGTTCGGCTTTGTTCAAACGTTAATAAAACATTGTGTTTGAAGTCACTGTGGACTTTGGTATTATTGAAGCAAGAAGACGATGTTAGCTGAATCTCAGTGAAGGGCTGTGAACACTCAGGAACTTAACCGCTGAGAAGTTTGATGTTGTTGCAGGGAAACGGATGAGACTTTATAAAAGCCTCGTTTGATGGAGTTTGTTGTTTCCCTCATGACGTATTTGATTTGTATTGTATTGTATCGTATTTTGATTTGATTTGTGTAAATGTGATTTCCAGAACACCCACAGAACATCAGTGTAAACCGGTGCGACTGTCATGGAAGACTTGGTCTGTGACTCTGAAGTGCTTCCTGATTAGCAGGACGTCGTTTGTCCGTTTGACTCAAACGAGGGATGTTTGGGTTTACATTGGTACGACAATGAGGTCAGAGGACTCTCGTCGTCATGGTTACTGTAATAATGGTGGTGGTCAAATATTGCTGACTGCTGGAGGAGACAGCATTAAACTGAAGGTGAAAGCTATTCTCAGTCCGTCTTCGATGGACGATGTTCGTCCTCAGACCTCCTGAATTCATTTGTGCTGCAGTTTCCTCCCACATTCGTCGTTCTGTTTGCTGATCAAATTTACTTTCTCTTATTGTTTTCCTCCAGCTGCTCAGTTTGACTTTCTTGTCTTCTTCTGCCAAACAAACGGCCTCCATAAAAGCTGGAGAATTTCAGTTTATCAGTTGGGACCCCCGTTAGCCGACGCCCTGACGTCAGCTCGTCTTCCTGCTGCTGTCCGAACTGCCGAAAGCTGTTCAGGGTTTCCGTCAAGTCTCTCGCCACACACAAATTAAACACATCATACTCGTAACGTGTAATGTCCCCGTGTCTCGTCTCTGTCTCGTCTCCCCTTTTGCTCCTGATGGACATGACTCATTCACACGACCACCAGAGGGCGCAGTCTCAGAGGCGGACACACAGTTGTCGGTTTGTGGCGTCGGCTGAAATGACAGCTGCTGTTGCTTTGCTGTCTTTGTGCGTGTGGTCACGTGCTTCTGGCTACTGGTGGGTTTCCTGCGTTTCCGTCACACTCGTCGGCCCTCGGTGCTCTTTTTAAACATGAAGCAAGCAGACGAAGAGCCGCTTCATGAATACTGATTCACTCCTCTTTCTGCTTATTGTTTTACATAAACAAACTCGCTGCTACGAAAAATGATGTCGTGCCATCCACGCACATCAGGACGTGTTTTATCATCGCGGTTTGCCCTTTCAGCATCGGGAGCGTTTTATTGGCGTTGGTGCAGAGTTGCTCCAGTGTTGGCGTCGTGGTTTCATCTCATGCGCTGAGATGTAAACACTGAATCTGCTGTGATATGTCAGCACTCCATGAATAAATCAGCAGAGGAAAACTGATTTCTTCGTCCCACAGAACATCTCATTTCCCAGGAGAGTCGTGCTCATGCAAAATGCCAAGGTCGAACCGCAGAGACTCGATCCCATCATTAAGGCTTAAACTGCCAGCATCCAGCTGATTTAACTGGAGGTTTTCCAGGTAGATCCGCTGGTACAAAGAGACGCAGGGCGGAGGAGGACGGAGGAGGACGGAGCCGAGGGCAGGGAAATATTTGCAATGCTAATATCATCTCTTCATGCAGCGTGCGTTTTATGGCATCCGTTAATGTTTGTGTTTTCCACCTGTCATCACTTCCTGTTTTCAGTCTTCTCCCGTGTTTTACTCCCTCTCTCCTTCAACGCGCTCAGACAAGCAAAGTAATGTTGTCCACCAGAACAAAATCTCTCAAACTCCACTGAGCGGGTTTTTACTGATGACACGCGACTCGTGGATTATCCACAGCGACAACTCAGGGTGCAGTGACCCTTTACCTGTGTTCTGAAGTCATGCTGAGCTTTCAAGGCCACACACACACACACACACACGCAGAGGCCACACACACACACACACACACACACACACAGGCTGCACACACACACACAGGCTACAGACACACACACACACACACACAGGCTGCACACACACACACAGGCTACAGACACACACACACACACACACACACAGAGGCCACACACACACACACACACACACACACACACACACACACACACACAGCTGCTGTCTGTGTTCTCAGCTTGTGTTATTGTTTGTGAGCAGAGGAACTCGGCCTCCTGTTGGGGTCCAGCTGTGCAGCAGCCTCACATGAGGCACCCAGTCTGGACTCTTTACTGTACGTCTGCTGGACTTCGTGCTTTCTGTTTTTCTAGTCTCTGGGTGTGCGTTCAGATCAACACCTGGACGGGAACTGGAAATCGGTCGAACTTTCACAACTAGAAGTAAAAAGGTCTTTATTTGATTCAGTTTGTCAAATGTGTGAGCTGACTTTTACTTTACAGAATCAGGTTTTGAACCGACTTCAGTCACATGTTTTTTCAGGGAGTTTGCACAAACTGGCTGATCTTACAGAAATAAAGAATACGTGTTGGTCAGTTAACTTCAGCCGGGACCTGAACGTACGAACGCTGCTGTCCTCACCTGAGAGGAGGGCGTCCATCCTGAAGCTCTCTGGCCATTTGTGATTTTCACCTGTGGAGATTAAGTTGACGGTTGTGCATGTAAAAACGTAGCATGTTGGACGCCTGCAGCATGTTGGACGCCTGCTGAGGGTTGGACGCCTGCTGAGGGTTGGACGCCTGCTGCATGTTGGACGCCTGCTGCATGTTGGACGCCTGCTGAGGGTTGGACGCCTGCTGCATGTTGGACGTCTGCTGCATGTTGGACACCTGCTGCGTGTTGGACGCCTGCAGCATGTTGGACGCCTGCTGCATGTTGGACACCTGCTGCAGGTTGGACGCCTGCTGCATGTTGGACGCCTGCTGAGGGTTGGACGCCTGCTGCGTGTTGAAGCAGATCAGATTTTGGTGGCTTAAGGACGAGACGCAGCGAGAGACCGGAGAAGACGAGGCAGCTCAGAGAGCAGCTGCAGAGAAATCGTTTGTGATGTAAGTCAGTGAAGAGATGAGGACATGAAGGGAGGCAGACACATGGACGGAGATCTGGTTGTGGCCTTTATGCACTCGGGTGTCGGTTTCCAAAGTCGACTTCTAACGCAGTCAGTCTTCCAAACGCAGACGCCGAGTCTTCCAGTGAAGGTCCGTTAAGGTGAACGTCACTCTTTATTCCTGATCTGGACTCCCGTCAGGTCCTGCAAAGTGTCCTCGGGTCTCCCCGAGCATCAATAACTTAACTCGACAATTCAAACCACATCGGGAGAACAAGATACGGCAAAATAAACCAAAATAAGTGCAATGAGAGCAGCTCACAGCGGAGACAAGATGGCCGCCGATAAATCACAACAAAAATGAGCACACGAAAACTGACTTTGTTGAAAGAAAATCTAAGAAAATCTCATCATTCACACAAAGTTTCATAGAAAATTCTAATGGGAAAATTTATAAGGCAATGAGACAAATGGACGCCTCGCAGTTTGTCATGTTTTCTGAGGTGAAATACAGGCAGGGCCAGTATGGAACCGTGTTAGATCCCGATCCAGCCCGGCCACCAAGATCCCATGATGCACTGTGTCAAACTCGAACACGAGTTTATAGTCCCTGGCGATCTTTATTTCATTAATCCAGACATGACCTCATCACACATTAAAGGACGCATTCAGGCCACTGACACGCAGCTAGCAGCTAGCAGCTAGCAGCCAGCAGCTAGCAGCTAGCAGCTAGCAGCCAGCAGCTAGCAACCAGCAGCCAGCAGCCAGCAACCAGCAGCCAGCAGCTAGCAGCCAGCAGCCAGCAGCCAGCAGCCAGCAACTAGCAGCTAGCAGCTAGCTGTCCCTCGAAGTGGTCATGCTCTTAATGATGCAGAATTTTAAGCCTTAGTGAGGCACAACATGAGCCTCCAGTCCCATCCAGGACAGCAGCTGTAGCATCAGGGGTCGCACCAACTCCTCCACCTCCACGATTCAGGCTCATATGTGTGTAATCAGAAACTGATGTAGCAGAAATGTTTCTATGATACGTACGAAACATGTTTGTAACCGTGACGATGACTCGTGTGCCACCTGAAGGTCACCTGTTTTGACATGAGGCCTTTTGATCAAAGCTCACACTTTGCTCCACTTAGTGGCAAATTACAGAAAAAAGACCTTTTAAAATGTAAATGTGAGCGAGCTGCGTCAGGAAGTTTGAGCCCCCAATCAGATCAGCTGCAGTCGTAAGACGGGCGGAGGTCAGCTCCACCTGCCATCCAACACGGTGTAATCCGGTTAAACAGGCCATCAACATCATCCTCCTGACTTCCTCTAACGAAGCTCTATTGATTATATGCCACCACGTGTGTGTGTGTGTGTGTGTGTGTGTGTGTGTGTCCTCTGTTTCCCCTGGGCTCACTGTTTAATGCAGGTAATAAGCACAGTTTACAACACAACACACATTTATTTACATCATATACTTTTACTGCTGAAATACTGCAGGTGTTTCAGCTGAAAAGTATTTTCACATTGCTGTACTGGTACTTTTACTTCAGTAAAGGATCTGAGTGCTTCTTACAGTGCTGATGTGTGCAAATAGACACACATGCATACAGTCACACACGCGCGCACACACACACACACACACACACATACATACACACACACACACACACACACATACAGACACACGCACACACACATACAGTCACTCACGCACGCACACACACACACACACACACACGGCTTGACACACTGTGTGAGCTGCAGTATGATTAATGACATGGTTGAATATAGCTGCTGAGTGTGCGTGTGTGTGTGCGTGTGACTGTGTGTGTGCGTGTGTGCTTGTGTGTCTGTATGTGTGTGTGTGTGTGTGTATGTATGTGTGTGTGTGTGCGTGTGTGTCTGTGTGTGTGTCTGTATGTGTGTGTGCGTGTGTCTGTATGTGTGTGTGTGTGTGTGTGTGTATGTATGTGTGTGTGTGTGCGTGTGTGTCTGTGTGTGTGTCTGTATGTGTGTGTGCGTGTGTCTGTATGTGTGTGTGTGTGTGTGTGCGTGTGTGTCTGTGTGTGTGTCTGTATGTGTGTGTGCGTGTGTCTGTATGTGTGTGTGTGTGTGTGTGTATGTATGTGTGTGTGTGTGCGTGTGTGTCTGTGTGTGTGTCTGTATGTGTGTGTCTGTATGTGTGTGTCTGTCTGTGTGTGTGTGTGTGTGTGTGTGTATGTGTGTGTGTGTGTGTGTGTGTGTGTGTGTGTGTGTGTGTGTCTGTATGTGTGTGTGTGTGTGTGTGTGTGTGTGTGTGTGTGTGTGTGTGTGTGTTGTGCGGGTGGAGGAGGTGGTGGGAGGAAAACAGGAGACTTAAAGACTGTAATTGTAAGTGTCCCCCTCCAGCTGCAGCTGAGGGTGGAGGAGGGAGGAGGTCAGCAGGAAGTAATAAACATCTGTTATTTTGTTCTTCACTGCTGCTCCGCTGAGGGACGGCGGCCATGTTTTGCAGCTTCACAGAAACAGAAAATGTGGCGGAGCGGCGTGGGATCGTGGGGGTTGTTGAATAATGTTAAGGTTGACGTCTGACCAACATTACGTCTTGTCACGACTTCCTTCCTCTGTCTGTCTCCGCTGGAGTCTCTGCGCTGTGATATGGACAGGAAATGAAAGTCTGTTTGAATAAAACGTAAACACAACTCAGCATGCCTATCAAAAGTCTGCTTGTTTTTAATGTGGAAACGTTCCGTGTTGGTCTCCAAACCAAAGCGTCGTGTTGCTTACGGCACAAACATTAAAATGACAAAACAAACCTCCGCCTTTCTTCTTCATTAGCTCTCTTTGCCGTCAGCGCGTGACCGTTCTCACGCCTCATTTTGTGCTCCCTTAATGAAAGCAGATTCGTCGTCCGGTGGAGCCGTGAACTGCAGCCCGTCAACACGTCCAGCACGAGTCGTTACAGTCTGCTTCCTGTTCGTGTGGCTGACACCTGCCCAGGTGTGCTGATGCTGATGCGCTCAGGTGTTGTGCCCTCACTTTACTCACACGGCAGACCCTCCGCCACGAACTGAAAAGCTGATCACAGAGTGAGAAAACTGTTGACAGCATAAATCTTTACAAACAGACTCGTGAACAGTTTCAAATCGGTGACACGGCGAGCAAAATGTTGCTTATTCACCGACAATAATCAGCTGAAAGAGCGACTGTAAACTCACTTCCTGTCACGCTCACTGAAGGTTTTTAAAAGCGCTCGTGTCCTCCTCCGTTTGGCCGCCGCTCATCCCTCAGCTCACCTGTCGTCCCTCAGCTCACCTGTCATCCCTCAGCTCACCTGTCGTCCCTCAGCTCACCTGTCGTCCCTCAGCTCACCTGTCGTCCCTCAGCTCACCTGTCGTCCCTCAGATCCCACATCTTTTCTTATCATAATCGACGCTCTCTGACGTTGCCGTCGCTCTTCCTCTGCTGTCCGAACCCTCTTAAAAACTTTCCCACCCCTCCTCTGCCTTTCTTTCACTCCTCCCCTCTTCCCTCTTTCATTCATCATTCACACCTGCTCTGGCTGTTCTGCTGCCGTCTCAGCCCACTTAACCTTTTCTGTCTTCTCCTTCGTCTTTCTCCTGTTCTCTCACTCTTTTCTCCTCCTTTCTTACTCTCTCTCCTCTCACTTGTCTTTCTTTCCACTCAGCCTTCAGTCACGACTTTAAGTTACGTGCCGTTTTCATTTCCTGTCCCTGCTGATGGCTCGTCCGTGTCTCCCAGCATCTTCATTTGTTTTTATTTGTCATGTTTACAGCAGGCTGCACTGAATGGCACCTTAGACTTTCATCAGTTATTTTTAACTTGTTTTTCTGTTTGGACTTTGTGTCCTGAATGTCCCGCGACTCTCGGTGAGAAGGAGGAGAAGACGGGGAGTGTCTTTCATTTTCAGTTTTGTTCTAAACAAATGGAGCAAAAGTTAAAGGAGGACATCTGCCCGTCACAGGAAACAGCTCCGTCCCCTGAGTCCACCTGCGTCTCTGAAGTCTTTAATGACATCAGACCTAAAGGTTCTGCGCGTGATATTCACTGCCTCTGGATGTCACACTGAAACACCAGCTTCTTAACTGACAGCCGCATGGTGCACCAGAAAGGACACCAAACTCCATTCACAAAACAGTCATTTTAGGGGACGGTTCACTGAAACTCAACAGAAACAAAATGAAATCTTGGTTAGACTTTAGACTTTAATTCATCAGCTCTTTATTCTGTTTGGTAAGGAAACATTTCTTCTGCCAAGTGAGTCCATGCGACATAATTATCAGCGTGCCAGTTGTCCTAACACTTTGAAAAATATGCTTTAAATATGCCCATTAGAACAAACTGAATCATGCAATGGTTTTACAAACTGAATTACACATTTTTACAAAATGAACCAAACCACATCTGTAGGTGGTTTGAAATGTGATTCCTATCAGATTTCTACAGCAGGGACGTGCAGAGACCTCTGGTGGGGCAGGGGCTCAGTTTAGCAACCCAACGCAAAAAACAGCCCTAAACAATGTATTAACTTGTCCTTTCACGAATCATACAACATGAATGGTCAGAAAAGGAATGAACACTGTGATTCACTGCGACCTTACCATGCGCCTCTCCTTCTTGCATCGTCTCACTTGATGGCCGCATGCACACGCTTTCGATGGGTTCGCTGACCATGTGACGTCATGAATCGTGGCCGCAAGGTATTTAGGTGTAAAACGTTTCCCCCCCCCCATGTATAACTTCGCATATGATTTAGGAGACATTGTGGAGAACTTAGCTGTTGGAACTCATTTATTTATTAAAAAAAAATAATAATAAAAAAAACCAAAACCAAAACCAAAAAAAAACAGCCCTGTGAAAAGGGCACTTTGAATGTCCATCAGGAAAAGGGCAGGTGCCTGAGCCCCTGTAGCCCCCCTTATCTGCACGTGCCTGTTCTACAGACAGTCTCAGTGTGGACAAGCCGGTCTCTCAGATCAGGTCTCAGAGTGTCTTTTGAGTCCCTCAAAACACATCACAAAGTCCAGAGTCATGAAGAGCATCAGAGCAGCTGAGCAGAATCCAGAGACGTCTCACTGTGTGAGACAGCAAGACGTGTCCAGGCCAGCTGTGACTCGTGGGGACAATGTCATATTACCCATGAGCCTCAGCTGCTGGCAGCTGTGGAGAAGAAGACAGTCAGTTGCCCGACAGCTGCTGAATTCATCCAAATAGAAAATAATAAAACTTGAAAACAGAAGCCCGGACGGATCATACGGAACAGGAAGAGAAAAGGAAACTGTACAGAGAACATGTTCATGTGTCGTGATGACGAGGATGATGATGATGATGATGATGATGGAGTCCTGACGCCGAGTGGATTGACACATTCGATGGACACATTTTAATGTGTGACGTTGCTGCCTTGCTGTTAGTTTGACGTTCACTTTAAAGTTCTGCAGTTTAGTTTGTTTCTGCTTCCTGTTCTCACGCAGACTCTCACCGATTACCTCAGTTTGGATCAGAAGGCTGCGTCATTTGATATGCAGACTTCATGTTACGTGTCAGAGGAGTAGAAAGGGTCTGCTATCCTAAGAGCCTGCAATAAATCCAAACTCAGGTGCCGTAACGCTGCTGGTGTCGTCTCCTCAGGGACCTTAACTATAGCTGAATAATGAGCTGGGGGCCACAGAGGGCCTGTGGGATGAACAGGAACAATAAACGCCTCACGGGGACAGTCAACATTTGTCAGAGACGGCCCGTGGGGGCAACCTCTACGGCCCGTGTGGCCTTCAGGGACATTCTCCCACTGTTAGTCTCCGTCAGGGAGGACATGGTCATTCCACTTACTGCCCATGAGGGACAGCGTTCAGAGCTCAGTTAGGAGCTGAGGGGCAGTCAGCAGTGACGTATAAAACACACTGAAATCTACTCCAATGAGCTTAAAGTAAGTGATGCTGGTCGGAAGTCAGTTTTTTTACAACATAAAGAGGACATTCAGTGCTGAAAACACTGCGACTTACTTAATACTGATAATTTACTGGCATAAAAACAGAAAATAGGCCCTTTGAAAAACAGAAATATGAAGCATCTGCTGAAAAACTGACCTGAAAGTCAAACTTGAGCAGTTATTTCCTGTTTTATTTTGAAAAGTTCCTCTTTCTGTTTCTGTTTTTGTTGTCTGATTTCAGCTTGACATTATTAAACATCACTGATAGTCTTTTTAACTTAGCTGCTGCTCTTTTGTCCTTTTAAAGTGCTAAAACCTCAGAGTGAAAAGCAGATGCCAAAGTCCTAAACAACATTAGCTCCATAAAGCAGAGGAGCAGCAGAACATGGAAAGTAAACCAGAAATACCTCAAAACTGTATTTTTAGGTTTTTACAAACAAACTGATGTACAAGGCACATGATAACATACTTCTAGTGTTTAAACTTTTACCACAAACAGCAATTTGTTTGTAAATGAAATGCACAAATGAAAAGCAACAGGAACAGTGAAAACTCCATCAACACTTTGTTTAACAGGTTATCCTCAGGGTTAACACACCTTTTGTTTTTGTCTCTTAAAACCCTCACGTGACCCTCACATGCGTGTGTCCACTCGAATATTAAAGCCGTCTTCCTTTATGTGAATTCGGCTCAGCGTCGTCACAGTCGAAGGCTCCGACCGGCGGGTCCAAAGACAACAATAAAATCCTGCTCTGCTGCAGCTGGAAGGATGTGATCCAGTTCTACAGAGACGCTGCAGCACTCAGAGCAACACGACACGAGATCGACACCCGGATCACGAAATAATCCTGTCAAACCACGGGAACACAGTTAGACCATCAGCAGAAAGCACACGGCAGGTGTGAGCTGATCTTCACCTGTGAGCTGATCTTCACCTGTGCTGATCTTCACCTGTGCTGATCTTCACCTGTGAGCTGATCTTCACCTGTGCTGATCTTCACCTGTGAGCTGATCTTCACCTGTGAGCTGTGCTGATCTTCACCTGTGAGCTGATCTTCACCTGTGCTGATCTTCACCTGTGAGCTGATCTTCACCTGTGAGCTGATCTTCGCCTGTGCTGATCTTCACCTGTGCTGATCTTCACCTGTGAGCTGATCTTCACCTGTGCTGATCTTCACCTGTGAGCTGATCTTCACCTGTGCTGATCTTCACCTGTGAGCTGATCTTCACCTGTGCTGATCTTCACCTGTGAGCTGTGCTGATCTTCACCTGTGAGCTGATCTTCACCTGTGAGCTGATCTTCGCCTGTGCTGATCTTCACCTGTGAGCTGATCTTCGCCTGTGCTGATCTTCACCTGTGAGCTGATCTTCACCTGTGAGCTGTGCTGATCTTCACCTGTGCTGATCTTCACCTGTGAGCTGTGCTGATCTTCACCTGTGCTGCAGGTGGTTGGAGAGGAGAGATTAGTGTACAGCTCCACTCAGTGTGAACTTCTGTGGGAATAATCTGCAATCATAGTAACTGTTGGTGTATTGATTAGATGAATCATGAACTAAATTTAAACGTGTCCCAACACGGGGGACACTTTGACTGTTTCGTGTTAACTGTAATCGTTACCATGTGGACAGGTGACCATGACGACGGTTACATGGCTAAAGTCACCTGACTTTGTGCTTTCTCTCGATGGTCGGGACCTTTAACGAGACGAAACAGAAAAGTCTGATGTTTGCTGTGAACGTGCTGACGTAGTAAACGACTGTTCATCAGCTGAGTGTGTTGATGTTTCCTGCTACGTTCTTCTTCTTCTTGTTCTTCACACCACAGCTGATCTCCCTACGTTCACATCACATCTGGCTCCTCTTTCTCTCCTCTTTCTGTCCTTCCTTTCTTTCATCTGGCATTTTCTCCTTTTATCCAAATTGTTTTAACTGTTTTTCACATCTAAAATTCAAACACAGCCAGCATCACACTGTTTGTTAAGTGCCAAATTAAAATGAAGGCCACGGGGCTCCTGAGGCCGTCGATGGAATATTTAGTCTGTCACGTTTTGTTGTTGCTGGAGTTTGTCTGGCTCCACATGGGGCCCAAAGCTCTGCAGCTCCTTTTGTTTTCATCAGATGACACATTTTAAATAATTCACTTCATTCATTTCAAACTGGCCACAAACAGGAAGTGGAATGACACAAATGAGACACTTTCAACCTCCTTTAAAATACACACAAATAACCTGAAGTTGTCGGGGAGAAAGAAGAAACTGTTAAAGTAAAGGTGTAATCTGTGTTTAATTGGCCTCGGACCAAACTTTCACCTCAGTCTTTATTTGGAACTAAATTATTTTGAACGGCTGAGGCTTTCTGCTTGTTCTGACGAAGAGCGACTCGGGTCCACTTTCCCAGCAGGCTCCAAACAAACCTCCTCCCACACGGATCCGCCACCGGGTCCTAATGAGTCCTGCAGCCTGTTCAGGGAGGCCTGATTAACGCACTTTGTCGTTGGCTTCCTGCTGACACAAACCGTTTGACTCTGTGGGATGCGTACAGACTTTAAGTCAGGAAAACCTTTTGCTCTGTGAAATCAGATCAAAGATGTCCCTCTGAGACGAGTCCTGCTTTTGTCAACAGAGCTTCACTGAGTCTATCATTTGAACACGTTGACCTGTGTTAACTTCCACAAGTAACATTTTTGAATTATGTCACAAAAATAAACTTATTTTAACTAGAACCAAGAGATCGTTTTCCTAAACCAAACTGAGGTCACATAACAACAGTCAGCTGACTTCATCTTTTCTGCACATCTGGAGGTCATAAAATGCAGACGCCTTTAAATGACACATGAAATGTCCTTCAAACTGGCATGTTGTTTATTCACCATCTCCCAAGCTTTGTGGGTTTATTTTTAATGTAAAATCTGTACACACTGCTTCATCTCAGTATTTACTTCATTCTGCTGTTCCACTGCAGTTCAGAGGAAAACTTTGTACCTTTTGGTCCTGAATGTTTCTGACAGCTTCAGTTACTTTACAGTTGTGTGCTGGGGAAACACAGCAGCTCCATGCAGGGACAACAGAGCTGCTGGGACAGAAGACCAATTAACATATTCACCAAATAAAACAAATAAAAAGAAACTGAAACATTCACCAAAAGCTGTGCAGACACCAAGAGGGAGAGAGCTGCATTTCTGCTGCATTTTTAATTCCCACATCCTCTTTCCCTCCCTGCTCTGAGCTCATCCCTCGCTCGTCTCCTCCCTCTCTACCTCCTGAACCTGTAAATGGCATACATCAGACTGTGACAGCAGGGCCATAACACATAAAGACGGTGGGGCTGAACTCTATGAAACCCGCTCTGGGAAGCCCATCACAGCGCGGCCGAGCCTCTTTCTGCAGCATTCATCCCGGGCCGACATTGGCCCTCTATTGGGTTCAGAGGGCCACGGCTTAGCGTGCGAGCGCAATATACACAGCGCATAAAACATTAATGCAGCAGCCCAGCTGTCTGCTGTTGTTCTCAGCTGTAGGTGAGGAGCGAGAACACAGGATAATAAAAAACAATCCTTCACCAGCTCATAAAAAGTGTCAAGAATTTGGTTCTCCGTCCAAGCTTTTTACAGGCTGTGTTTCCTGAGTCAGTCAGGAAACACAGCCTTTATTCCTCTGGTCATGACCAAAAAAATGGAGTTCGTTAAAACAAGTCTTAACGCAGAGAGAGACAGTCCTGTTGAAAAAGCAGGCTGGAATACTAATACTAATGCCAGGGATGAGTACACCATCATCTCTATCTCTCCAGCCAGTCAGATTATCTGTATCCGTATCTCATTATGTGTTTTCCCAACCTGAAGCAAAGTGTTTTTGTTGTATAACCAGGGATGGGATTCAATCCCTGCACTCTGGGGTGACAGTGCTGGACTCCACTTAGACCACCAGTGCAGTGCAGTTTATAAATGTGGCATTTCATTCAGTCAAAGAAGCATGGAGCAGACATGAAGGACAGTCATGCCAAGTCACCAAAGAAATTTAAAATTAGCATCCATGTACATGAATCTTCTGCTTCATGTGTCATCTGGCCTGAGAACATCAATGTTGTTGTCTATTGGAAGCTCTTGTCTTCTTTTGCATCGTCTGTATCATCCTCCTCTTCGACAGCCAAGTGTCCACAGGTGGTAACACTGCAAAAAACCTGCACTGGTCAGGTTTCCTTTGTTGCTAAGCGACCTTTATTCTCCCTGTTCCCCTCAGCTGTACATCCAGACGACCACGCTGACCATCTCCATGAACCTGAGTGCGTCCGTGGCCCTCGGGATGCTCTACATGCCCAAAGTCTACGTCATCATCTTCCACCCAGAGCTCAACGTGCAGAAGAGGAAACGTTCCTTCAAAGCTGTCGTCACAGCCGCCACCATGTCGTCCCGTCTGTCCCACAAGGCCAGCGACAGACCCAACGGAGAGGCCAAGACGGAGCTGTGTGAGAACGTCGACCCAAACAGTGAGTACTGACGCAGACGTCTGGTAGTCAGTCAGAACAAAGAAAACTGCCTTTTCATGAGGAATTTGAAACTGAATTGAAATGAAAGTATAAAATGCAGCATATTGGCTCCTCCGAGTTCCCACATTCACTTATAGACTGGATTAAATGAGCTGTAGAACTGGACCTGAAATCAATTGAAACGTAATAAAGCATGTTATTATTTTACTCATCCAACCATACATTTATTTCACCTCCTGGACTGACTGGATTTTAATGTGGTCGGCTGTTAGAAGGATGAGAACGATTTAATGGCTCCTGCTTCCTGGAATGAGAAGCTGAAAACACCTTTCAAATACCTAAAAATAAAAAGAAGTCAAGTAGTGAGTTAGTTTTTTGGAAACACAATGTCTTTGTCCTCAAAGGGGACCGTTTGAGTCCAGCTCAGGAAGTCCACCACACTTTTCCTTTAGGAAGAGTTCGACATGCTGGGAAACTGAGTCACACACGCTGTGCAGCCTGTGCAGCATCAGCTGGTTAGCTTAGCTTAGCATTAAGAAATAAGCTAAGAAATCTGAATTTGTTGAGTACATAACATAGCGAGAAGATGAGGTTTTCCCAAAATGGCAGACTTCGTTCAAAAAGTCAGTTTTCCATGTTTGCATTATTCATGCATGACTTTGTAGATTAATATTTAAATAAGCTGCTTCATTTGTCTTTGACAAATATGTTCTTACAACCCTTCAGGATGTAAAACAAATTATATGAACAGAATTTTTATGGGAAGCCATCACTGATGTTAGTCTGTGCACAAGCTGAAGGAGCTGAGAGGCGTTTGGAAGATGCAGGACGGCCACCATCATGGTGTCGTCCCTGGACTCCGTGTCTCTGTGGGCTGTGAACAGGATCACATGACCGCAGCACATCTGGGACAGGGATCTCATTTTGTCATATTTTGTATCTATAAACCTTTATATTCAGCTGCCATTTGCAGCTTGTCATCTTGTCATCATTTTCTTCAAAAAGACCAAAACAAATGACAAAAGTCGCTCTCTCGTTCCACCAGAACTCAGAGCTGTAATTCAAAGAGCTTCAGCCCAAATGTTCTCAGAAATATGAAGTGCACAAATTGAAATTACATGGCAGTGTGATCACATTACCGCCTCAGTGTGGGATTCCCTGTGGGTTTCTCAGGGACAACTCACCAAATAATGTTTTTCTCCCCCTGACAGGCTAATTTCATAATTTATCGGAGGTAAGAGCAAATTAATCTTCTTCTTCTGCTTTGCTGTCCTGACCTTGATCCATTTTCTTCTGGAGGTTTGAGGAGATGAGGTGACAGCAGAGAGAGAGAGATAAGGGGAATACAGTGGGACAGAGGAGGGAGTGTGAAGTATTATTCCACAGCGCTTTATCGCCGCCTTTCAATTGACTCATAACTTTTACATGAGGAGAGCATAATATGGCTGTTTGAGCGGCAGATTTACCGTCTGTCTCTGGTGCTGCATGCAGGCTATTTTGGGTGGCACTTGAACAACAGGTTTGACCCCTGAGACCCTGAATTTCACTGCACTGCTGCTCCTGCACTCATCACGGTGCATGTGGCATGATGGGAAATCCCTTATTCAACACATCATGAGAGCAGAGGAACATCTGCTAAAATCTCTGGACACTGGGATCACCTGGGCAGGTTCACGCGAAGAGACACTTAGTAAAGTGTAATGGGTCATTTCACCATCAAACAAAGACTAATGAAAATGAGATCGTGAAGGCAAACAGAGAAGTGGGGGATCTGCAGCAGGCCACAGCAGCTCCTCTGATGTTAGCTGCCGATTAGCAACAGTAGCCAGATGTTAGCCAGTAGACGGCAATGTTAGCAAAATGTTATCCAACTCTTATTTTAACGAGCTGTTAGTGATGTTAGCAGGATGTTAGCAGGATGTTAGGCAGTTGCCATCGCTGTTAGCCGCATGTTAGCGAGTTGTTAGTAATGTTTATTTATGTGTAAGTTATGTTTATTTGTAGGCTTGTCACTGACTAGGCCAATGGTGTTTGTTTATTCTGAGCTAAGTCACTGTTTAAAAGCATTTATTGTCTTTTGGGTTCAGTCTGTTGTTAGTCCGTGCTGTCAGGCTGTCTGTGTCTCTGTCTTTACCCCTTCTGTCTGGTTTTATGAGCCCAGATATCTCTGTTTCATTTTGTATGAGGTGTGAAAGGGATGAGGACACTCAAAGCTTCCTCACATTAGTACATGACAATAATGTCATAGTTCCACCACTTGTTTTGTGGTTTTTAGTTATTTGATGTTTTTAAAGACTGACATCACCTTAAAGTCTCCTCTTCTTCTTCAGTGGTTTAATGGCATCGGCTGGAAAATTGGCTCCACCTGCCGTTTTTCTTCATCAGCCAGAGAACCAGTCTCAATTTGGGTTAAAAGCTACACTTTTACAAAAAGCTTTTTTAAGAAAAAAAACAAACAGAAAAGCTGTTTTTGTTCAGGTGTTAAAAATCTGCACCTAGTCCTGTTCAACTGTGTTTTTAAGTCCTTCTTTAATCCATCCCAATAAATAAACAAGACCTGGAAAGAGGAGCTCTCTGCTGCCCCCTGTGGGAGCTTGCTAATCGTGGCTCATCGATCAGCCCCTTTGTTATGGCGCAGTGGGTGGGCTGGTTTCCAGCAGGGACTGTGGACCCCAGTCTGTTTTACTGTTTGCAGTGGGTTCATGGTGGAGAAGGCACAGCAGTACCGGAGCTTCGGCTCAGTCATGACTCCCTGAAGACCGCAGAGCCATCTGTTGGCCCGGGTCGATCCAGTTGCACGACTCCCCCCTCGTTTCTCACTCCATTTGTCTCTCTCTGCAGCCTTCACTTGTTCAGCCTCAGGTTTACTGGTTTCACTCGATTTTTAAATCCTCTCTCTTTCCAATCTCTCTCTCGCCTCCCCTCACCTTCTGCCCCCTCCTGCCTCCCCCCTCTCTTTCTCCACACTGTAATAGCCCTCAGTCACTTAAGATGGCTTCATTTCTTCTTCTCTGCACTTATGGCCCTCTCTCTTTCTCCTTCCTCTCTGCTCCTGCAGCTGATTCCCCGACAACAAAGACGTCTATCTCTTGCCGTTCGTCTGGCTTCAGACGCTCTTCAAAGGCCAAATCACTCTGATTCTACTCTTATAAGGCCTCTCTGCCTTTCTCCAAAAGCTGATTCCTTATACAACAAAGACTTCTATATCTCTTAAAACTCATATAGCCTTGGCTGCACTCAAAGAGAAGCCTTACAAATCTCACCCTCTTTCTTGGCATTGCCCTGGGTGTCTGCATGAGTGAAGCATTTCTACTGCTTTCATTTCTTTGGGGATTAGCCCCTCTAACACGTCCCTGCAACACCTTTTAAATCTTATTTTCAGGAGTGAAATCCAGCATTGAGCTTCAGATATCAACAAATGTATTCATGTGAAACTTCAACCGTGATCCCATTTAATTTCAAAGCCTAATAACAGAGCAACAAGTTACGACAAAAGTCTTTCAAATGTTCCACCTGTTCGGGAGGTTGGTCTCCTCAGAACACGACGTGTCTGAATGTGGTTTCAGTTTGCGAAGTGTGATTATTCATGAGCCAACCAGATGTCAGTCTGATGCTGGAATCATTTGGCTTTTAGGATCTGCAGATTTTATAATTTACGTAATGAATATTATTTCACCTATTGAGGACATTCTGAAAAACAACAGGCCACATTAATTTAAATATCAGGATACATAAAGAGTAGCACAGCAGTGTAAAAACACTCCGGAGGTCTCCATCTGCCAGGCGACGTTTTTCAGCTAAAATCAATTTTATATTTCACCCTGAACAAATGAATGGTTCCTCCTAACCGATTCACCAAAATGTTTCTTCCTTTACTGAAACATACAGAACGAACATACTTTGATGCAGCTTATTGTAAATCTTATGAAACAGAAGAAAGTCACCTGGACAGCTGTTCACCACATGTCGGGTGGAGGGCGTCTTCCTCCATTCCAGAACATTCGTCCAAAACACGTGAAGAGAAAAGGCGTGTTGTTTTAATCTTATGACGTCCACACCTGAGGTCCTCTTCATGTCAGTGGACAGAAATGGCTGTCAAACAGAAACGCCGTCCTGATTGAACAGTCGAATCCTGTCAGACTCAGAACCGACTGCTTCCTGTATGAAGACGACACGTGAGGAAAAGTCGCTCGGGTCCTCGTCACTTTCAGACTGTAATATGCATATTATCCCATTTTGTCTTTTATCTGCCTGGCGTGATTGATGATGGCCTGTTGGCTTGAAGCCATCTGTCAGCGGATGAACGCCGGGGGCCAAGTGGTCGCCCGTGGAGGGGAGCGAGGAGGAGCAGCTGCAGGAGCGAGATAGGGAGGTGGTCATAACTAAAGGGAACGCATGACGCTTGTTCTGTCCTCTCCATTAATATCTGAGGGCCAAGTTTTCACCTCAACGCGACGACCAGCACGACACTTGACCTTGAAATTCTCATTCTGTGGTGTTTTGGTGCTCAGGCGGGAGGTCCGTTCAAACGAGCAAAAGTAAAGCAATTTTCTTAAGAAATTCTTATTTTGTGTGGTTCAAACTCTGTTACAGTTAATTCATTCTCAGGACTGCCAAATTAATGTACACAAACCCCACAGGTGATGATGACTGTGGGACAAACGTGGAGACACGATGTTGACGACTGGCTGATTTATTGACTGATCACCTGCAGCCAGCCTTGTAGCACTGCTGCACCTGAGTGAGCAGTCGGTGCTGGTCGTCGCTCCTCAGCCAGGAAAATAAGGCCCTGAACAAAAGGGACTCACAGGCTTCAGGCTTCTTATTCTGCAGAATGTCATATTTGTCTGAGTTACCTTTAAAGTTTCTTTTTCTTCTGCTGCACAAGCTTTCGCTTTTGAGTTATGACCTCTCAACACCTCGGAAACCTTGTGTCCGAGAGAGCGAGAGAGAGTTCATAATTCAAGGCTTATTTTTAAAATGTAATTTAATTCACCTCAGTCATAACGCTCACCATTAACCTTCACCTAAATGAACTGAAGCTGATTTCTGTCCACTTTCAGGTCCAGCAGCAAAGAAAAAATATGTGAGCTACGACGAGTTAGTGATCTGAGAGGCGAGACTGGAGAGGGAAAAGAGCTGCAGACGCCTGGTCTCCTGCCCAGGACGGAGAGAACAATGTGTTTCCTTTTCTTTTGTTCTTTATTTTGTTGGTCTCATGTGCTTCATTGCCCACCGCAGACGTTCAGATGCTAAAGCAAAGCATTGTGGGACTTTCCTTTGGGCACATAAATGGGTCAAAGAGAAGACAGAAAACAGAGACGTACCAAAAAAAGACATGTTGGGCGATTGTAAGAAAATAAAAAATCTTTTAGTCAGCGATGATGGCGATGATGGCGAAGGACATCTTGCGGCCTCTGGGCTGTGAAGCGGCGCTCTCGGAGCTCCACGCTGCGCCGCTCTCTGCTGTTGATGTCAAACAAAGCAGCCGTCCGGGCCTGACGTGACCTTTCGGCAGAGCCCGCCTCCTCTCGTCTTTTAATGTACTTCCAAACTGCAAGTTTTCCAACCTTCGTCCACCCGTGTGTCGTCCCGTATGGCTTCTATGTTGGCCTTCTTTGGTTGTTGTTTTTCTTTCTTTCTTTCTTTTTCTTTGAAGACAACAATGTTTATGATGATGATGTTTTGCTCTTGCTTCTTGGATGCACATTGTTTGTTTGTTTGTTTTTAATAAAGCCATATTCTCCACTTTGAGATTTCGAGGGCTTTGCTCATGCTGCCATCGGGAATCTGACTTTTGCAGCTGAAAGGTCACAAAAATCCTGATGTCAAAAATGTTTTCTCAGTCAACCTCATACTATGAGTGATGGGATCCAATACGATAACAACAAACACAAACAACAGAAACAGACAAACACACCACAGCCGAGCGAACACAAACATCCAGTTATTAGCACAGGATTTCTGTTACTGACACTTTTATCTTTTCTTTGGAGGGAAATCAACTACAGTTCCCATCATGCTCCGGGAGATGTATAGCATTTCCATGGATTCAGTGAGTTGCACTGTGGGTTACAACTGATTTAACAGCAGGCCAAATTAGCTGCTAGCAGCTCATGTTAGCAGCGTAGCCGTCGCTGCATTACTGTGATACTGAAGGAATCTTAACAATGTGATGATTCTCAGGCAAGTTCAGAATTAAAAGTGTCTTTTTCCTTTGATTTTTAGGCGGAGTTATTGATGCTCATAAAGACATCTTTGGAAAGTGAATGTTATCTAACCCTGACTGGGTTATGACTCCGCGTAGGAGTGGGATTTCTGATGCAGATTTGGCAGTTGGGTGCCAAGTGTGTTAAGCACACAGGAAATGCAAACTCAACACAAACATAAACCTTGACTTTGACAAACTAAAGGCGGAAGCCATTGTCACCCAGGTGTGCATAGCAAAAATGCTTCTTGCACCTGTAGCACCTTCAGATGTTGAAGCATGTAGCAGATTAAGATGTTCAGCTGTGCTCCTCGCAGGTGTCGGCGTACATCATGAAGTGACGTGCAGGGTTACCTTTTCCTGCTCCCACCTCACTGTACTGTGATTGGTTCGGTACCTTGACCCGTCCTGGAAGTCTTTCTAATGCCGTAAATATGAAATCGTCTGTTTTAATCTAAACAGAGACCTTCTTTCTCAACCTATCCAAGTAGTCATGTTGCCTAAATCTAACCAGTCGAAAAGTGAAAATCACAGCAAAAACTGAAGGTGACAGTCCATCCTAAAATCAAAATACATTTTTCCTCCTACCTGCTGCTCACAACACCAAGGTCTGTGGGTTATGTAGAGTAAGCAGGTCATGAGTTCTGTAAGGAGAATTTGTTGTTCAGTTTATCAAATGTATTCTTTTTTTCTGGTGCTTTGGAGCTTAGGACTGTGGACCTAAGGACTGATTATGTGACTGGGAAAGAGATCTGATGTCACCTGCTTTCTCAGAATCGTGTAAATAAGCAGAGCTGTGAACCTCTCGTGGTCATAAACTGGACGGAACAGCAAACAAAACAAGCCATCAGAGGTTTGATCAAAGCTCTGTTGTCTGAGAGTCCTTGAACCTGTACTTCAGTCACCTGAGGTGGTCAAAATCAGATTCCTTAGCCGGCGGCGGACGCAAAGTCAAAAAAAAAATAAATAAAATTAAAAAATGAAGATAAGGCGTGTTTTTAAAGGCCTTTTTGTTTGAACTGTTTGTGGTCCCATGATGACAGCCCTCCCATCCCAACATGTGTGTTCCCTCTCTACAAACATGATGACTTCTCCAGTATTTTGTAGGTGTATGATGATGATGATGATGATGATGATGATGATGATGACCCTTATCTGTGTTGTAGCCGACTCAACCCTTTGGTCCAGGCGTCGCTAGACATCTGCTGATACAACAAAAGGTGTTGATGTCGAGGTTGACGGTGCATGCCTGATATGTTCGATGTTGAATCCAAAAAAAGAAAAGAAAAAAAACATTTAAGATGAAGAACTTGTCTCCACACGGCTGATTCCACCTGTCTGCTCTGAACTGTATTGTTTTTATTTCTCTTTCTTTACCGTTTGGCTCCACTCATACGTTCTCACACAGCAGAATATGGCTTTGGTAGGTTTCTTATTTTCCTGGAAACTATGGGAAAAGGAGAAAAAGATGAGTATATATTTAAAAAAGCAAAATACTTGTTAAAAAAAGGAGCATGTATGTTTTCTACTGTTTGTACTTGGTATATTCATGTTGCCCTTGCTGCTTATGTGCCAATGTTGTGGGAGAGATTTACATTTGGCCACTCATGCAACTATTCTGTGGTGTTGTCCAAGAATGTATCAACATGAAATAAAAAAATGTTTGGTTATTTTTTTATATATATTCCCCGAGGAAACTGTGCTCATGTCTTAACTCTGAGAAGCTTTTATTGTTTTATTTCTCACATGAACTGCCCTTTTTGAGAGTCAACGTCATTCTTTTTGTGGGGAAAAAGGGCCCAGAAAACAGACAAAAGAAATTATCTGAAGCACATGAGAGAAAAAAACCACTCCGTCTCAGATCGTAAGAAGCTTGTTTTTCGTTCATAATCAGTTTATTTAAATTGCACCAAATCACAGCTAAACTTTGCTGCTGACACTTTCCAAACAGAGCAGGTCTCAACCAAACTCTTTAATTTAGTCTTTGCAGAGACACCAAACACTGCAGACACAAAACTTCCTCCTTCATGAATCAGTTTTTCCAAATTCCGCTGCTCTCGGGCATCAGAGCGCAAACCCAGACGATAGATAATGACTGAATTATCATTTTAGGTGAACTATTCCTTTAAACGCATTAACGCAAAAATACTTTCCCAACAGTCTTTTCTAATGTGGTACTATAAAATAGGATTATTGATATGACAGTCGCAGCTGAAATCTTGAGCTGTTTGTTGATTTTATATTTTAATGAATTAATGACCCAACAGCAAGACTGAAAAAACACACACTCACCCACAGGTACTGAGTAGAGTTGACCCAATACTGCAGTACTGAGTACATTGTGGTGTTTTCCTGCAGTCAAACCGCCATAAAGACAAACGACCGCAAACCCAGCTGGAGCTGAACAGTCGACCCACTGAGTGTTTAAAACAATGGAGTCATTCGCCTTACTGTGACACGCTGCTTCTCCTTTCCTGCTGGCTTTTGCTTACAGCTCTTGTTTTCTCAGGAACAGAAATGCACCCAGGAGTTTTTTCAGATTCTCTGACTAATTAATGCCAAAGTTTGCTCTTTTAGCCAAATTTCCTCTACACGGTATTTTCATTCCAACTTCAGGAACTTTTTTCTATTATTATGCTCGCGAAGAAAAGACTGCATTTTCCACTGCAGTGGAGACTGAAGAGCTTCGTCAGCATGTTGTGCTGCTGCAGGGATATCAGAGCTCTAATACAACTGCTGGCATCTCGGCCTCCCTCCCAGAAACACTAATTGGTTTGGCGGCGACTAATCTAATTGGACACTGAAGGTTAGTTATGTGAATCCACACAGAGCCGACCTTCCCAAAAAAACGCTCCTTATCTGGAGCTCAGAAAAGGCTCAGAGAGTACCATTATTTCCAGAGGATTCAGTGAGAGACGGAGGCGAGACAGTCGGGAGAGAGAGACAGTTTATGGCGGCTTTTCATTAACACAACTGATTTGAACTGATCTCACAGGTTCTTGTTAGGGTTAGGGTTAGCTAACCCTCCAGTCTATCCATATTACCTGGAGCGAATTATTAAGTGAACCAATAATCACCAATAATCAATTGGTTTCCAACCTTTATAGCAGTTCCTCTCACAGACCTTCAGCACAGGCTGTGTGATGTAACCAAACAGTTTTTGTGATGAGTCCTTAAAGTGCAAATAGACAACTTTTTTGCTTAAACTGAATATTATAAAATATTTCATACTGCGGTGTAATGGTTAGAGAAAAATGATACCATCTCCGCTGATATTCATTCTCTATAAGCCACCCTGTTCTGTCTTCCATCAGGCACAAAAGTGAACACAGGAAGCTCATCTGCCATTACACAACCGAAACAGGAAGAGGAATTGTTTTCCCTGATAGCAGTGGAACAACTAGAGTATCTGTGAAAACGACAAGAAGCCCGATGACGGAGGAGGCGGAGAAGGTAAAGAGTGAGAGAAGCCGAGGTGAAACCAGAGAAGACAGCCGTTCGCTCAGGTGTTGTGTTGAGGTGTGTTACCTCTGACCACCTGGACCTGACAAGGTTCAAAACCGACTCTCGGCTTCTTTCTATGAGATCAGAAAGTGACAGGACCTGCCAACTTGACCAGAACTTTATCAGGGGACTGAGATCAGAATCTCAGGTTTGAAGTGTGAATCTTAAGAATCCAAACAGATAAATTCTTAGAGGTGTTGATCAAACCAACCACTCACTGACCACTTTGCCAAGAGCTCGTTCAAAAAATGAGACACAGATTCTCTGTTCCACTGAAGAAACAAGACGGTGGGACAGAATCAAACCCGCGTCCTGAACCACATGCTGTTGTTGGGCCTCGCGTGCTGTCCTGTCCTGTCCTCTCAGTCTGAACTGTCAGAGACGGATTCGATTGGATCTCAGGGTGAGAAACAGCAGAAGTGAGGGCAAAATGTTGAGGTCTCCCCAGCCTGTTGCCTTGAGGTTGTGCTGATGTGGCACACTGCAGCTCTCTGCACGTTTGTCTTTCTGTCTTTCACACCCACACATTCACTTTCTTTCTCCTCCATCTTCCTTCCATACTTATGAGGTCCATCCTCTTCATGAAGGACGTTCCAAAGGCCTTATTTGTGCTCTGAGGAGAGAGGAAACATGAGAAGGCTGCATTTGAAGGAACCCTCCATGCGGGAAAGTCGCGCTGCTGTGATGCGTTCAAATCGCATCACGTCTTCAGATGCAGCCTTTAAAGGATGAGACACAGCCTCATAAAGACGTACCCTGTGTGAAACACATTTACAATTAAACATCAAATATCAACTCATAATGCGCGTCAGAAACATCAGGCTGCATTCTGTGCTTGTCTTTGGCTGTAGCTATAGCTACAGTTAGCTCAGTTAGCCATGAGCTAGAGGCCCTGTAGCTGACTGGACGGTGCCTGGGTGGCGAGCTCAGACCTCAGGGTTCAGTCCCGACTGGACACCAGGCCGGGACAGGACACTGGCCTGTGGAGCAGGAATATCTCCACATCTTACTCTGTGAAGTGGACCAAACCAGAACTGGTGAGTCTTATTTCTGCCTCATTTGAATGAAGTGTTTTTTACGACGAGTTAACGAGGAAGTTCAGCTCGTCTTTGTTTGGTAAAAGAGAGAAACTGGAGTTCAGAAGGTGTACGGTTGTATTTCTCTGTTTAGTAAGGCAAATAGGTATTATTTTATTTTGTTTTACCTTATTCTATTCTATTTTATTTTATTCTACTATTATATGTTACTTACGTTCTATGTATGCACCAATCACCAAGACAAAAGCCTAGTAATGTGAAACCTCTTCACTTACATGGCAATAAAAGCGATTCTGATTCTGATTGCGATTCTGAGGTGTAGGCAGGTGTCAGCGGTGGAGCAGCGTTTGTATTGACGTCTTTTCTGTGTGATGAAACTGCTGATCTGGCTGAAAACCCAGCGTCTGAATCAAGATGTTAAAATGTGGTAAAGAAGCAACATAGAAGATATTCACAGCGACTCACAATGACGTTTCGAAAAGATGATGACATAATTAACGCCTATTAAACTACAATATCCTCTACCTTTTGATTTTTAATTACTTTACTTCACTCCTCACTCTCAGCAGACGTCCGGCGTTTCTTCTGCTGCCCTGCGCTGGATTATCTTCCCTTTCAGACAAAAAAGAAGCCCGGTAATGACAAGTATTTCAATATGTGAATGTCTAATTTGAGATAAGCCCAACTCCTGGCAAGGCAATTAAAAAGCATGAATAGAGATAAATAGTTTATCTTCACGAGGCATCGAGGGCGGCTGAAAAGTGACAAAAGCATCATCGCCAGAGGAGGAACAAAACTCGACCATAAAAGCTGTGTATACACAGACTGGAAGTTATCGCTCTATAGTGGGTTATTTGGCTCCCCACCATCAGCGTCTTCACACTTGATGAGGTCCTCTCTGCTATCAGCTGAGAGATAGCAGGTGTCAATGGAAACCAATTTAAGGCGTCCAGAGCAAAGCAAGTTATTAACCCGCCTGCCAGAGAACTGTATCTCCTCCCGGCTCTGCGCTGTGCTTTGGGAGACAGACAGCAGAGCGAGACTGAGGAGCTCAAACAGCAGTTTGAGAAGTAGATTAGTCGTTTTGACATTTTGCATTTCTAAACGCTCCAGTTAAAGACTGAAGAAGAGCTAAAAAGCTCCCAGAGGAGACGGGTACAGCAGGAGGGGAGTGAAAGACAGGGAGGACAGGGAGACATGTGTGTCCTCCAGAAGGCCTTGACAAGTCTCAAGCAATAATTCCTCTTGAATCAGGAATAGAAGTCCGATAGCGTTTCCTAACAATATAGCACATATTTAATGTCTGAGGAGCAGCCAGCGATGCACCTTCTGGGCCACCAGACAGCAAACACTGACGTGACGATTTATACTTTATTACGCTCCCAAAGCTGTAGCTAATGAAGCGGTGCAAGACTGTTCACGGTAAACACTTCATGGTTTTATTTGTGCACATGAGGATGAAGAATCACCAAAGTCACCTCCTTTTTGATTATTGAAATTGGAAGCTCACTTTGATCACTTTTTCATGCTGCTGTCAGGTCAAAAAGAGCATATAGAAAGACCAGGGACCACATGTCAATGTGGTCATGTTACTTTACACGCACTGAAACACTGAACCAGCCAAATAAATGCTCTTCATGTGAGACGCAGGTGGAGAGCTGAGTATTTGTTTCCTCTGTTGAACCCGTTAATGTTAATGACTTACAGGTGTATTGTGTGCGTATGAAAATGTCAGACAACCTGCTGCTCTCGTGCCTTATTGTCTCAATATGTCTCAATTAGTCTCTGTCAGGAGGAAAGAGACGGGACGGCCGGCGATGAGTCAGCGCCTAATAAAATCCAGCCAATCATCTCCTGCAGGTCCTTTGTCACCCAGTCTGGGGGTCTGAAGGAACACTCATCTCCACTTTCACGCCTGTTTCATGTTCTTTATGTCTTTTACTCTGCTCTGTTTCACCTTCACACTAACCTTTCACATGGAAACCAAAAGCTGTAAACAGGAAGTCACATGGACTGACAGGTGAGTCGTTACTGAACCTGATGTTTACTGATCTCCAAGAGGTCAGTGAGCATCAGCTTTATCAGTTCAGACTGTCTGTGAACTTCACACATCATAAACTGTGGCAAAGAGGATAAAAAGGTAGGAGGACACGAACTCAACACTCAACAGGTGATCACCAGCACAGGACAAAAGTCCCTTTGATCAGGACGTGATGAAAGACATCATCAGCAGGACGATTTAACAGCAGTTTAATGTCACAAAACCCTGTGATTGCGCAGCTCTGCTTTCAGGACTCGGACAAAGCGAACCAGACCTCAGCTGGATGTGGCAAACCAAACACACCAGAGTGCAAATGGAGGAAACTCAACGGGTTGGCAGTGACGGCGCTGGGGGGGCGGGAGGGGGGGGGGGGGGGTATTCAGATCCTGGGATCAGTGTTTTCCTCTTTAAATCGCACTGCAACATTTGGAAATGCTGTGATAACAGAATGATTACAGTAATGCTTCTGACCTTGGAACACCTTTAAGTTCATGTTACTGTGAGCTAAACAAACTCAGTCAGTCTTTAAATGTACAATATGAAACAGTCATTTTTACATCAGCCTCAGCAGTCTGTTGTGTCTTTTTCCGTCTCCCCAAAAGCCTTAAAAACGGCAAACAAACCCCACAACACAGTGAAGCAGCACGCAGCCACATTTCATTCCACACACTCCACTCTTTCTCTTATCAACATTAATATTGACAGATTCTCCCACAGTGCAATATTAAGCAAACCAGCGGCGCACAGTCCCTGCAAAAGCCTCTAAATCTTCCAACAAAGCCACAGCATCAGCCATTTCGTCCAAACACTCCATTTTTTGTCGTTGTTATTAACATGAATATCGACGGATTGTCCCAGCGAGGTGCATCCAGCCTGCCGCCGGCCGCGGCCGCCTCATCCATCCTCCTATCCTCCCAGCGCACACATCATCTGTTTTGGGCTCCTGGGTGATACATCACTGTGGCGGGGCAGAGAAAAGCTCTTTAAGTTGCATAAACACAATGTCGCCCGGGCACCCACCGGCTGCTGGTGATGGATGGGGACCGCACACAGAAAAAAGAGAGCCGGATTCTTCCAGGAGCTGATCGAGACCAACCGACTGTCACTGCTGTACACTTTAACTGGGAGGGCCGCTGTGGTGGCTGCTGATGCGGGGGCTCGTCGGCATGACGAGGTCTGAGTGGAGCCACAGAGCCGTGGTCATTAGCCACTTTACAGCTGGATGTGACTGGAACGAGTCCCTGGTCTGACGCCGCAAACCTTCATCATATGCAAACCCGGTGCTGGAAGAATCATTAATATTACTTCTAATAATACCACACAGTAGAAATACTGTTAAAAATCCACTTTAAAAGTACAAAAGTATCAGCATTAAAGTATATTCAAAGTACAGGAGGTAAAAGTACTCATTATGTACTACTGTGTTCATCACTGCTAAAGGAGGAGTTCGCTCTTTATCGCCTACATTGCCGGTTAGTTTGTGGATTTCACCACAGAAAGCAGAAACAGAAACATAAAAAAACAACAAATAACGGCTAACAAAGCGAATTGATTAAATGACAAATAAATAGTGTGGATGAGGATAACACACAATAACAGTTCAGCTCAGGTCAGGGTCTGAAAGGACCTGCTCACCAACAGATCCTTTCCTCTCAGCCGGGTCATTCAGAACTATGGAGGCTGCTGTGTCACTGAGTGTTGTGGGCGGGAGACAAAGTGACATCACACCAAAGATTGATGACCGAAAAGATGCTGAATATCACATCCGGTAAGCGATCGACCAAGCAGATAATCGGTCTGTCCCAGCTATTTAAGATTATTAGACACTTGAAGCTGTCGGTTAAGGTTAGTCATTGTGGTCAGGTTAAAGCAATAAAAATCTGCAGTGAAGTAAGAGACTTATTCACATCAAAGTGAAAACATCGTCTTTTACGAACTTGAACCAAAGCTGCTTGACTCAGGAATCAGAGGCCCAAATTCAAGCCCACACGCCTCCCTGTGACTTAGTGCATAAGCTCAGCCAGAAATGACATGTCCGAGAAATGGAGGCAAAAATCAGACACAATGCAGCAGAATTCTTTACGTAACAAATGGATTTTTATCCTAAAGTGAAGCTGGCATCAAGCGTGAAAAGTGTTATTAATTCAAAAGCAAAAAAGGGCTTTAAACAACAGGTCCTCCTTCCTGTGAATAAACTGAAATCACACAAGCATGTTGGACTTCATGATGAAGCCAGCAGTGTGACACGTTCCACAGTGTGATTTAATGCCGGGAGCCCTGAAGTCAATATTTTCAGAATAAAGCACCAATTCAGAGCACACACAAACATTCATAGGTCAGTATGTCGCCCTCCTCTCTTCTTCAGTCTCCAAGATGCAGTTACCATGACAACAGAAGCCAGGCGGGTGTGCAGTATGTGGTTTTGTAACATATGGGATTCTGGCCCATATGAAGTGTGTATATGTATGACTATATATGTGCAAGAGAGGGACGGTGCAGCAATCCATAAAGGACTTTATTATGTAGTTAACGTGAGTGTGCTGGCGGCCATACGAGGTGCAAACAACGTGACTTATGGTTGGATGGTGGAGGTGAACATCGAGCAGATTACCGAATCAACATTGTTTTTATGTTGTTTAATTTTCCACACGAGATGCTAGCAAACATTTGATGCATTAGATGACGACATGCTGTGACTCCAGGCTGGCGAGGAAAGTCGTGGGAGTAGAAGAAAACATTAGGAGAAGGAGCGTGAGCTTATTTGTTCCTTTACACTCTAATGGAAACATGAAAGCAGATCGGGTTGCGCTGTGGGTTGAGTCTTTACTTTCTCTGGAGACTTTGCACCCAGCAGCAGACTGAATTAGTGAAAGTGAGATTAGTAGAGAATCAACCTAAACTTCAGTGTTGTCATTATTGACAGCCAATAAACTGTGCAATCAATGTTTCTTGGATGGGTGGATGAATGGATGGGTGGATGGATGGATGGGTGGGTGGATGGATGGATGGGTGGATGGATGGGTGGGTGGATGGATGGGTGGGTGGATGGATGGATGGATGGATGGATGGATGGATGGATGGATGGGTGGGTGGATGGGTGGATGGATGGGTGGGTGGGTGGGTGGATGGATGGATGGGTGGATGGATGGATGGATGGATGGATGGGTGGGTGGATGGATGGATGGGTGGATGGATGGATGGATGGATGGGTGGGTGGATGGATGGGTGGATGGATGGATGGATGGATGGGTGGGTGGATGGATGGGTGGATGGGTGGGTAGTTGATTTTATTCATCTCTGCAGGGAAATCACAGGTTGTCACAGCGCTTCAGTACGTTTACATGCCAACACAACAATATATAAATAACATAAAACACTTATATAAATAAGATAGAATAAAATACTTAAACGTTAGGTGAAGAGACAGAGAACGATCTGGTTCAGGCTCACAGGTCTGACATGAGCACATGTGGGCAGAGTGAGGGGCTGAAAGAGCCTGATGATGAAGCTGCTTGTCCAGAGTCTCATGGAGGCTTGAGAGGCCAGCAGTTCAGCCAGCATTTTATGAGTTTTAGACATGCAGGAAAGGACAAAGTCAGTGACCTTTGTTCTCTTAGTCATGTGACCTGCAGTCGCATACGAATGTGACACAGGTTAACAACGTCACGTAAATGAACTTACAGACAGCGCTGGCTCTTGGACTTGAATGCTGTTGTGTTTGCTTCCGGTTTTCTGTCTCCACACCACATCACCTGGTAATGTTTCTGTCTGACCTTTGGGCCTAAAATACCACAAGAAAAGCAACAAAGTCATTGGGTTAACATGCAAAAAGGTCTTCAGAGACTGATGTGTTATTCACACGCCATGAGGCCAGGCTGAATACGTCTTGTTAATAAATAAGTTTGTTTCCTAAGTGAGGACATGTGAGGCCATGCTGAGGTTCCGCCTGGTTCCTCGCTGTCTGCTGGTAACTGGCTTAGAGACTCTGCAGTTTTCCCTCAGACAGGCTCAGGGGGTATTACAGAGTATTACTAACTGGTAAGTACTTTGAATCCAGCCGCTGTTATTGCAGGATGGGGAAACGACACGTATTAAGAAACTGAAAGTCCGCGTCCTCGGGGTGTCCGTCCTCATAGGCCCCTGGAGGACAGACTGCTGACTGACTGCATCACTGTCGTAGTGTGTTGTGTTCTGCTGCTTCTGCTCGATGGATCGCAGGCTCGTCCAGTAACCACACTGGAAGCAGGTCTCCGAAACCCCTTTCTGACCTGCACCCTCCGTGTTTATGTTCTTATTTTTAGAAGACAGAACTTCATTTGAAGTTGCATTACAAAACAGGAAAAACTGTAAATATAAATGATTAATAACATGCAAACCCAAAATAAACACAATACCAAAAATACATAACATAAGGACCATCGTTGGTGTGGATATGGATGACAAGTACTTATGAACTTTGTATGAGCTTTTCTCTGTTTATCTGTACTTATTATACCCAGTTTCCCCAAATTTATTTGTTGACAGCAAACACCTGTATGGGAGCTAAGGAGTGCAGGTGAATGAATGCAGGCATCAAAAAACAGTTGCTCTTTGGATCCAGGTCTCAAAATGACACCAGGATCAGAAGGAAGAAGTCAGACTTTGAGATCAATTGATCATAACCAAAACACCAAGACTTTGAAAAGCCTTTAAGAAATCGGCTCCCAGTATTCATGAATAAAAAGTGCAGCAACAAATGAATTCTTTTGCTGCAGTTTGTTGTCTGTTTCCTGCTTTATTTTGAAACACTTAACTCACTGCTTGTTTTGGTACTTCACTTCCTGTCTGTGCTTCCTCATGTTTTTAGATCTGGTTTTGGACCCTGCCAGACTCTCAGTTTTGATGGACTGTTTTCTTTGGGTTTTACCCCGTCTCTCCTGGGTCCAGTTCTTCATGTTGTTGTCACCCCAAGCGTAACGAATAGAAGTGTAATCAGGAAAATATTCTTACTTGTGCTAACATACATCACAATTATTCAAAAAAAAAAAAAAATAGTTCAAAAGCAGCACTTTCCTTCACAACAAAGGAAAAGCCTCAAACAAAGTACAAGTACCTCGGGTTTGTACCTGCCACTACGGGCTCAGCTGTATTAAATGTGGAGTAAATCCTGCTTTTCATCCGTTGTGGAGTCAGCTCTAATGATCGCACTGTTCTCCACGGTGCTGCATCATGTCTTGTTTTGCAGTCTGTCAGCAGCGTTCACACGGGCTGGATTGACAGGTTCGGGGTGGATTCTGTTTTCCCCGCGGACTCAGATTTATCAGGAGACTGTGAATCATCTGAGTTCTTGCTGAAGTCAGTGGAGTCGCTCTGGCACTGAAACACTGACTGGAGCAGAGCTGTCGGTCCCGGCGGGATCGTCTGTCATCCCCACAAACAACATGTTTCTAACACACGCAAACACACGGCCATAAGTGGATTACGTTCCAGCTGCACAAATGTGAAGATTTTCCTTTAAAGTAGTAACAGAATAACATTAAGGTTTGGACTGTTGGTCGGATAAAAAAAAACAAATATTGTGAAGGTGGCACTTTGGGCTCATTTCGACATGAAGAAATTCCAAACCACGTGAAAAAAAGCCAATCACATAAGAACCATCAGCTGGATATGAAGGTGAGACATGACATGACATGAGAACTCCCAAAAAGTCCAAACATCTGGATGCCCCCTGGTGGCTGGCTGCAGTACAGCTCACAAACCCTCCCACACATGTCAGCAGATGGGCCAAACTAAAAACTCAAACTACACCAATTACAACAAAGTACCTCCAACAGCTTTCACATTAACGCAGGAGTCAGAATAATCCAACAAGATCGGATATAAAGAACGACAGTCACAGGGGACTCTGTACTACACTGAGTACTTTTATTTGGATATACATTACACACTTACCCTCCTCAAGTAACATTTTTTTGTTTCTGGAAAGACAAATGTAGATCAGTGTACTAATGTAAATGGAAATCTAACTCATGTTTCCCCTCATGAAGGACTACGTGAGGCACTGAACCAAACCAACAGCACGAATCTGTTATTTAGATGCTGAACCCGAAGCACAGCTTGATGGTGATGGATGAATGAGTGGAGACACTGACAGACAGAATGACAGCTGATGAAAGAAAACCTTTGTGACATTTGAATGTGACCGGTTTCCCTCCACATTAACATTTGAAGGACTCGCTCTTTGTCACAGTGGCGTATTGTTGGCTGAATAACACTGATGGATGCATCTTTGACTCAGAGAACCTTTCTCATCCTAAAGGAGTCGTTTGTGCACGCCGTCATCATGGCTTCCTTGAACGTATGAGCTGCTGGAGCCATAAAACATTTGTGTGACAGAGGAGAAAGAAACATGACATAAGCCATAAACATTGCGGAGGTTTGCTGCAGTCCAAGGTCAGGTGCATCAGCCCAGCCGGAGGTGCAGCTTCACGTTTGTCATGCTGAATGGAAAACATGGAGGCTGCTTGACAGCAGTCGCTCTGTCAGACCAGCGCGGTGACAGAACTGTGGCCCAGTGGTCTCTTTCAGCTTTCTTTTAACGCTGCTGCCGAAATGAGATCATTCATTTGACTGACACACAGCTGTGTGAAATAAGTTTCACAGTTTCTACTTCTTTTTCAGACCAACAGGAAACTGCAGCATCACCATTAAAACGACGTGTTTACGTTCCTGTTGTCATATATCTTTAGATTATTATTACTCATTCACTGACTCAGTGTAACATATTAGAAGCTGAAAGTGAAGTCTCTGAAGATCTTTTTCTAGTCAGAATTCCTCATACATTCATTCTGTCTGAGAGATCAGCGATCGATCAGCGAGTGGACGGAGACAGAGAGGGTTTACCCGTCTGGTGTTACGACTGTACAAGCTGCTCCTCTCGCCGTGAAGTCGTTCTCTGGCAGTAGTTTACAGTAGCTGTGCAGCAAAACGAGACTCAAACTAAGTCAGAAACACATCATCCTTCAGCCATGATCCAACGTTCTCCTCCTCCGCCTGTCACCTCAGTCTCTGCAGATGAGTTCTGCCATTCAGCTTCAACCACAGAGACCACATTCCTGACTGAGCAGCCTGAGTGATGACTGGATCTCAGTTTGAAACCAAACCCAGGAGGTTTGTCTGTGCTGTGGTTTGTCTGTGCTGAGGAGGTTTGTCTGTGCTGTGGTTTGTCTGTGCTGTGGTTTGTCTGTGCTGTGGTCTGTCTGTGCTGTGGTTTGTCTGTGCTGTGGAGGTCTGTCTGTGCTGTGGTTTGTCTGTGATGTGGAGGTTTGTCTGTGCTGAGGAGGTTTGCCTGTGCTGTGGTTTGTCTGTGCTGTGGTTTGTCTGTGCTGTGGAGGTTTGTCTGTGCTGTGGTTTGTCTGTGCTGTGGTTTGTCTGTGCTGTGGAGGTCTGTCTGTGCTGTGGTTTGTCTGTGCTGTGGTTTGTCTGTGCTGTGGAGGTTTGTCTGTGCTGTGGTTTGTCTGTGCTGTGGAGGTTTGTCTGTGCTGAGGAGGTTTGTCTGTGCTGTGGTTTGTCTGTGCTGTGGTTTGTCTGTGATGTGGTTTGTCTGTGCTGTGGAGGTCTGTCTGTGCTGTGGTTTGTCTGTGCTGTGGAGGTCTGTCTGTGCTGTGGTTTGTCTGTGCTGTGGAGGTTTGTCTGTGCTGAGGAGGTTTGTCTGTGCTGTGGTTTGTCTGTGCTGTGGTTTGTCTGTGCTGTGGTTTGTCTGTGATGTGGTTTGTCTGTGCTGAGGAGGTTTGCCTGTGCTGTGGTTTGTCTGTGCTGTGGTTTGTCTGTGCTGTGGTTTGTCTGTGCTGTGGAGGTCTGTCTGTGCTGTGGTTTGTCTGTGCTGTGGTTTGTCTGTGCTGTGGAGGTCTGTCTGTGCTGTGGTTTGTCTGTGCTGTGGTTTGTCTGTGCTGTGGTCTGTCTGTGCTGTGGAGGTCTGTCTGTGCTGTGGTTTGTCTGTGATGTGGAGGTTTGTCTGTGCTGAGGAGGTTTGCCTGTGCTGTGGTTTGTCTGTGCTGTGGTTTGTCTGTGCTGTGGTTTGTCTGTGCTGTGGTTTGTCTGTGCTGTGGAGGTCTGTCTGTGCTGTGGTTTGTCTGTGCTGTGGTTTGTCTGTGCTGTGGAGGTTTGTCTGTGCTGAGGAGGTTTGTCTGTGCTGTGGAGGTTTGTCTGTGCTGAGGAGGTTTGTCTGTGCTGTGGTTTGTCTGTGCTGTGGTTTGTCTGTGCTGTGGTTTGTCTGTGATGTGGTTTGTCTGTGCTGTGGAGGTCTGTCTGTGCTGTGGTTTGTCTGTGCTGTGGAGGTCTGTCTGTGCTGTGGTTTGTCTGTGCTGTGGAGGTTTGTCTGTGCTGAGGAGGTTTGTCTGTGCTGTGGTTTGTCTGTGCTGTGGTTTGTCTGTGCTGTGGTTTGTCTGTGATGTGGTTTGTCTGTGCTGAGGAGGTTTGCCTGTGCTGTGGTTTGTCTGTGCTGTGGAGGTCTGTCTGTGCTGTGGTTTGTCTGTGCTGTGGTTTGTCTGTGCTGTGGAGGTCTGTCTGTGCTGTGGTTTGTCTGTGCTGTGGTTTGTCTGTGCTGTGGAGGTCTGTCTGTGCTGTGGTTTGTCTGTGCTGTGGTTTGTCTGTGCTGTGGTCTGTCTGTGCTGTGGTTTGTCTGTGCTGTGGAGGTCTGTCTGTGCTGTGGTTTGTCTGTGATGTGGAGGTTTGTCTGTGCTGAGGAGGTTTGCCTGTGCTGTGGTTTGTCTGTGCTGTGGTTTGTCTGTGCTGTGGAGGTTTGTCTGTGCTGTGGTTTGTCTGTGCTGTGGTTTGTCTGTGCTGTGGAGGTCTGTCTGTGCTGTGGTTTGTCTGTGCTGTGGTTTGTCTGTGCTGTGGAGGTTTGTCTGTGCTGTGGTTTGTCTGTGCTGTGGAGGTTTGTCTGTGCTGAGGAGGTTTGTCTGTGCTGTGGAGGTCTGTCTGTGCTGTGGTTTGTCTGTGCTGTGGAGGTTTGTCTGTGCTGTGGTTTGTCTGTGCTGTGGAGGTCTGTCTGTGCTGTGGTTTGTCTGTGCTGTGGAGGTTTGTCTGTGCTGAGGAGGTTTGTCTGTGCTGTGGTTTGTCTGTGCTGTGGTTTGTCTGTGCTGTGGAGGTCTGTCTGTGCTGTGGTTTGTCTGTGCTGTGGTTTGTCTGTGCTGTGGAGGTCTGTCTGTGCTGTGGTTTGTCTGTGCTGTGGTTTGTCTGTGCTGTGGAGGTCTGTCTGTGCTGTGGTTTGTCTGTGCTGTGGAGGTCTGTCTGTGCTGTGGTTTGTCTGTGCTGTGGTTTGTCTGTGCTGTGGAGGTCTGTCTGTGCTGTGGTTTGTCTGTGCTGAGGAGGTTTGTCTGTGCTGTGGTTTGTCTGTGCTGTGGAGGTTTGTCTGTGCTGTGGTTTGTCTGTGCTGTGGTTTGTCTGTGCTGTGGAGGTCTGTCTGTGCTGTGGTTTGTCTGTGCTGTGGTTTGTCTGTGCTGTGGTTTGTCTGTGCTGTGGAGATCTCCTCCGTTCTCTCTGAGTAAATATGTTTATATGTGAGGAGGCAAAGGGAGGCAGCCAGACGACTGCTGCTGCAGTTATTTTGGGTAACAGATGGCCTGAGCAGCTTAGACGTTTGATAGCACTTTTTGCTCATAGCTTTACGATTGGAGGGGATTTTTCTTGGCTGAATTAAAATAAGATTTACACAACAAGAGAATAACATATAAAGCAGCCTGGGTTGGCTGCTGGCTTTAGACTTATTTACAGGCTTGTGAGTGATGGTGGAATCAAATGTTGTGAAAAACGTTGGAGGTGAATGGCATTCGTTTGCCTGCACTTTGATCTGCAGTGTTTCTGGCATTTATAATGAATCTCATTTATGTGAACGTACATGTACATTTATATGTGTCGGGTGAGAGTAAGAAGGAGGAGGAGGAGGTTTCGGTGGTCAGACAAACACAGGAATTCAACCCGTGTCTCATGTGAAACCAGCATTGATCTAACTTCACGTATGTGATGGAACCGTAGATCACGTGAACAAAGTCATCTTTCCTGCACGTCTACAACTCGATACGTGACTCGACGCTCAAAATGCTTCGCTATCTCCACACGATCCCACGAGACCATCATCATCGCCTCATTAGAAAACACGAGCCAGTCGTGACAGTTTTCTCTAATCGTGACTGCTACTTCATATTTCTAATGGTTGGTTTCTTTGCCATCAAAGGCAAACGCCATCCGTATGAATAAATAATAGATGTCAAATGTCCTTAGTTTGAAGAGCACAGACCACAGCTCTGTTGTGGTCTGGTCTGTTCTGATCTCTCTTCCCGTCAAGTCTCCTGCCTCCGCACTACATTCAATCATACAGGCTTTGGAGCACCTCAGTGAGCTGCTACTGAGGATTCATCATGCAGCTGCCAACCATCAACAGAAAAATATTCTTGTATTTCCTTGCACAGCTTCGGCTGCAGCTCACAAGGAGGAAACAACTTTTCCCTGCTCGGCCCAGATAAGGCCCAGATAAGGCGCCACACTGAGCCGCTGCATGGGGGACAGCAGCTGATGTATTTCAGTTCAGGCTTTGATCACCGGCATCCCCATGTTCAGACTACAAAACAGGGTCCATATATTCTCAGCTGGATGACTGCAGCACTGGGCGATATACAAGGACAGCAACATTAAAACATCAAATAAAATAAATCATTCAAAACTGAAATAAATTATTTTTCCCCAAATATGTTGCTACATTATTTGTACGAATCATGATGAATCACGATAATCAGGTCAACATTTTAATGCGTAAAATACTTTGGTTTATGACTAAATACATGCAGAACTGATGATGTTCACGTCAGCCTCAGCTGCACTTTGTGTTTACTGCTGATTAGCTAATGTTAGCATGCTAACACAGAAGAAGAACCAGAAGAATCAGCTTTATTGACAGTATATATATATTTTTACATACACACACTGAATTCGGCTTCTGCATTTGACCCATCCATGCCCGGGGAGCATATTGAGGGGTTAAGTGCTTTGCTCAAGGGCACATCAGCCAGCTAATGAAGGGGGGGAGTATTTTTCACATTAATCACTCCACCACACCCAAATTTTTCCTGCCCGTCTGGTGGGAATCGAACCACATCGAACCCTCCGATCACAAGCCGCTTCTCCAACCTCAAGGCCACGGCTGCCCCCAAAATGAAAATGTCTTGTCAGAAGTGGGATTCGAACCCACGCCTCCAGGGGAGACTGCGACCTGAACGCAGCGCCTTAGACCGCTCGGCCATCCTGACTAAGACAGTGAAGATAAGCCCTACAGCTGCTAACGTCAGTACGTTAGCATTGTCACTGTGACCATGTTATTACACTGATGCAGAAGTATCAGTATGCGTATGTAAAAATATAGATACGGCAATAAAGTGATTCTTCTTCTTCTGTTAGCGTTTAGCACAGTGGAACCTAAGAGTTCGCAGTCGTGCTGCTCCATCACTAAACTGACTTCTGTGAATTCCTGGGGGAAGAAATCAGTAGATTTCCAGTTCTGAAGAATGTAGTACATTCTATGTTTTTCTGCTTTTAATACAGTATGAAACAGTTTGATCAGTTTATTTTGCAGTATGTCATGCAAGGTTTAGCCATTTTTCTGTGTTGTAAAGTGGTTTTAAACAAGCTAACAGCAAACCACCACTACTGTAGCATCCCCTGATACTCACAAATAGAATTTTCACAAATATGAACATTTACCTGACAGACGGTTTAAAGGCTGCGTGATGACTGGAAGGAATCAGATTCACCAGCGTTTTTCTCATTTCTGCATTATAAATGTAACATGAGTTGAAGCTAACATAAGTTCTGTTGCTTTGGGACGATAACTTTCACTACCTTAATCAAACTGTACTCCTTTTCCTTTTTTTAATGAAACACGGTAGCTTTTGGAAAACTGCCAGTATATTTATTCCTTTTATTTAAACCATTCAGTTATGCTTTGTTCGCTAGGATTTAGCAGCCACATCTCACTGTGGCCTTAAAGGTCCTCAGCTCTGATCATCTTCTCGCCTTTGTCTCCCTCAGATAGTTTCACGGTTGAGAGAGTGTTGTATTGTAAATAAATGTGGCTTTTGTTTTGGAACTGTACACTGGACTGGTTTATATGTCACAAACGGTTTTTGATGTCATAAAAGCCTGTAAAGCATAGCGCGCGCTGCTGAGGAGAAGAGATGAAACGATGCCGATGAACCAGCGGTTTCTCATTTAACACACTGAATTAAAGGCCACTTGTTTACAGGGCTGTGCGTTTTACAAACTCCCATTTTTCACACTCACTCCACAAAGCAGGCGTGTATACAAGCTCTCGAGCCCCTGAACTCAGACAGGAAACAGTTTTCCCTCTCAAGTGGAGGTTTGCCGTGAGGTTACACTAACCTGTAGTTTTGTCGTAAGAGGGGTCAGAGGCCTTGAAATTATTTCTTTCATTTACTTACAAAAGGCTCACAAACTCGCCTGCACATCAAGCAGCGTGTGAGTGCTTATCACGAGCTGCTGCACTCTGACACAGGATTGTGTTTTTCTTTGAGGACACTGAGTGAACTTCATTATCCCAGCTGCAGTCTGCTGCTTCATGCTAAAAACATCCCAAAGACATGAGAAGCATTTGACACGATTATTTGCCTCTTAAACAAGAGAAGGCACACATTTGAACTGAGACTCGACAGCACTGACACTTCACGACACACGACATCAGTCAGACAGCAAGCTGTCCAGCGTATTTTTCCTTTCAATAACTTAAAATTCACTCTTGATTCAAACTGATCGATGATTACGAATACTCGGAGGAGTCACTGTTGTTCGCTCAACTACATACAGTCCACAATATCAAAGTTAGCTTTTTCAGGATGTTTTATCTCAGCTGGAAGCATCTGAGCTCTTGCTGTAGACATGAACCTGGTATTTACCTCAGAGGCTGGCTGTGTCCATCAAACACCTTAAAGCTGGTCTGGGCCGCATGGCGTCCTTCAGTTTCACACTCTTCCTCTGATCCGCCGCTGATGATCAGGAAAAGGCAGCGAACACGGAGGTTTCGTCCACCAGACCAGCAGATATTTTCAAGAGCCATCAGGGCTGCATTTGTGGTGACAAAGCCAGGTATTGTAAGGCAGGTGTTTTAGTGCCTAAGCCTAATCAGACCTTCAGCACACCAACATTTATTGGTATATAAGGTAAATGAATATGTGCATCTGCAGTTCAAATATGAAACCAAAATCAATCAAAATAAACTCTGCCCTTCATATCAACAAATTCTCGACTCGTAGCTGCCAACTTACTGCGACGCGTCTCAGAATTTACTGGTACATTTTAGCAGAATGTGCTTCAGTAGGGAACTTTTCTACCTCTGACAGCTGCCTCGGGGTTTGTATGCAGGTGTGCCCAGTGTCATCCTCTGCTATGACACCTGACAGGTGTAACTTCACCTGCTCTGTGACGGCTCCTCGTCCATCAGGAACGGCCGCCTCATCCCCTCGACTGCCTGCCATCTAAGTCACGCACTGCTTTGTTGTTAACGATGTCAAACTGTTGCCTCGCTTCTAATTATCTGAGCTCCTGTAACGCGACTCCTGACTGCTGAATGTGTTGTGTTTGCTCATTTCCTGTCAGCAGGACTCGAAGCTCTGCAGTGTGTGAAAGTGAACAGGTGACATCCTTCAGGTTGAGGGCTTCAAGTCAACCTCGTGCAGAGTCTGCTGAATCCAACTTCGAACAAAAACCTGACAGGGAAGTCAGAGTTTCCGGAGAGGAACATGAAAATGTTCTTGCTTGAGGTTTCAGAAAACCTGAATGTAAACATCACAGTTTGTTTACAGGGAAACAGACGGTCGGAGCGACGCCTCTGAACACCAGCTGCTTCGTCTCGGGCCTGACCGCTGATTAGTCATCGTACTCGTGAGTGCGATCAGCGCCGTGTCGGGGCGTTGGTGGTGCAGAGCGAGGAGAGAGGAAAGCCCTGAGGTGTTTCCTGGCTGTCAGAGAGTCAGCCATCCACCGACAGATCAGGTCAGAGACGATGAGGTGGGAGAAGTCGGCCAGCGGGAGCTTATCAGGGCCGTGAAGAGGGATGAAGTGAAGGCTGCGTCGGCGCAGGAGGCCTCTTGCTCCTCTTAGTTCATAACTCAGAAACTTTTAACTCTGCTGTCGTTAAAAGGTGACTTCAAACTAAATTTGTGTTTGGCAGGAGAAAATAGAGAAGAAGAATATGGAGATTCCAGCGTCACCTCGACACAGCTGATAAACCACAGCCTGAGCTGTACGTGACGTCAGTGCTGGGACATTTTGTTGGATTTTGTTAGAAATATGTGGGCTCGTAAGACACAGCTAGATGTAAGTCCAACAGCAGCAGGATCAGCAGAATTCATCTTCTCTTATTCTGACATAGTTTTTACTACACTTGATGTTTTATTCCCACATGAAAACACACGGCGATACACAAAGGTATTCTCAGTCCTGTCATTCCCTTCATATCTCAGACGCACCTTATCTCCGTTCCACCCGCTCCATCACTCCATCTGGCTTTTGTGTTAAACCTTTACAATTACATATGAGAGGCCAGCTCATGTTATCTGTGAAGGCCTGCAGTGTGGGGGATGATGGATTCATGATGGATTCCCCGGATAAAGAACAAAGAGGCTGACACACTTCACTGAGAGGAAGGTGAGGAGGATTATTGTAGCTGGAGATCTGGATCTGTTTGAACTGGGGACACCTGACATGTCTGTGATTCAAGGTTTCATGTGAGCAGCTGTAGTCTGTTCCAACATGTCCTGGACAAACAGCAGAACAGCAGGCCTTCGATGTCCCAGCACCCATAAACCTGCAGGTCTGCGAACAGCGACAGTCAGTGATGCACTCTAACTGTAAGAACAGTAGACAAAGTAACGTCGTTCTGACTGTTATCATAACGTCAGGGTTCAGTTCGGGGTTCAGTTTGGAGCACGTCAGCGTTTTGACGCAGTCCGAGCACGAGCATCAGGCTGCTGGCTGGCGTTCGCTTATGGGCCACCGGAAAGGCCCCCATAGGACCTTTAAACACCAGAAACATCATTTTACTCACTTCTTTGTATAAAGTTAATTACTGAGCAGGAAAACACACACTCCTGACAACAAAGCAACCTTTGAATGTTTTCACAGAAGATGACTGTTGATTCTGTTTTCTGCACTCCCATTAAAAACGTGCTATGAATCCATCAGTTAATATCCCAGATGAACACAGCAGACAGCTACAACCGTGTCAGGCTTGAGTTAGAGAGTTAGAGAGACTTTCTGATTATGGTGGACGAGCTGGGTGGAGCCATTTTATGATTATATTCAGCTGTTTTCACATTTTAAAACAAGCCAGCTTCTTCAGCTGTTTAGCCGAGTGCTGCGATGCTGTTTTACTGTGAAGCTTCCGAGACGTTTTGTGGATGGAGAAACTTATCGCGACTGTAGGAGATCATTTTGGGTGGCAGCAGGTGGCGTACAGAAATAAATAAAAGCCATTAAAAGCTGAACCTTGCAAGAACTGAATCACTGCTGAACATGTGGAAGCTTTAATACCACTGCATTTATAGCTCTGAAAAGTTTTACTCTGAAAAGCCTCCAACTGAGTTTATGGGGTCTGAAGTTGGATATTCTTTAAAATATTAAAGAAAAAGACAAAATCTAATCATTCCCAGATCCTGAGAACAATCACAACAAAACTGTCTCCTCAGTTAACTGCACTTTTTAGTTATTTTTAGTTATACGTATCCCAAATATGGAAAAAGAAATTAGGAATAAAATCAGCTTTGTTTGTGCTGCTGTTGTTGTGTTTATGTTGTAGAAAATTCTCCTCCTCCTTCAGCTAAATAAACTCCTTAAAAAGCCTCTGAGATGAGCATCAGAGCTCCAACACACGAGGATCCGATGGAGATTGAAGCAGCCCAGAGGAGCTCAAACACCCAGACGGACACTCGAATGCAGCACGGATATGAACCCAAAGACATGAGATACAACAGTAACACTTACTGCACCGCGAGGCTCTGAACGCTTCCTCCGCTGCTGTGCACTCAGGCTGTAAAGGTAAACCCCACACACGTCCCTCACCACAGGCAGGACTCACCTGAGCTCCGCCTCGCCGCTGCTCCACGCCACATTGACGAGGGAGTGAACACAACCAACAGCAGCCATCAAAAAGTCAGCCAGCAGTGAAATCGTCTTCATCTGCTCACTGGCTGCTTTGTTAGGCGAGTAAATGAACCCGTGAGCCGAAACACTTTCACGCTGCAACTGAAATCAGCTTTTCATAATGCAGTGCAGTTCACGTTAGCATATTAAAAGAATTAAAGTTCAGCGCTGAGTGCAGGATAAGTGACGTGAGTCTCTCAGTGGTCGCTGGTGGTATTTAGAGAGCAGGACATCACCTGTTCCCACCTGCCGCCTCCTAAAGCTTATTTAGAGTCACAGAAAGCCACACACGTGAACCAGTCGTGTCCTGAGGTGTTGACGTGCGTCCACTCACAGACACAACGACAGCAGACCCCCTTCACATGTCAAAGCACAGAGATGTCTGAGTCCAGGGTTTCCACAGCTGTTGTCCTGTCCTCAGAAGCATGACTCAGCTGTAGCCCTTTCTCATGAGTCGCTGTACAGTGAGCTATGTGCTTCCTGCGGTCCTGTTGGAACAACACTGGAGTCACCTGATGTTACTGTTAATATTTTATGGCACAGTTTATCCCCCTCAGAGCTTCACGCTGCGACGTACGAGCAGGAGTTCGTCTCCATCAGCTGCTGAATTTCAAGAGTTTGCCCTCGGGGATAAATAAAGGAATTCTGATTCTGATGAACGTTCATAAGAGAGAGCAGCGATTGGCCCGCAGAGGACGAAGCTCCGCTGGTCAAAGCTGCTGCGAAGACGCTGGACTTCAGTCGGGTTACAGAAGCTTTATTTTCTCACTTTCTGTCATATCAGCTGATGAAAACATGAAGTCTAATGCTTCAGGTGGATCTACTGCACACGAGCTCTGCTTAATTGAAGACATTTTATGTCCTGCTGAGGCACGTCTCAGTGAATTTTGGCCCTCTGTGTTTGGTTGGTTTGGATGATGGACAAAAAGCTGCCTGCTGTCTTCAAACGTGTCCACACTTTTGTCAAACATCATCAGGCTGCAGCCGGCTTGACAAAACGCTGCACAAAGCACCGACCCAGAGCTGCCGCCCCAACAGGCTCCATCTGCGTCTCCGTCCTTCAGACAACCAGCAGGACATCCGTCTCTGTCGCTGTGCAGGCGATCACCGGGAATGTCCCTGCCAATGTTTTAAGTCATTTTGCATTTTATCACATTGAATGTTTGACGGTCAAACAAATGCGGGACCCAGAAGACCAGCTGCATCACTGCCTGGTTTGGTGACTGCAGCAGCGGACCGCGAGGACCTGCAGCCGGTAGTGAGACCAGCTGAGCACATTATCGGGGTGTCTCTCCTCCCCATCAAGGACATCTACACCACACGCTGCATCCGCAGAGCCCTCAGCGTTGTGGACGACCCCGCACACCCATCACACACACTGCTCACTCTTCTGCCGCCATTCGGGCTCTTACAAGCAGATTGTGCAACAGCTTGTTCCCCTGAGCCACGAGACGCCGCGGTTCTCAGAGGCTGGACGGAGCTCACTACACAACTCAACAACGCACAACACCACACCACACCTCACAGCTTCTTTACTCTTCAGACTTCTTTTGGATAATAAAATACGCACAGCTGACTATATCATCACAGGAGGGTTAAGTTACGTCACGTACGCAAGTCGTGTAAGTAACGTAAGTAAACGCAACCCAAACCATCATCTTTTCCTAAACCTGACAAAGTCGTTTGTGTGTTGTTGTTAAAGTGCAGCATTAAAGTGAAATACTAAGTGTTGAGCAGCCAAAGGAAAAGAAAAGAAGAACTTACTTTGGACCTCTGATGCACAGTTTTAAGTGAAGTCTTTCTCAGCTCAGGAGGCCACAGGTTGTAAAATGGGTTCAGAGTGCAGCAGCTGGATGTGGAGACTGAAGAGCCCTGCTGAGGAAGAGGAGCAAACAGAAATGAGTACAGGTACAGGGAGAAAATCTTACAATATTTATACTGTAGGTGAAGTCTAACGAATGTGGAGCATTTAATAATTAATTCACTTGTTTGAGCCCAAAGTTTCACTTCTAAACTAATATGTAAGACCTGCTGTGCAGCCGCCGAGCTCCTGGAGGAACATTTCAGCCCTGACTTCCAGCTCATTTGTTCAGAGAGCTGAAGGGAAGCGAACACGAGAGATTCGGGGGTTATTAACAAACAGCTCAGGTGAAAAGAAGGATATAAGGAAACAGGAAGTTCAGTCTTTGGCAGGAGACTTTACCTGAGCTCGTCAGGTGAAGGAGTTTCTGCTGACTCTGGGTTTGAGAAGAGTTTAAAGAACTGTGGAAGGCAGTGAGGCAAGACGTCCGAATGAAATATTTACTGAATACATCAGTGCTCTCTCTGAAAGTGAGGAATGGAGGAGGAAATGCATGTATTAAAAACTTATTTACTGTAAATATTTACAAAAGTGCAAAATGCTGCAGTGAGGTGATCTCAGGAGGAAGAGATAAACATTTACTGATAAACCTGCTGAGAGTTTTAATATTTATGATAGCAGCCACTCATTGCTTGGAGCATTTTATGTTTTCCTTCCTCATCTGTGCAGTTTGCTTCTGCAGACTCACGACTCTGCTGTTATCAGTTCAGTCTGTTCTGACTGCACTTTCCAGCTACGTTACAAATGATCCGTACGTTCACGATCTGATGTGCCATTAAACACGACAGGTGCAGTTTGCAAGATGCGTCCAGAAGTTCAGTCTAAAACGTTAAAAAGGAACAATGAACAGTTTAGTCTAATGAGGAAACTAAACAAACTCAAACAAAACGTCCACAAAGGAAATATTCTCGTACTTGTTTTCCGTACTGAACAGAAATGCATTCAGATACGTGCAGCCGTTGGGCCACTAGCTCCACAGCTAACAGAGCTAACAGTAGCTACAGTCAGACTTAGCAACGGCACACGGTACAAGCAACAGTTTGCAGTTACTCTGCTGCCTCCCGTACTTTTCTCTTGGAGTTTATGGACGTGTTGCAGAGTTTCAAACTGTCGACGGCAGCACAGTTGAACCAAGACAGGAAACAGACCTACAATCAAATATGTTCTGCCACAACAGCCCACATATTCATGGCAAAATACATGAATCATAAAAAGAAGGTCCACTGGACCCACGACTTTTCCTTTGAGTCAGTAAAGTCAGTCAGAGCTGACTCACACTTTGGGACTTTGTCAAACTGGTCAAACTCTTTATTTGTCCAACTTGTTCATCCCCGCAGGGCATTTCTCTCATTTACAAAGGCAACAGAAATACTTGAAGATAAAATCTTCCCCAGAACTTCCTCTCAGTCTGCTGAGGAGGCTCTTTTCCACCATCTTCCTCCTCCTCCTCCTCGTCCTCTTCTGCTCTTCTTTGGTTTTCTGTGCTTTGACTCTAAAGTGTCTGACTTTGTGTTTGCGTTCGTGTGTGTGGGTGGAGGAGATGAGTTGTTTGTGTCATGCTCCTTTAAATCAAAGGCGAGGGGAAGGCTGTGCTTTAATCACATTTCATGCCGACCTCACTTATCTTCCTCGCCTGTTGTTTAAAGCCTGTCACTGCAGATACATCGGCCTCGTTTGACTGCTACAGTATGGGGAGGCTGCACACTCAGCATATGCATATTCTGGATTCACAGAGAACAAACGGTGAAAAAAGTCCAACTGCAAAATGGCCGACAGTCTGGTAAAGTCTACCGTGGGACTGCGGGACGTATGAAAGTCCTTTAACATTTTCTTTGGAAATGCCAAGGTCTAACATTTGTCATATTTCTGAAGTGCGCAGGAGGCCTGCGGTTCATTAAGTGTTTCTGTGACAGCAAGAGGAAGCAGCAGCCTGAAGGTCACGGCGAGCGGCGACTTTCCGTCCTGAAAGCTGCTGATTCAAATTTCTCTGAACATCCTTGAAAGTGTTGTCCTCGGTGGTGGAGAGCAGACTGTTTTTGTCTGAAAATCCACAGGTGTTCAACACAGAGTAAATGTCAGGGTGCTAACGTGCAGGCGAGGGCGCTCACACACACAAGCAGCACGCTGACTCAGAGGGAACACCGCACAACAGGAAGTGAAGAACGACACAATCCTGCTGCTCAGGAAACACACGGCAGCATTACTGCGTTCACAGAGTGTGTGGATTCACCATACACTCCGTATGAATGCATTACTGTGTGTCACGTGAAAATAAATGACTTTGACATCCATATGTTTTCACAGATGATTATTATAAAACTTCACCACATCAGTTTCTGCAGCTCAGTGATGCACTTCACATTCAGGTAACTGCAGTGGATTTTCAGATCAATCATCTGTTATCTGTTATCGATCTGTTAATGTTCTGCTCCTATAAAACGTGCAGAAGGCCAAAGCATCGGACAGAGAATGAAGGAGGCAGCACCTGAGCTGCCGGAGCCCAAACTGCACCATCAGTACGCTGACGTGCAGGAGGTTCACGCCCACCTGGGCAGGTTCGCCATCTGTCACACCTGGACTGAAAAGTCATAGCAAGAAAATCAAAATACAAAAACTCCAGATATGAAAACTTTGTGTCTGAGCTGAGCTGCAGTTTCCTCTCATTGGCCGAAACCTTCTGTCACCTTTTAAAGTTTTCTTTCTCCCACAGTAAGTCAGCCTGGCTCACCTGAGTCACGACGGCCCGTGTGAAGTCGACCAATCGTTTTTCTCTGTTTTGGCCGAGTGGGCAGATTGTCCCTGTGAGGAAAGTCCACTCAGTATTCAGTGCTGCTTCACACCTGCTGGTGAACTGACCTTTAATAAGAAGGAAAACCCTAAATATTTCATTTGTGCTCAGCGCTGATTTATTTACTGTACGTTTCATGTGGTGCATGAAGGCCACCGTGTTTGTGATTTACAACACGGCTCGTTAATTATTTTGTTGATTGTTCTCAGCTGTTCATTAATTTACAGCAAATTAATTGACAGCAGCAATTAATTTCAAGGATGTCAGTAAATGTTGTTTCTGCTTTTATCTGCTACTCCACTCAGCGTGTCGGCACACACACACAGACACACACACACACACACACACACACACACACACACAGACAGACACACACACACACACACAGACACACACACACACACACACACACACAGACACACACACACACACAGACAGACACACACACACACACACAGACAGTGAGCATCATGTGACCCCCCCACACACACACACACACACAGACACACACACACACACACATACACACACAGCACTAGTTGACAACAGTAAGACGCCTCTTTAGGACATCAGACAGAACAAAAACTAAAGATGACTTCAGCTGATGAAAGTTGAATCTACAGGTTGGGAAAGATTCTGCTTATATGATAAAAACGTCTTTGTATCTTCTTAGTATTACAGTGAACTGAGTACAATATTTTGTTGTGTTAGTTATGCTCAGTGAATTAAAGTCGAGGTTTCTCCTCCTCCTTAACCACGCAGCCACCTCTGCTTCGCCACTTATCGAACGCTGGGGTTTCCTGTGTTGCTTGTAATGGCGGTGGGGGCCATTTGTCACAACAAGTTCACCTTCGCCGGAGGAAGGCTGAGGGGGAAGAAGGATGTCGGGAAATAAATGATTGCCGCCTTGATCCCAGCTGGCCACCAATCTTCCCTTCAACGCTTTCTGAAAAGCGGCGGCACAGGCAGGCCACCGGATTCCATACATTTCAAATGAAACGGTCATTGTTCCCTCAGATTAATACGTCCCGCCGGCGGTAAGACAGGAAAGCCTGATGTACCTGTCAAAGGTGGGCAGAAAAATAAATGACAGAGGAAAGAAACACAAGTCTGAAAATTATCTTTGAGTGCAAAGTGCAGAGACGGCGTTGAAGAGCCTCTGAGCCTGATGTGTGGAGCCGTGGAGGGAAACGCGTTGGGTTTACAGCGCTGCTCTTCACCAGCCGCACCAGCACAAAACTTCCAGGCTTTCAAAGAAAAATCTGAAACACTATTTTACTGGTTCAGACAACTGCAGCAGTAAATATTATCAACCCACGCCAGCGGCTGCTGACACACTGACGCCATTAAAACCATCAGTCACAGACCAGAGAGGCGGACTGACGCCAGCAGGTGGACAGACAGCCTGTCAGATGTGATGGAAGCTGGTTAACAGCAGACTACATGCCTGGTCGCCGATTCAGCAGTGTGTGTGTGAGAGTGTGTGTGTGTGTGTGTGTGTGTGTGTGTGTCCATTTCCATTTCCAAAGACAATTCATGGTCAAGAACACAAAGCCTGTGATTTGTACAAACTGCTGTGATACTCATGAATGAAGAAAACGTCAGCAGTCTTCAGAAGGAGTGAGAAGTCTGTTTGTTTTGAAGATGTTTTGTGCTGATTTTTCTTTTTTATTTCTGACTGATTGTTTCCTGCTCTGTGATGACTTGCTGTTTGCATCTCTAAAGCTTTCAGAGCTAAAGCTGCCGACTGGATCTTGATGTGACCTGCGAAGATCTGTGAGTCACACTGCATGTTGTGCCCAAACAGGAAGTGGTTTTGCTTAATGTTCTCCAAAGCAAAGTTGGGGCTTCTTGGTTGCTGGTTCTCCCCCTGGAACACATTAAACAGAGACGCCATCATCATAACTCACCATCTACTGATAGAATGTCCTTCAACAACACATTTAACCTCCAACTAAACCAGTGAAACATCTCAGTGCCAAACCAAATGACTGTTATTAATAACCATCTCTGTGAAAACCTTTGCTCCGCGGCAACTCGTCTCCCAGGACACTTTTGCTTTAATGAGAATTTATTTTTAGTTAACGTACAAGTTAAAGTGAGGGCTGTAAGAAACCACACTGTGTCGCCAAGGTCAGAAGAAGACAAGTTTTTGTACAAAAGCCTTTCAAAGTCAACTGCATTTAAACTGGTTGAGACGAGGTGAGTTTAACGAACGGCGATCGAGGACAGAAACGATGGGAGTTGCTTTGGTGTGATGCTCTTCCCAGCAGCTCTGAGGTTTTTACAGGAGACCTCCTGGTGCTCGCAGCAGACCTGCATGCTTTGGCCAGGAAGACATTTTATTCCAATTTTCCCAGTCAGCAGGCACAGTAATTAGAAATCAACCTCCTCTTTTTACTGTATTTAAAAGCACGACAATGGAGCCGCTGATTTCCTCCTTTAGAGAACACATTTCATTCGTTATTGTCTGTAGTCTCACGGCGACATGATGATCAGAGCAAAGTGTTCTGCTGCCACGTTTCCTGCACTGGAATAATAAAACTCTGATTCAGGCACAAATCTCTGTTGGGATAATTTGCACATAAAATCAGATAAAGTGATGTCATGGTGTGTAATGGACCTCGGCCACCGAGTGCACAACAGCAAGAAACTAAACTCGAGTCACATTAGGTTCCGTGATTTCAGTTGCTAACAGCTCCACATCGAGCCGAGACAAAGAAAGTTATTTAGGCATCAAACCGAACTAATGAACTGGACCTTCTGAAGAAAACTTTATGTCAACTCATTAAAAGAATCCTAAACACTAAATACTATCAAAGCAAATACCAAAGCTGTCAGCTACCGTGGCTAATATTAGCTAAAGTCAGCTAACAAAGCTAATGTGTGCTAATCTTCCCTTCTTCTTCTTGGGTTTGGTTTTCAGTGTTTGAGGTCACTGCTGTAGCCCCACACAGTTCACATTCAGGATCCAACCATCCACTTCCTGTTATCAGGGCTCGTTTCCCAGCTCGCCTGAGGTGTTCCTGTGCCAGCCGAGATACGAGCCCTGAATAAGTCCCGTCTCTCTCTGGATGTTCAGGGCTCAGAACTTCAGCCACAGGTGTGTGTTGATCTGCTGATAATCTGAGATGAGTTGCTGTAGTAACGTTTGTGCCTCTTATTGAAAGATTTGGGTCCACCAAGCTAAGTCAGTCCAGTTCATGAAGCTATCGGGCTGAATAAACTCTGGAAGAACAAATTTGTTAGCTGCGGTTTGGTGGTTGTTGTTGTTACTAACTGAATGAGCATCTGGTCCAGCTTATGTGTTTTAGTTATTATGCAAAATGTCTTTCCTTCAGATGGCTTTTGTGCCTTTTCACAACAACCCGGCGACAGACGGCAGGTGTTGAGCTCTCCTGTGTTTCACCTCTGCAACAAGTGTAATCTGCAGACGCTGCTGCACCGCTGCGACGCTCAGCTCTGTTATTTTGAACATTTTCCAATGCAAATATTGAGCCTCTCGCTGCCAAAACTGCTTCTTCTTTTCCACTGAAAATGGAACATAAACTCTCAGCTCCAGCGGGGCTTTTCTGGCCCATTTTTCCTGCCCTCTCCTCAGCAGTTGTTTGAGACAGCACAGCATCCTGAGGAATTAGCATCGTGAAGACCAGACGCTGCTGGCAGACCGTCAAGGTGCATCACACAGCTGACAAACAGCCTGCAGGTCGGTCAAAACTCCAGTGTTTCTGCGGAAAGGATTTCAGTTTTAAGGGCTGGGTTTAGATGTTTTAATCCGTTAAAAGTGCTGTTCTCCCTCCTCCTCATCACCCTCTCTCTCTCTCCATCTCCTGCTCTTTGTTCCTCCACCTTTCTGTCTTATTTCTCTCTCCGTCCTCCACCTCCTCCCTCCTCTCAGCGTGTCCCTGGTGAAGAGACGGTCACAGCAGATCGATGACTCGGACGGGGGACAGAAACAAGAGGACGGCCAGACGACTGCAGGCCGAGGACAGACGGCCGGCAGGAGATAAAAGCGACAGAGAGGTGAAGGAGGGATGGAGTGGGGGAGGAAGGTGAAGTAAAGGACAAAAAGCCTGTCTTCTAAAAATTATATTCATACATTATTTCTTCTGACGACAGCTGTTTCATGGAACACTTAAAAATGTTTTCAGGATTATGTTGAGTTCAGTTTTTCCGAGTTTTCCAGGTGAAGGCTGACAGCCGGAGTCCAGTCGGCTTCAGGTGTGGGCGACAGCAGACGACCACATGCACAGAGTTCAAACAAATGCTGGACGGCGTGGACACGTGTTGACGCGTGTGTCGGACAGCCGTGTGCTGTTTCCAGTTTGCATTAAGATCTCAGATATGAGATTTACTGCTGAGGAACTGAACTTCACCCCTGAGGGTTACAAGTAAGACAAAGAACTGAAGATTTTCATTCTTCATCACATCCGAAAAACTGTAAAATAAATAAATAAAAATAAATCCACTGTGTGCTGTGGACAAACTCATAAAAATATGTTTATGTTCTGGGCTTCGGGAGAAAATCAAACCTCATCAAGGAAGAGAAGACGGAGAGGACGGCAGCTGAGGGACACGAAGAGGAGGAAAGACAAAAAGACGCTTTTCTGTTGGGCTTCCTGCTGCAGATGGATGTTGAGGTCGGCGGGGTCCGCAGAGCCTCACAGCAGTTCCTGGGCGAGAAGCCTCCATAATAGGCACCAAAGGGAGAAGCAGCCGCCATCACGCACACGTTGGCGCCAATCACCCCGCGCCCACAGACGGGCAGTTATCAGCCGTCCTCCTATTGATTTCTGTCGCAGAGGTATTTACGGCGAGAGAAGAAATACAGTTAGTGACCACAGGACAGCGAGCGCATTTATCTCCTTTAACTGGCCCGCGGCTCCTTTTAACCACTTCAGCGCCAGGCGGCTCATCACAGGTGTCGGGGAGAGCTAATGATCCGTGTGAGGACCTGTTCACGTGAGAGGACCTGTCCATGTGAAGACCTGTCCATGTGAGAGGACCTGTCCACGTGAAGACCAGTCCATGTGAGGACCTGTTCACGTGAGAGGACCTGTCCATGTGAGAACCTGTCCATGTGAAGACCTGTCCATGTGAAGACCTGTCCATGTGAAGACCTGTCCATGTGAAGACCTGTCCATGTGAGAGGACCTGTCCACGTGAGAGGACCTGTCCATGTGAGGACCTGTCCATGTGAAGACCTGTCCATGTGAGGACCTGTCCATGTGAGGACCTGTCCACGTGAGGACCTGTCCATGTGAAGACCTGTCCACGTGAGAGGACCACTTTGAAAAATGTCCTCCACTCTGTGGACTGATGTCCTGCGTTTGTCGGTTGGACACTGGACTGTTCAGGCTGATTTCCAACATTGTTAGTTTTGTGTACTTAAGCACTTTAGTTTTTCTTTCTCTGTTACCCTGACACACACTGAGTGTGATGTTTTACAGTACAGAAACCAACTTTTCTCTGCTCTCCAGTGTGCAATGCTGCTTCTGCATTCCTGTAGCGGTCCACAACTCGGCCAGGGTCCGGTCCACAACTCGGCCAGGGTCCGGTCCACAACTCGTCCACGACGCCAGGTGGATCAGCTCATCTTTACATTTTAAACAGGGTGACTTTGTGTTCTGCTCCGTACGGAGCAGAGAGGGATGGCAGTAATTTCACTGCAGTTAATAATCCCAGTAGCGCCCGCCGCCTGCCCACAGTCTGAACAGGAGTGTCATCTGTTTCACCTGTGTGTATGTTCACACTGCTCAGGTGTGTGGACCGTGGAGCATCAGCGGATTGGACCGTGACCCCGTGCTGTTCCCGTCAGCCTCCCAAACACGATAAAGTGGAGATTTGTTCAAGGAGGGATGGTGACACTGTAAGTCGCCCCCACAGACCTCCACCCTGCTGTCAGGCTGACGCTGCTGTGCCAGGAAACGTCGTGCAGCCAGACGCCAGTGACATCACTTCCCTTGTCACGTCAGTCTGCAGGGCCTGTAGACAACTCGTCTTCGACACACAGCAGCAGACTCGGTGGGAGGAAATCCTGCTGTCCAAGATGGAGAATTTGTGAGGTTTTTGCCAGCTGAAGGACTTGAGGCGGCTGATTGGGTCTCTGTACACCTCGTTCCACCTGCACTCACACCTGAACGAGTGACTTTTATCTCCATTCATCTGCTTGTCACCAACTGAAGCCCACCTGCAGCATCATGTCAGACATTAATATCACCACTTGCATCACAACTAATTAAATCTTGAATTAATTACAGTTTAATTAGAAATTAGTTCACCAAGAAACACAAACTTAACTTTTTCACATAACAACTCAGCCAGCTCCAAACACTAAACTTGATGAGGTCAAAGTGGTTGGATGAGCTGACGGAGGCTGTAATGGGTTTGTAGGCAGCAGACACTGAGGTCCCGAAACAGAAGGAGGATCTGCTGGTCTTCTTCTGCAGCGGATCAATGAGCTGATCCAGGAAACAGATACCACGTCTGCAGAGCGAGACGGACACTTATCTGCACCGTCAGACCTTACTGTTCCTCACACACTCAGACACACACACAGACACACACACACACACACACACACACACACACACACACACTCAGACACTCACACACACTCAGACACGCACACACACACACACACACACACACACACACACACACACACACACACTCAGACACACACACACTCAGACACGCACACACACACACACACACACACACACACACACCTCGCAGCTCGGAGTCACCAGACCCCACAGGTTTCTGACTTTCTCACAGCTCCTGGTTTGTTTTCTGATTGCTAGCATTAGTTAGCGTTAGCAGCCTGGCTGCTGTCCAAAGCAAGAAACAACCGCAGGAATCCCAGTTTGAACTACAAACTCTGATCTCAGTGCTGCCATAAAGTAAAACTCCTCATGAAGGCAGGTTGTGTTGCTCTCAGGTCCCTCTCAGACCCTCTCAGGTCCCTCTCAGGCCTCTCTCAGACCCCCCTCTCAGGACCCGTTCAGGTCCCTCTCAGGCCTCTCTCAGACCCCCCTCTCAGGACCCTCTGGGGATCCATTCAGGACAGAGGAAAAACACGAACGTGGTTGACAGTCCTGTCAGGATGAACCATAACAGCTTGGGTGGTCCTCCACCCGTTCAGCAGTGAGACGTGGAACATCTGAAAGGTAAAAGCGAAAGCAACGAGGCTCCGCGTCCTTCACCACAGGCAAAGGGGGCGAGCAGCCGAATCCCTGCAGGCAACAATCAACACGTCATTTAGACCTCCAGCCGCGTGAACAAACACACGAGGTAACCAAACCGGTCTGAAGGGGCTGACTGACGGTCGGTTCAGTGTTTGGGACTCAGCACTCAGTACAGCTAATGTCTCACGAGTCTCGGTTCTCCTTAGGGAGAAACAACATGTGTTCCAGTGCGTCTGATTAAATTTAACGCCGACTCAGGGTTTCTGGTTCATGTTGTTGTACAGCAGAGGACCACATCAGACCATAAACCAACTCGGATCCCAGTCCTTCCATAAACTGCTCTGAGGACATCAGGTGTGTCAGATACTTTGCCCAAGTGTTTGTGTGTGAGTGTGTGTGTGAGTGTGTGTGTGTGTGTGTGTGAGTGCGTGTGTGTGTCTGTGTGTGTGTGTGTGTGTGTGTGTGTGTGCTCTCAGATCCTGCATCAGGTGTGAATGTCAGGGCATCAAAGCTCCAGTGAAATGAAAGTCAAATTTCAGGTTGGGCGTGGAGGACTTTGAGTCCAGGCGGGAACGACTTCCTGCTGTCGAGGTCAGAGGAACGCAGGGAGGTGTTTCCTAACCGAATGAAGCAGGACGGAGCAATTATGTTTACCTTCACATGAAAGCGAAGGTCAGCGTTAAAGACGAATCGCAGGAAGCTGACGGATTCCCGAGCTCGCGCTGAACAGGATGTTTGGTATTCTGTCAACATAAGAGCTCCATTTCTCGCTTTAAACTTGTCAAAGTGATTGAGTTTCCTGATGGTTAATGTAGTCGGCCGAGCCGAGAGATGAAACCTGCAGGAGGACCACAGGTGGGATGAGTTTCCCGGGGATGAAGATAAGCTCTGCGCACTTCAGTGACATTAAGTCCAACCCGGAGATTAAAGAAAATCAATTTTAAGAGTGACTTCTGAGACGTCAGGCTTCAGTTTGACCTTCAAATAAACCAACACACACGACCGATTCGCTCGCCGCCTTAAAACAGCTTGAAATCGATGTTTGATCGCGTTGGAACACAACCCGACTTAAAATCAGTGCACACAAAGGGAAACACACTGAAGCGTGTGAACCCGCAGCCGCTGAGAAAGACAGGAAGTGACCTCAGAAGTGACGCACTGCAAACACATCACACACTCCACTAACATGTCGGCTGCAGTACAGCAGCTCCTCAGGCCACGAGGGGGCGCTGTGCTCGGGCCCAGTGCTGAACGTGTCCTGAGACTGAGGCAGACTGAAGCACCAGGTGGACGTCACCTGACCGACCACCGGACGGGTTCAGTCGGGTTCCCCTGAGGAAGAACTGCAATCACTGTGACCCTCTGACTCTCAGCGCCACCATCAGGTCAGCGTGTGCCAACACGCGAACCGCCCACACTCGTCAAGTTGTTTCTGAAGTGGGTTCAAGATGTTTTGAGACAGCAGTCCTGTGTGTCCATCGTGTGTGTGTGTGTGTGTGTGTGTGTGTGTGTGTGTGCGCCCTAAACATATGATGTACAAGTGTGTGTTTGTTCTGTGGCAGGCTGTGATTAACCTCTCACTGTGGAGAAGGAGCACTCAGCACAACACACACTGTCACTGTGTGTGTGTGTGTGTGTGTGTGTGTGTGTGTGTGTGTGTGTGTGTGTCCAACGTGGGAACCAAAACAAACAGTGAGGAGTGAGGAGGAGTGGGAGGGCGAAAACGGGGGACAAGAGGAGCATTGTGGGACATCTGAGGCCACCTGACAGTCGGCGCTCACCTGTGAGCCACACGTTGACTCCACATCATCACTGCAGCGCCACCTACTGAGTGGTTCAAGCTACCACAACTTAGCTCCTGTTGCTTTAGAACACCTGCTATGGGACACACACACAGGCCCAGGTGACAACTTTGTTGCTATGGTAACGACAAGTCAATCCCTCTGCTTCTCTTTTCCTGTCCCTCTCTGCCTCTGATTGGCTCTCCATGATGTTCTAACCAGTTTAGATGAAACCACGACGAAGGTGTGAAGGAGGAGGAGGAGGAGGAGCAGGAGGAGGAGGAGGAGGTGAAGGAGGTTCAGGAGGTGCAGGAGGAGGAGGAGGTGCAGGAGGTGCAGGAGGAGGAGGTGCAGGAGGAGGAGGAGGAGGAGGAGGAGCAGGAGGAGGAGGAGGTTCAGGAGGTTCAGGAGGTTCAGGAGGTTCAGGAGGTTCAGGAGGTGCAGGAGGTGCAGGAGGTGCAGGAGGTGCAGGAGGAGGAGGTGCAGGAGGTGCAGGAGCAGCAGCCACATTCGTGTGTTTCCTGAGAGCAAACCACACTCGCCGGCTCTTGCAGACCATTTAAATGTGTTCCTCAGTGGTGTTTTAATGATGTTTTAACTTAATGAATTTGTATTTTCAGTTTCTATGTGCCGTTTTGCACTGCTGAAGATAATTTGTGTAGAAAGTTGCTGTTGACTGGTATGTTATGCAGCTGTTTTCATGTTTGAACTTCTGTGTCTGAGTTTGTGTGTCAGCTGCTGTTCTGTTGTTCCCCCAGCAGGTGTCACTGGTTCCCCTTCTGGTTCCCCTTCTGGTTCCCCTTCTGGTTCCCCTTCTGTACGTCGGCTCTCACGTCTGATTTCCTGTTGGGTAAACGTGTTCCTGGCTGGTTACTAACGTGTGCGCTGAGCTGGATGAAAACTGTAATGTGAAAGTTGTGTATCTTGAAGTGTTTTAAGACAAAAGGCCCGAAGGCAGCCGGCGAGGCGTTTGGTCGTCTGCAGAGGAAGTAAAGTTCTGTGACCCGCCGCTCGCTGTAGCTGCTTCTGTTACAGACAGGCCGACACGAAGGACGCCACGTCCACCGAAGTCTGCTTCCTCTGCAGTGTCTCACGTCACACAGGATCAGTGAGGTGATTATGGACCATCGGAGTCCGACTGAGCTCAGACCGTCTGTGGTTTGGACACGACAGGTGACTTACTGAACCGCCACGGGTGGCGCCCGTCACGCCAAGTTCACCCTCTCACACCAAACAGGAAGCTGGTTGAATTTTCTTCAGCCGAACGTGCACCTGCAGGCGGGAGACGCCACATACACCAGAGACAAACACACAAGTACCCACATATACACACAAAACACACACACAAACTGAGACCCTCCTCCACCTCCTCCTCCACCCACTGACCCACAGATCCTGAAGAGGGCGCAGCAGGAACGTGTGAGCGTGTGTGTGTCACTGCGTGTGTGTATGTGTGTGTCACTGTGTGTGTGTGTGTCACTGTGTGTGTGTGTGTGTGTCACTGTGTGTGTGTGTGTCACTGTGTGTGTGTGTGTCTGCGTTACTGTGTGTGTGTGTGTGTGTGTGTGTCACTGTGTGTGTGTGTCACTGTGTGTGTGTGAGTGGGTGTGTCACTGTGTGTGTGTGTCACTGTGTGTGTCACTGTGTGTGTGTGTGTCACTGTGTGTGTGTGTGTGTGTGTGTCACTGTGTGTGTTACTGTGTGTGTGTCACTGTGTGTGTGTGTGTGTCACTGTGTGTGTGTGTGTGTGTGTGTCACTGTGTGTGTGTGTCACTGTGTGTGTCACTGTGTGTGTGTGTGTCACTGTGTGTGTGTGTGTGTGTGTGTCACTGTGTGTGTGTGTGTGTGTGTGTGTGTGTGTGTGTCACTGTGTGTGTGTGTCACTGTGTGTGTGTGTGTGTGTGTGTCACTGTGTGTGTGTGTGTCACTGTGTGTGTGTGTGTTACTGTGTGTGTGTCACTGTGTGTGTGCCTCACTGTGATGAAATTAAAAGTTGATCAGGCTGATGTGTGAGGGTTGAAATCCCGTCATGGCAGCGACCAGAGTCCTCTGCTGTGTGTCAGCCCCACTTCCTGTCACCCTCGAGCTGCTGGGGGGATGAGCCAATCCCAGCTGACTACAGGTGAGAGGCGGGTTCACCCTGGACGGGTCACCGGCCAATCACAGGGCTGACACACACACACACACACACACTCATTCAGATTCACAGGCTGCACCTGAAAGTAAACAGTTGGAATATTTAAGTACATTTTGCTGCTAATGTTTTGTTCCGTCAGCAGGTGTGAGTGTTTCTCCCACCTGTCAGAGTCCGTCCACGTCTCCATGGAGACAACACGCAGATCCGCCTCTCAAAGCTGCAAACACACACACACGTTAGTCAGCGCGTACGTTAACGTCGAGAATAAAAACTGATGCAAACGATAAACTTTTACTTCAGTTAAGGATCAGAATACTTTCTCCACCGCGGCCAAAACCTCTGGGCACAACATGTGAAGATTCACACACACACACACACACACACACACACACACTAACCTTGGTCTGGCAAACTCTGCAGTAGCAAATCAGAGCTCAGCCGTCCAATCATCCTCCAGCTCTCAGCTTTGTGTGTGTGTGTGTGTGTATGAGTGTGTGTGTGTGTCTCATTACTTCAGTGGCCTTGGTGAACATAATCAGAATTCAGAACTGAAAATGAATCACAAACTGTCTCACACAAACACACAGTCTCACAGTCACACACACACACACACACAATCCAGCCATATAAGGAGTGAGTGCATGTGTGTGTGTGTGTGTGTGTGTGTGTGTGTGTCCTTTTTAAAACAGAATGAAATGAGCTGTCAATATGTCATTTTAAGGTGTGAGGCGAAGTGAAGGAAGCAGTGCAGAACACACACACACACACACACAGAGAAGAGGGAGGTCCACCCACCCATACGTCATCGAGCAGAAGAAGAGGAGTCTTTGTGCCTCAGTGAAGCTCAACACTGCCCCCTGCTGTCAGGACGGAGAACAGAAGCAACAGAAGCAGGAAGTCCTGCACGGATGTGATGTGATGTTCCAGTGAAGGGAAATCTTAATGCTTCAGCACACCAAGACATTTTGGACAATGCTATGCTTCCAACTTTGTGGCAACAGTTTGTTGAAGGCCCTTTTCTATTCCAGCATGACTGTGCCCCAGTGCACAAAGCAAAGCTCCATAAAGACATGGTTGGATGAGTTTGGTGTGGAAGAACTTGACTGGCCCACACAGAGCCCTGACCTCAACCCCATCCAACACCTTTGGGATGAACTGGAACGGAGATTGTGAGCCAGGCCTTTTGGTCCAACTCCAGTTCCACCACATCCCAAAGGTGCTCTATTGGATTGAGATCTGGTGACTGTGGAGGCCATTTGAGTACAGTGAACTCATCGTCATGTTCAAGAAAGCAGTCTGAGATGATTCTAGCTTTATGACATGGTGCGTTATCCTGCTGGAAGTAGCCTTCAGAAGATGGGTACACCGTGGTCATAAAGGGAGGGACATGGTCAGAAACAATACTCAGGTAGGCTGTGGCGTTGCATCGTTGGTACTAAGGGGCCCAAAGAGTGCCAAGAAAATATCCCCCGCACCATTACACCACCACACCAGCCTGAACCGTTGATACAAGGCAGGATGGATCCATGCTTTCATGTTGTTGACGCCAAATTGTGACCCTAACATCCGAATGTCACAGCAGAAATCGAGACTCATCAGACCAGGCAACGTTTTTCCAGTCTTCTATTGTCCAATGTCGGTAAGTCTGTGCGAATTGTAACCTCAGTTTCCTGTTCTTAGCTGACAGGAGTGGCACCTGGTGTGGTCTTCTGCTGCTGTAGCCCATCTACCTCAAGGTTCGAAGTGTTGTGCGTTCAGAGAAGCTCCTCTGCATACCTTGGTTGTAACGAGTGGTTATTTGAGTTACTGTTGCCTTCCTATCAGCTCAAACCAGTCTGGCCATTCTCCTCTGACCTCTGACCTCTGACCTCAGACCATTCTCTGTAAAGCCTAGAGATGGTTGTGCGTGAAAATCCCAGTAGATCAGCAGTTTCTGAAATACTCAGACCAGCCCGTCTGGCACCAACAACCGTGCCACATTCAAAGTCACTTAAATCACCTTTCCTCCCCATTCTGATGCTCGGTTTGAACTGCAGCAGATCGTCTTGACCATGTCTACATGCCTAAATGCATTGAGTTGCTGCCATGTGATTGGCTGATTAGAAATTTGCGTTAACGAGCATCTGGACAGGTGTGCCTAATAAAGTGGCCAGTGAGTGTATATATACATTTTACTTCACTATCTGACAGCTGTAGTTGCTTTGCTGATGAGGATTTTTAAGTCTCTTTGAGTCTCACTGGGTTGAAATTTGCACTGAACATCCAGCAAACCCTGAGGAAACCCTGAGGAAACGCTGAGGAAACGCTGAGGAAACGCTGAGGGCAGTTTACAACATCACTTATCTAAATATCTGTTTAAGAATGTTTGACAGAAATCAAATTAATAAAAATCAGTCAGTCAGTCAGACATTACTTCAGTTTAACTGAAACTTAATTTCAGTGTGTTAATATCCATTGCAAGTTTATATATACATAAAAAGATGTTTTATTACTCCATCATTTGATATTTTTTGAAAACAAGAAATTTAAGTTTTTCATCTTTTATTTCAAGTGTTTCTTTATATGTAACACTTAATAATTAACAATGTAAGTTATTATAATAATTTTCAGCCAGTAGTTTTGTCAGTTTAATATTTTGGTCTAATTTAAAGATCTTTTCCTTCAAACTCTGCAGACCTTTGACTCCTCCGATCCTGTCGTAATCTGACGTAATCTGAGGATTATAAACTGTTCTCAGATCAGATCAGCCTACTTGTTGTACAGGCAAGAGTCCTGTAGGGGGCAGCAGCACTCTGTCACACAGACAGAGCTGCTCTGAAACACCACAGAAGATGAAAGAAGTTTTCTTTTCACTCTTTCACTGTTGAACTTTGTTTGTGTTTTAATCTTAGAACGTCGCCTGACTCGAACATCTTTGTTCCTCAGGTTGGTGAAGCAGATCAGGTCAGATCCTTCACCACAGTAAAAGCACCACACTTTCGAAGTCCACTAGTACAAAAGTCCTGCATTCCAAGTCCTACATAAGTAAAAGTACAGCAAAATGTGAAGTATCAGCAGTAAAATGTCTCTGTGTGACTGATTCAGTGCTGTCAGCTTTATGCAGTAAAAGTACAGCAGTATACAAAGTTAATATACTGTATACACTATTGTTAAGTGATTACTAGACACATTAGTTTACTGTTAATTAACGTTCAGTTCAAGTTTCATTAATAAATATTAAATGAGGGAGAGTGAATGGATGGATGGATTGGATGGATGGATGGTGGGTGGGTGGACGGATGGATGGAAGAGTGGATGGGTGGATGGATGGTTGGACGGATGGAAGAGTGGATGAGTGGGTGGATGGATGGATGGATGGATGGATGGATGGAAGAGTGGATGGATGGATGGATGGATGGATGGAAGAGTGGATGGGTGGATGGATGGTTGGACGGATGGAAGAGTGGATGAGTGGGTGGATGGATGGATGGATGGATGGATGGATGGAAGAGTGGATGGATGGGTGGATGGATGGATGGAAGAGTGGGAACAAACACTTGTCTTTCACTGTGATACTGCAGACGTTCAGTGGTTCTTCTGTTTGGGTCTTGTGTGACGTCCTCACAGCTGGAGGTGAGCTCACCTGCTCGTGTCAGGTGTGTTTACTGCAGTCACCTGACGTGTCAAAGCAACGAGGGACGACTTTCAGCCGGTGCTCATCAGACATGTAATTCAAGTTTATGTCCCATAGAAACAGAAAACAAAGAGTTCATGAGTCCAGAGCCTCAAGTCCAAGTCGAGTCTCAAGTCATCGCGTGTTTGTCTGAAGTCCAACTTTTCATATGAAGTCAGTCTGAAGCCGTTACAGAATGATGAATCCGAACGCACCAAACGCACTCTGAACAAATCCTGAAAGTCAACATTTCAGGTGTCATTTTCAGCAACACAAATTTCAACTTCAGTTTATTCCAAGTGAAGCATCACTCAGAGAGTTGGACTGAGGTCAGGAAATGAAAAATAATTTCAACAGTTCAGTCTGACAGTCGATTTTCCTTTAGTTCCTTCATAATAATGGAACTCGCTCTCGTTGGCGGGCCGTGAAACGCCTGAACCAAACCAAAGTTAAGGTTCAGGTGTGAGCTGGTAAAGTCTGTGAGGGATTGACTTGGCTGTGGACATGTCCTGTCCTGTCCTGTCCTGCTCCTCCATCGATCAGAGGAAAGCAGCTCCTGTTCCACTATAAATACTCTGTGTGCTGCTATCAGTGTCCTTGTGCAGTCCTCCTCCATCTTAGCCTGCTCCTCCTCTTCCTCCTCCATCTTTCTGTCCCTCTGCTGCAGTTATTTCTGTCTCGATCTATAACCTCTGGCCACTCAGGCTGGTGTCAGGTGGCAAAACCACACAATCTGCTGCACGTGTCATGTTTGTGTTTCGTCTTAAAGGTGCAGTTTGTAAGACCGGCATTTTATTTTTAAAAGTTCAGGAAATGAAGTCAGATCAACGGCAGACTGAGGAAACAACAGAGCTGACGTTCTGCCAGACGTCTCCGTGTGAGGAGAAAGATTCCAGAAGGGAAACATTCTCACACCAATTTTCCCAAGAAAACTGAAAAGGCTGCAGGCCGTTAGCTCCCCAGCTAACTGAGCTAATGGCAGCTGCAGCTAAGCAGACGCGGCAGGAAGCAGCAGCTGCTGGTCACATGACAAGCAGATCCTCTAAATAAGCGTCACATGATCTCTTTTCTCGCTGCGCTCATGTTCATCGGTCAGGCTGTGGGCTCTGGTTTCTGGTCTGTCTGTCATTCAGTCCATCACTTCACCAGCTTGTGTGTGAAAGGTCTTTAGTCACCACACACACACACACACACACAGACACACACACACACACACACACACACACCCCTTCCCGCCCTCCTGTCTCACATTCAGCTCTTCTTCTGTGGTGTCTTCCTCTTTACAAAAAGCACACAGAGCAGCTTGTCGCTTTGGGATAAATAATTTAATGCAGTTACTTTGTCAATATATGCACACTCGCACTCACAGAAGAGAAACAATAAGCCGCCCATCCCCCGACGTCTCGCCTTCCCTCCCTCGTCCCAACACAAGACAAACGAGTAAACAACAAATAAAACAGTCAGTGTGATATTGCTCAGTGCACAATAAACACTCTGTGCACGCAGACATGCTCTGAATGTAAGTACCGCATCCGTTCATATGGAGAGGAAACACACACACACACACACACACACGCACGCAAGTGAAGAACGTCAGCGTCCTCGTCAGCCCTTCAGATGTGACTTTCATCCATCTGATTATCATCACCTTTATGGGCAAATAAACGTGAACAGAACCGTGAAACAGTTTCAGAATCAGCAGATCCAAAACGCTCTGAAGAAGTGAGAACAGGAAGTGAACTTTTTTCAAGCAGGGTGTAAATCATAACATCAAATCTGTCACTTCAACATCCAGTTTGTCCTCTTCATCATGTGAGCGCGACCTGATTAACAGTTAGGATTATCCTCCAGAGCTCAGGCCAGGATGAAACGTTGAAAAGGACAAAAGACTTTGGATTTTAAAATAACAAAAGAAAAATCTAACAAGAACTTAGCATGTTATTAATTCATTTTTAAATTCAGGCTTTTAATCGAGCTTTTCACGTCTGATTAAACTCTCTCCAATAACAAATTAAACATGCACACACCAACAGGAAACTGAACAAATCGGGATTGAAAAGTATGTTGTTGTTTTTTATCCGACACACACTTTGATTACAGTGTAGGCAGCCAGGGAGGTTAAAGTTTTAAACGTACACATTCCTAACGATCACAACACGTTCTGTGATAAAGATAACGGAAAACGTTTTGTTTTAGGTGAACTGTCCCTTTAGTTTGTAGAAAAGTCGTGCTCAGAGAGACGGATGATGACCCTTAGCCGATTCACGCAGTGGAAAGTTTAATACTTTAGCTCCAGTCTGCAGCCAGTTAGCCGTTTCCTGTCCCGATGCTAAGCTAACTGGCTGCTGACTGCAGCTTCTGTCTGTGTGTGTGTTGTGTCTCCACAGAGGTAGAGGTGATGTGTGTGTGTGTGTGTGTGTGTGTGTGTGTGTGAGAGTACCTGTGCTGACAGGTGGAGGTGAGCTGTTGTGCTAATGTGACAGCAAGTTCTCACACTGAAGGAAGCTGCTGTCCTCCCACCGAGGGCCTCATTTTGATTGGAGCGTTGTTTGCCTCAGCGTGTGTGTGTGTGTGTGCGTGTGTGTTGTTTTTCTCCTCCCCGCTATCCTGTCGTGTGTGTCCTGTTTCCACTGCAGTGAGTCTGAGACTGTGAACTGGGACCACGTGGGGAACGAGTCCCAGCACCAACACGGGTTCAGAGGACCTGATGTGGTCTTTCTGAGTGAGCTCATGTGGGTTTGAGCTTCAGCACTTTGTTCAGGTCCATTCTGAACATATTTGTATTAACAAGCCTGAGACTCAGGAGGTCCATCTGATCTGACCAATCAGACGTCACGATGTTCAGCTGGAGTCCAGTGTGTGTGTGTGTGTGTGTGAGTGAATGAGTTTCTGCTCGGCTAGCGGACAGTTCAGCGACGCCTCTTTCACACCGAAGACAGAAAACCCACGTGGCTTCTGCGCTCGGTGTGAAGGGCGACGGTCGCTTTTCATTACCGGGTCACATGACTCTGCGGGTATTCATCTGCTCCTGCTCTGATTGGCTGTGATGCAAACACGCTAGAGCAGAAACGAAGAGGGACAAATGGCAGACAGCATTCAGTTCACCTTCACTTAGAGAAACAGGAAGTTCTGTGGACTTTCAAAGTAAAACAACAGCACACACTCACTCATCCATCAGCACAGACCTGTGAGAAATCTTTGGGTTCACTGATATGTTAAAGTGTGTGTGTGTGTGTGTGTGTTAGGAGGAGGCAGGCTTGCTGTAGTCCTCGACCCCGGTGATGGTGGCTTTGCAGAAGAAACAGTCCTTGTTGTTCATCAGGTGCTGGTTGATGCAGGCTCTGGGAACCGAAACGGAGAAACAAGTTCAGTGGTCATGTGACTTTGTCTGTTCCCACACATCTGTCCTGTCTGTCCTGTCTGTCCTGTCTGTTCTGTCTGTTCCCACACATCTGTCCTGTCTGTTCTGTCTGTTCCCACACATCTGTCCCATCTGTTTTCTCTCATGTAGAAACAAATGAAGCAGATTTTTGTGTAACTGGTTGGCTGTCTTACACACATCCTGCGGTTTCCTCTCCGGTCCAGTCAATTGGAGGCTCCCTTACTGTGTTACGCAGCAGTAAAGGAGGGGAAAGCGACCGAAAAGCAGCAGGAAGAACAGAGAGAACGAGAAGGAACTGCAAAAGGAAGAAAGGAAACAGCTGATCCGGTCCCAGCAAACTGATGTGTGGGTAAAAATGAGCCCGAGTTCGGCCTTGGAGGCGATTAGACCGAGCTCATGTCAGTGTGGTTTACTCCTCGTGACAGCACTCTCAATCAGCACCAGAATAATCCATATAACTGCTGAGTTGGCGTGTCAGCGAAGCTAAATCAAGCGCACCTCCAGGATAACATGAAATATGTATTGAGGTCTGTTCTGGACGAAGGCCTGCTGCCCACAGAGCAGCTCAGCTTTTCAGCCTCAATCAGCAGTTACCAAACAGCTGACTCACACACCTGTGTGTGTGTGTGTGTGTGTGTGTGTGTGTGTGTGTGTGTGTGTGCACAGTGTTGGCTTCAACACAAACATTTAGAAGGAATCTCATATTTTATAATACAAATCACTTTAAACTTCATCAATTTTGCATTTTCATAAAAACTCTTTTGTTTACGCACACCAGCTTTGTGGAAAGTTTTTGTCTTTTTTGAATCTTTTCATTCTCTTTATTCTCTTAAGCTTTGATTTGCTGCTGTTCTTTCCTGTTTCTTTATTGTTCTTTCTCTTGATATTTTGTTTATCCTGTTTTGTCTGCCTAAGTACTTTGGTTCTAAGATGATAAAGTTATCATAATAATAAGAATAATTATTGTTATGTTACTCTGCTGTAATTGTGGCTATGAGTCAGCTGCTGTTCTGCCTTCGCCGCTCGTCGTGATCAAAGTTACTGTACGAGAAAGTTTTGATCATATTTGACATAAATCAGACAGCAGAAATAAGAAGCTGAACAGAATTCAACAACTTTCTCCTCCACAAACTTCAGCCTGAGTGTGAGGAGGCAGCAGAGGAACATGAAACGTGTGTGTGGGGTGTTTCAGATGAAACGAGCAGAGTGTGTGTGTGAGTGTGTGTGTGTGTGAGTGTGTGAGTGTGTGTGTGTGTGTGTGTGTGAGTGTGAACTCACTTGCAGGACTTGTGGGAGCAGGGCTTGAAGATGGCGGAGATGGAGTGAGCGTAGCAGATGGGGCAGAGGTCTTCTTCACTGGGCGGCTACGACACACAAAGAAAACAGCTGATCAGGATGATTAGAGAATTTTGACATGTTTGATGTTAAAGGAGGAGGAGGAGGGGGAAAGAAGGAGGAGGAGGAGGAGGAGGAGGAGGAGGAGAACAGCATTGACCTCCTGCTGCTCCTCTCAACACACTTCAAACATGCTAAAAAGAATTCACGCCTTGTGGTGTGAATGGAAAACACGTATGTCTTCACCTCACACGCTCTCTTCACCTTCAGCTCCTCCTCCTCCTCCTCCTCCTCCTCACACACACGACAGACTCTGAATCTCCTCAGCAGCTTCAGGTCAGCTCCTCCACAGTTTGATCCTGATTTGACTTTCTGCGCTCAGGTGAAAGTGATCAGCTGTTTGCGGAGACGTGAGCTCAGCGTGTTAAATTAGCATCAACATGCAGATTCCTGCTCGTCCTCTCGTCCTCCGGTCGCGTCCACGCAGCACGCCGTCTCCAACCCATCATCACCTCCACCCTCCTCCTCCCCCGTTACTCCTGCTCCACGTACAGCAGCTGCTCCTCACCGCCCACAGCTGGAACATCAACATCCATCAGGCGAGGAGGAAAAGAGCTTCAAACACTCGAGAGCTCGGGGACGTTTTCAGGAAACATCTCAGTGAGGATTCTTAAACCTTTAACAATAATTCTCTTCATTATAAGCATTTAGAAAGTTTGAAATGTTAGGACCAAACTCCTGGAGGTGACACGTCTTCCAACATCAGAGACGGTTTAAAGCGTCCGTGATGTCAACTTGTTCTGAGTCCACGTTGGTCCGATTTGTTAACTTCATTCAGACTTTCCCTCAGAGTGTGAACAACAACATGACAGCTGCAAACTTCCTCTCTGATCGATCACCGAAATCTAATCAATATAATCAATCACACAGCTGCTGTCGCTTACCTGGTCTGTCTGTCTCTGCCTCCTACCTGTCTTGCTGTTGCTGACAGACAAGGTTTAAGGAACCTTTGTGGCCATTAGAGTCTAGAGTTTTACAAAGTGCAGGAACAGTCGACACGTGATAAGTGACCTTTGAACCTAAAAGCAGGAAGTTCTAATTTCCAGATGTGTGTGTGTGTGTGCATGTGTGTACTACAGCAGTTCATCTTCTGCTGTGGTCAGCACTGAGTCGGAGGGTAAAAATGTGATGGAAGATGTGAACAAGTGAGATGATCGATGAAAGACAGGCAGACAGACAGGTGAGCTGTGAGGCAGACAGGTGCGCTGTGAGGCAGACAGGTGCGCTGTGAGGCAGACAGGTGATCGATGTTCTCATGGCGAGTGCACAACTGCAGAGAGAAACGACCAACCAAACACACAGCCATCTGTCACACGCAGCCAAGAGAAGGCGGCAGGGCTTCAGCGTTAATGTGTGTGCGCGCGTCCGAGCCAGAAACCGAGTGAGGACAGGGGTGATGTGATTGGTTTAGGCGCTCAGGGAGACGCCGATCATCAGAATCCTGAAATACAAGTGCGGAGAGGAAAATGTGTCTGGTCTCAGGCGAGACGCAGGAAGCCAAAAATAAATAAGTGTGGCAGCTTGTGAAGGAGAGAAGGACAAACACCAACAGCAGGGACGGAGAGAAAGACCAGAGAGGGACAGATGACAGGATCAAAACGAGAAGAAGGACGATTTAATGAAGGAAGGAAAGCCACAGCAGGATTCAAAGAAAGAAGTGAAAAACAAGCAGAAAAACAGAAGGAGGCCATTTGCATCGTCAGGTGGAAAATGAATTTTATGCACAAAACGCATGTGATGTTCACATCTGTACTCATTTTCAGAGCATTCCTGAAAATACAGGAACATGAGACGACTGGTCTGAAACAGCCTAAAGGGCTCAGATCAGGGACAGTAACGAAGGAGGAGGAGGAGGAGGAAGAGGAGGATGAGGAAGAGGAGGAGGAGGAGGCGTGGAAGCCAAAGCTCTCAGGATTCGCTCCGGGGGACATGAATGTGTGCAGTGGACGGCCGCTGAGGCCGACTCCTCTAAAAACCATCAGTCAGCCTGTTTCCGAGGTGAACATCGAGCTCGCAGACGCGCGGGACGTCGAGCGCAAACGCAGACAGGATGTTGGCGGCAGAATGGAGACAGACGTCAGGATTTACTGTCGAGCTGAGCAACGCTGACGCCGAAGCTGACAGCCACAAGCCGTTTTTATTTAAAACACCAGCGAGAAAGCAGCGATGGGACGACTCGACTGAACTACGCCAAACGTCTGTGGGCAGATGTACAAAACAACAGCAGCCATGTGAACGATGATCGTCTTTCAGCCAATAGGAAACCGTCTCAGAGGATTTGGGGTTTTTGCTCCACAGAATCTGAGTCAGCAGTTCAGTTGTAGTTGAAATGATTTTCATGCTGTTAAGGCTTCCTTAAACCTCCCCTCACTGTGACAGAAAGTGTGTTTGTGTGTATTCTCAGAGATGCAGACTCGTACGGGTTCGATGATGTGGCTGCATCGGGTACCGTTCACACCCGATCTCCAGTACCTGGAGTTCTGGACCGGTACCACGCGGTGCCGTTTCTCTGAACTTTGCTCTCTCTGTGGAAACTCTGCTGGACAAACTGCTTGTCCTCAGGCTGAGTGACATGACAACTGTAAGCAGCACGTATACTCACGTCCCGTGTACGTCTTCGTGTCTTTCCTGTCCGTCGCTCGGCACTTGCTGACAAGGCTTTAAACTGTATTTGGTGAGGGTGACTGAAGAGCGAGAGGTGACGTCTGAGTCAGAACACGCTGATGCCGTGACGGGCTGACGACCATCCTGAGCGACTCCAGCGTCATTCACTTCATGAAACCAGGAAATTTCATTTATTTTACTTTAAATTAAATCTGAGTCTACTGCAGGGCAAACCAATATTTTAAACTGCATTTGGATGATAAATCACATCCTGGTGGAGTCACAATTAGAAGTCGCCTGATTAAGTGGGGCTGATAGGATGCTTCCTGTTTGGGCCGAACCCTGACGGCTGTGAGCCGCACACGAAGCCACGAGCGTCTTTATTTAGCCATTTATTACTTGAGTTTGATGTTGTGATCCAGATTTATTTGTTCCACTTTTCCAATGACGTTTTTCCTGCTCCATCGTCGTATCTTTATCAAACACGCTCGGCTGTGACGTAAACTGATCAGGTGGAAACCCGAGCAGCTCAGCACATTTCACAGAGAGGTCATCAGACGGCACGTTCACACTCGTCTGTGCTCCTGCAGTGTTCGTCCCCATCCTGCATTTAGAGGAAAATCATTGGAGCTTTAACGCCCGCCGCCGTGGATGCGGTCGCCCTGACATCCCAAGCTGCTGGCTTGGCAAACATAAGCAAATGAAAGCGTTGTCCTCGGCGTGATGAACGAGTGAACCTGCAGACTGTTTGGGAACATCTGTGTACTGATGTTAACGGTCTGTGGAAACATTCAGAGAAAGCAGCGCTGAAGCGAGCCGACAGCTTTTCAAACAGTCTAATGATTTAATAACGAGAAGGTGGCATCTGCAGCACCGTCGGCCCGCACCAGGACCAGCGGCTCCTCCTCCTCGCTGATGAAGAGGCAGGCTCTCCGCTCGGCTTCTTCTCCCTCACGTTAGCACACACAACATCGCTGTTTATTGCATGAGAGAAAAACTAAAACAAAGCAGAGCATAACAAATGAGCCGAATGCTGGAGCGTCAGCTTCACTGTTAGCTTGGCAGGCTGACGTCAGTCCGTCCTCTGTTCGCTGGATCAGCAATCACTTTCATGACAGCTTCCTGTCTGCTGGATTTTTCCCAGGAAAACGGGGGCCTGATTTACAGCACAAATGATGCACAGTGAGAGTTTCCTCTGAGCACTGAGTCGGCTTCCCCCTGAGAGACTGAACCACATGGTCTTCATCACAGCACTGTTGAGTTGAAAAGTTGTCTGTTCACTTTGTAACACAGACTTCTGGTTTGCCTTCAGGAGATCATGAGGAGAAGTGATCCTTTCCAGCATCCTGACTGCTTGTGTCATTCATAAGAAGAAATTCTGACCTTTAAGATGTTTACTTTTCACTGATATTCTTTTAATTTTATTTTTGTTTTGATGCTTCAGAATCCACTGCAGTACCACACGTGTTAAAATACATGAATAGAGTTCATTTTCATCAACTTCAACTGAAATTGTGTCAGTGTTTTGTTTTTGTTACCTGAAACAAACATTTCTTGGTTGTTAGCTTTAAGTCTCGCTAACCAACTCAACACTTTGTGAGTGACTGATCGAGTTTTCCAGTTAAGTCTTGCAGATGCGTTTTGGACGAGTTCAGATGATTCTGTGCTGGGGATCATAGAGACGAAGACAGAACAAACTCCATACTGGATTTCAGAGTTCAGATTTGAATTGAAGATTATCCAAAATTTCTGGCAGACGGTTTGGGCCTGTCAGACTGGGTGGGATAAATCTAATGATCTCAGTCTGAGAACGAGTCGGGCTGAGAGGAACATGTAACCACCTGCGTTAGAATGAAGCAGTAATTCAGTAATAAAAGTTACAGGTTCAATAGAAAAATGTTTGTCAGAGATGTGAGCCTGGCAGGAGCCTCAGACCTGCAGAATGAAGACCTTAAAACTCCTCCTTCCTTTTGTCTGCTGAGGCAGTTAAATTCTTATGTTGACTTCACAGAATGAATTTCTAAGAGACATCATTGGGTTTGTATCGCTATTAAATAATCAATACGGTCTTAAAATATACAACAAACTGCGTCATCGTCCGTCACTCTAACACACATTTCACTCTGCATCTCCACCCAAAAAGGGATTCCCCAAACATCTTCCCCACCCACAGTGAAATGGATTGTCATAAAAAATGGACGAACTCCTGTTGTTCACCTAATAAATGTTTAAAACTGAGATGGAAAGTTTCGGTTACATAAAAGGTAATGAGAGGTAAAGCTGTTCAGGCTAAAACACAACAACACCATCAGAGCACCAGCTCTGATCTGGTTTCCTCTGCCTCCCCACACTGCGGATATTTGTTTGTTTATAACTCAAACCAACATATTTCCAAGCTGTTTTTGTCCAATAAGCTTTCTGATGTCGTCCGACCGATGGCGGCATCACTTTCTGACGTGTTGCCACAGAACTCGGCACTTTCTGATGACTGTGCACAAACACAAGCAGGAGAGGAACATTTAACGAGTGTATTCACACGGCTGTAATATCCGCCATGCGCTCAGATCGTTTTACTGTTATCCAGTGACGTACAGTCTGTGTGTCACCACTGATGGTCTGATGAGTTCAGAGTTTCCTTGTAAACCGCAGTTGTGCTTCCATTCAGTGTTACTCACTGAATCCCTAAGGCCTAACATTAGCCCTGCCATCTAAATATGCAGGTGGCAGATCTGCTCCACTCCCCAGTCAAAAACAAACAACGGCAATCTAATGTGTCGAGTGCATTTGTTTCAGTCCGTTTGCAGGTTAGCGTCACCTGTTATGCAGCGGAACAGTGAGAAACCATCAACCACACGCGTGCTCTCAAACACAGCAGGCTAAAAACAAACTGCCTCAGCGCTGAGGCTAACCTTCATGACGTCTGCGGGCAGGAAACAGTCTGATCGTCTTCTATTCTTCACCGAATTGTGTGACAAAGTGCTTCACTTCGCTGCTATAAAAACTGGAGACTAGCTAAAAGCTAACTGCACACTGAGCGACAGAGGAGGATCATGGGAGATGACGTCCTGACAGTTACATAAAATGTTGCACAAGAGCAGTTTTATGTCCAGCGGCCTTTCTGTGAGGGTTAAGGCTCAAACTTCTAACTTGACCAACACCTCATAAAGCATGTTTCAGTCAGAGTCACTTGAGAACACTTTCCAATCATGTGGAAAGACTTTACATTAGAGAGAGTGAAGAGCAGAGAGCAGAGGACCATTAGTGGGTTTGTGGAAATGTCCTCACTGCTCTTACACTCCACATGTCTGTCTACCCGTGTTTGATTTCTTCACCTCTGTGATCTCTCCTTAAACAATAAAATGAACTGCGTTCTTCACGGTGTACAGAATCTGCTCCAGTGATACTGCTAAAGTTTCTTCTTCTGATTGCTGAAACTTGATGTGACTGATACAACTTTCCTTCGTCCTCCACGTCCTCCTTCGCTCCTTCTCTTTTTTTCCTCTTGCTTCCCTCATCAATAATAAATCCTTCCTCCAGCCAGTTTAGCTCTGTGGTGGAGTCTAAAGGGGAGAGTGAAGGATCCAATTTCCACTGTGGGGAGGAAGAGCAGGACAGACGGGAGGAGGAAATGGGTTTCTCCTGACCAGGTTCACCCTCAAGGACAACAGGATCAGTATGTCCAAACTGCAAGCGTCACCACGACTCACGAAAAAAACTTTAATTCAGCTTCACTTTTTCAGTGAGGCTTTGTTTGTACTGAATATGATGTGTGACGTGAGCGGGACAGCTGTATGTTGGTGAACAACAGGCAATTGTTACTATGATTTGCCAGCAGGGGGCACTGCAGCTGTGGTTCACATCACATGGAGATTGTTAAGATACTTTAAACAGCCTCTGATTACTAAAACTCACTCATCTTATCTGCAAATTATACTTCCTGTTCATGTCTTCCAAGGCATTATGGGACCCCAGCTCCAAAACCAAGAATGATGATCCAGAATAGCAATGTGTGGATCTGCTCTGAGGTCACCCACATCAACACGTAAGTCATCCTGGTCCCTGCAGGCTACAGTGACCTTTGCATTATGTGGAGCAGCATAAGCTTCCCTGGTGATTTTTCATTGCATGTTGAACTGATCCGAGAGTGTGTTCTTTCACAATTTATCTTCATGATTACAGAGGCTTTTCAGTCATTTAAATGTTCTCATGCAGTAACAACACTGCAGTAAATATCGTGAGATGTTTAAGCAGAAAATATAAAAGCCGTAATTCTAAACTTGACAGGCCAGAGGAAGACGTAATAAATAAATATAATGATTGCAGACAGCTCTGATGGAGCTCAGGATTCATCAGGAGGACAGCTGCTTTACTTCAAAGAGTTTCATTATATGAACCTGGAATATGTGGCATCTGTTGGATGATTAATCAACATTACTTACTGAGAATGACTTTCTGGATGTGAGTAATGACCGATATCCTGATGTGGTCTGGAGTGGGACCAAAGGGGACATGTCAGTCCTCCAGGTCAGAGTATACTTTGTTTGTAGAGACTGTGAGAGAAGATGAGTCCTGTCCAGTAACTGTATCCCGTTTGGGCTTTATGATTGGTGGGGGTGAAATAATGAAACTGCGCTTCAATGAGTTTCACAGTTTACCCCATAACTTAAAACCATTTTCCCTCAGTTTTCTACGAGACTCTGTCTGCCTGAGTGTTTCTCTGAACAACTCTTTCTTTAGTACTTTAGGAGAATGATGGGTCAGGGATTTATTGACTTAAGGCTGCAAACAGACTGATTGACAGTCTTGAGATTTCAGTCAAAACTTCAATAACAAAACGTGAAACCAGTCTGTCCAGACAAACACAAAACACAACCGTTAGACCTGAAGCTCTGGTCTTCAAAACACACGAGATGACGAAAAATGAGAAACTGCTGAATGAGTTTAACTTAACTGAGAGTCAAAACATCCCCTGGTGGATGTTAGTGATGTTTACACAGTGTGGGTGAAGGCACACTAGGCTACACCAAACTAGCATTGACATAACAACATGTGTGTACTTAAGGTTAGCATGACAACTCATGCGTGGATGCCAGTTTCTGGGATGTTTGATGGCATGGCAACTCCAAATGTTAAAGATCAAAATAAGCTCTAAAGACACTGAGCATCATCAACACATATCTTTTCATGTAAAATATCCAGTGAACATGTCCTCTCCACACACACAGCTGGGACATGAACTCCTGAGATAACGTGGCACCAGCAGCAGGACATGCAGTGATACTCACAGCTGTGCTGGCTGCAGCCTGTTTGGATTCTTCAGTGAGGAACGCCAGCATCAGCTCCACCTTCTGTTTCTCCTCCTCACTGATGTAGTCGGTGTCTGTTGGAGGGAAAACACACACAAACCTTTATAGAATCACTTCTCAGGGTGTGTTGGATGATTTACTGATTTTATGTATTACATCTGTGAGGAGAGTTGGGGACTGATATAAGACTGAGACTCCATCAGCTTTGCAAAGTCTCTGCACAGAAAAATGATTTTTCTTCAGCAGATTAGCCACAAAGCTAAACTAAAGCTCATCATTACACATGAGATTGATTAGCTCCTCAGGATCACAGAACTGACATCGCCGGACTGAAAACAGACATAATAAACTCATCAAAAACAGAGAACTTTGGCTTTAATTGCTTTTTGTTCAAGAGTCAGTTGATCCTTTAAACATATTATAAATCAATTTACTTAATGTTGTTTATTAGTTTATTCTGATTGCATCCCGTTTCCATTACTCGGTCCCTGATCAGACTGAACTTTATATACTAAGAGTTCATTAACATGACTGAATGAATTGTTAACAATTCTGTCAGGAGAATAAAAATACAGCATGTTGTCAATAAAATCATCATCGGCCATTTTGAGTAACCCAAAAACTGGCTGAATTGAAGACTACAATTGGCTGGTATAGAAGGCCTGTGTGATGTGTCTCTGGGAAAGTGAGCCTGTGTGAGTGCTGCTGTAATGGTTCCTGTGTAAGGTGATCTGACTGCTGATTCAGGACCAGTGGATGGCACGGAGTCTACTAATGACATGTGGGAAACACTGCAGCTCAGGGATCCAGTTACAGCCAAAGCACCAAATATAAACCACAAAGGTAAAAGGTGAGGTGAGGAAAAGTATGTCACTGCTATCCAGTTACACACAGAGAGACACAAATAATCCAAATCACTAATATTGAAGTCGCTCAAATCTTTACGTTTCCAAAACATGAACGGATAGCGCAAATGTTCATTTGCTGCCTAATAAATCCCACTCACTGGCAGATGTCATGGTAACAAGATAATCAGTGTCATTCACTTCACATGTCAGTGGTCATAACGTGATGGCTGATTGACATGTATGTGTGGTTGTGGTCTGTTTGATGTTTGGTTCTGTATGAGTACATCTGTGGAGTGGAACGACCAAAGGAGTCCACTTTACCAATAAACTGATAACATTCACAGCCTGAGCTGGACCTTGTGTTTAACACGCCAAACTAAGATGGTGATCTGTGAGCGTTTGGCTCAGAGTACCACAGCGTCTGCGTACAGCCTCAATGCAGACTGTTTTTTCACTTTAAATCTGTTTGAATCTGATCTCAAGGTTTCTTCGCATTCCAACACTGTTTTCAAAATATTTTATTCCTTTAAACACTTAATAACTTCTGGATGATGTACAGGTTCATTAGGACCAGTGGTCAAAGAAATATTCAAATCAATTCCTTAAGCTGAAGTAGTAGTACCACAGTATAAAAATACAAGTAAAATTTCTTTTAGGTAGACTTACAGAAGTAAGGGCAGCACAGTGTACTTAAAGTACTCATAATGCAGAGTGGCTGCTCTTACTGTTTTATTCCATTACTGGATGAGTGAGGCACTAAAATGGAAGCTGTACTGTAGATGGGTGACTTTGACTGCTGCAAATCGTTTTGATGGTTTATTCTCAAACACTAACAGGAAGAGCCACACAGAAACTGAGCCTGAATGGAGCTTTAGTGCGGCGACTTTACTTTCAGTCTTGTAATCTTTCACTCTGAAAGCTCTCAGACCATCTCTCAGGTACCAATGATGAAGAATGATGATGATGTCACCATCAGTCTTATCGCTCAGGTGCACAACATGTCAGCGTTTGTTCCTCTGTTACTGTCACGTTGTGTGCTTCTTTCCTTTAAGCCTCTCCCTCCCTCTTCTGCATTTATTCATCCTTCGCTTTCCCTCAACATTTACCCTCTCACTTGATGGCTTTCGATTTGTCTTTCCATTTTCTCCCCCTGTAACCGCCTCCCCTCCTCCCCCCACAATCAGACAGATCCTCTTTCACTGTAGGAGTGGCAGCACCCGCTTGGAGCTGTGATATTGGCTTGTTGGAGAGCTGCCACGTTGATCTGCAGTGAGAGATTACAATCACTGCACATGAGATTTGGAGAGGAGACAAAGGGAGAGGGAGGGAGACAAAAACAGAGAGAGGGGAGGAGATGGGGGGTGCAGATGAAAGCAGACTGTAGTGAGTGAAAACATACAGCATGTAGTTAACAAGCTGCATACTGACACGCCAAAGAAACAACAAAGATTTAGATCTTAAATCACCAACACTGCGTTAAGTCTGAACCCCGACTGAGATGTCCACCTTGAACTGAGCGACTTGATGACTTACAGCAGAATTCAACTGCTGGAAACTGAATGAAAACACTTTTACAGGCAGAATCATCTTGACTTCATCTATCAAATAAAACACTGTGAAATCAGACATCAACTTGAACTGAAAGTTTGTGATCTGGACAATACTCTATGGGGACATGGAATGTCACCTCACTGTGGGGGACGGTGGGGGGGAGGCTGAGCTCGTGCGGGAAATTGAGCGGTACTGGTTAGAGATAGTCGGGCTCACTTCCACGCACGGCCTGGAACCCAACTCCTGGAGAGAGGCTGGACTCTCTTCTACTCTGGAGTCGCCCATGGTGTGAGGCGGCGAGCTGGTGTGGGCTTGCTTATAGCCCCCCCAGCCCAGCCGCCATGTGCTGGACTTCTCCCCGGTGAACGAGAGGGTCGTTTCCTTGCGTCTTCGGGTCGGCGATAGGCCTCTCACTGTTGTCTTGGCCCATCGGCCAAACAGCAGTGTAGAGTACCTGGCTTTCTTGGAGTCCCTGGGAAGGGTGCTGGAAGTCCCCGACCGACTCCATAGTTCTACTGGGGGAATTCAATGCCCACGTGGGCGACAACAGTGACACCTGGAGGGGCGTGATTACGAGGAAAGGCGTCCCCAATCTGAACCCGAGTGGTGTTCTGTTGTTGGAGTTTTGTGCTAGTCACAGCTTGTCCATAACGAACACCATGTTCATGCATAAGGGTAGTGCGTAGTTTGAACTTCGGTTGAAATTAGTGTAAGAATTCAAATATAACTTAGTAAAATTCAAACACTCTGCTCCTCTGAACATCAAGGGAAAGAGTTCATGAGGAATGTGGGAGAGGGAGCAGCATGTACAGTTAGGAAACAACACTGCTAATGCTGGTCCCACATGAGACAAGGACTGGACACATTTCTTGTCCGATTCACTCTTCCAGAATTGTGAATTGCGAGGATGTTCCAATTTCAAGGCCGTTTTCTGTCCAAATGATCCTGTAGTGTTTCACCCACTTTTAACAACATCACGTAACTAATTAAAATCAAAGCTGAGTGTGATAAGAGCTACCTAAAAAAACTCTGTTATGTTGTAGCGGATTTGACATACTGCTGGGATGAGGAGTGCGTCCGGGTCCTCAGGACTGCATCTCCCCTTGCTGCCCATGACGTGTTTCTGTTGGCTTCATCAGTCCTCGACCTTCAGTCAGTTTTCAACAGAGCGTGAAGTGGCCAAGATGTCAGTCTTCACCTCAGACTCTGAGCCCAAGGTTCTCTCAAGGAAAACAGGTACAGCCCTCCAAACTACAACAACTCCAAAATGTACTGCAAACTACAACATCAGCACTGAAAACCAACAAACTGAGGACGAGACAGCCTCTAAACGTGCTGTATGCTGTGTTATATCGTCCTGACATTTGGGAAATAAACCATCTGCATCTCCACAGGAAAGGGAAGAGAAATGGTTGGATCTTAATGAGAGAAAATGTGTGAGGATGCAGTCTGATTCCACTTTTCCATTCATGCTTCTCTGGCTTCAAACACCTCATACATAAAACATTCAGGCCTGCAGGGATTTGAGTACTTCTACCAACACACAAACCAACAAATCACTGAAAATAAAACATAATGGCAGGATTCCTTTCATTGGTGTGTCCTTACTCTGACATTACAGAGCAGACAGCAGACGCACATCATCATCACATCATGTCTGGACTCGTTTCACTCTGACAGCAGCTGAATGCTGTGTGTTCATCAGGTTCTCTTATTCAAAACCCCACTGACATTTTCAACAATTCTGAAAAGTAAAAAGCCAGCCTTGAAAAGAGACCTTCTCAGGTGTCTGTGGTTAACTCACATTAGCAAGCTAGGCTAACTAGCTTCCGGTTTCGTAGCAAAACAAACTTGTTGTCCAAGGGACTAGTATATTAAACACACACACACACACACCAAATCCTTCTGATGATGCAACCCAAAGTGGTCATGGAAACAGCTTGTGTTCCCATGGCAACGGAGGGGAAATGCTGTGGTGACCTGGCCATTCCCCATGGTGACAGCTCAACTCCAGGGCACTGAGCCTCTGAACACACACAACATACACACACACAGTCATGTTTCCATCACTTCCGAGGACATTACATAGACTTCCATTCATTTCCTGGAGGCTTAACCACCACCTGACCATAACAATAATCATTACCTGCCTGATCCTAAGCTTACCTTAACCTAACTTTAAAGCAATTCTTCACCCTAATATTTAATGATTTACATTGTGCTGTATTGGTACTTGCGAGGTTTCATCCTCACTGAACTTTGGAGGTCTTTGCTCCTCTGACTGAATTTTGTGGTGCTGACAGTCTGCATGATCAAGACTGTGCAGGTCTTTTACTGCTCAACTCTCCTGTACATTTGAAAAAAAAAAAACCCCCAAAAAACCCGCTCTGCATAAAAAGAAGTGACAACATACACACACACACAGTCATGTGTGTGCTTGCTTCAGATTCCACAAAACTAAGGTGTGACAGAGCAGCCCCATCACTGACTACGGAGGGACCAACACGCCGCTCACACACATACACGCTTGGCGGTGTCCTTCAGCCATTCGCCTCATGCATGCACAGAGATACGCTGCTGAATGAGCCACTCATCCACTCACATCTTTATCTAACACATTTATACAACACTCACTCACTCGCGCAGTGCACACACACTCACACATATTGGTCGGTCAGTGCAGTAAAAGACTGATGGTCCAAGTGTTTGAGGAGAGCGCTAACGGTGCATATGTGCTACTTACCTGTAGGATGCTTGGCCTCAGATTCAAACAGAGGCCTGAGCCAATAATCTGCAGCTAAACAGGTTTTGCCTGGTAGATGGAAACTACGTCACTCACAGGTGACGACTACTTTCCCCAGGAAACTGCTAAAAATAAAAAATCAAATGCATTCTGGGGCAAATTTTGTTTCAACAAGAGCAAGTAAGATAAAAATGTGTGTTTTTAAGAAGTATTTAAGTTGACTGGAGCCATGACAAACAGGTTTTGTGATGCGGATTGTAATTTCTGAGCAGCGTGGGGTTATGAAGGCCTCCTCGAGTCAGGGAGTCAGTTGTTGGCTCCTCACGGTTGTTGCCATGTAGGTGACAGTTGTTTTTCCAATAAAGGAAGAAGCTCGTACTGTCATGAGTTAGCTCAGTGACAGCAGCACTGCAGCTCAGCCAAAGATGGAAATATTTTTGTTTTGTTTACAAGTATTTTGGCTGCATGCAAAATAAATCTGAAAACCACAATCTACCCAACAACTGCACCTGAGTGGTTATGTGAACATAAAGCAGGAACCGTCACACAAGAAAGAAAATCTCAAAATATAAAAACTGGAACAGTGACAGCTTAAGCCTGCTGAAGCAAACTTCACTGTCCACTTCACAAGTCCATTTGTTAAGCACACGGAGGGCCCCGTGGCCA